>NC_086161.1:18822634-19127510 GCF_035149785.1 Candoia aspera | reverse complement strand
CAAGAGAAAGATAGGGTAGAACCTTCTGTTTCTGATAAATCAGGGAGCTGGGCAGCCTTTAAAGGTATGATGTCCACTTAAAGTTGGAAGTGGTATAGACCAGCAGCTTCTTTTAGGATGAAGGACACACTTGGACTTCTGGAGATAATGGATGCATGTCACAGCAGACATCACCTTAAAAAGCAATCTTTATTTAAGATGGATCTTTCCATGTGGCTTTAATAACTATATCTATACCTAATAGAGATTAAAACTCCCTCCAGTGAGGGATGACTCCTGGTGACTTCAGGGACACATCCATGAAGTTTTTATAGCAACAATATGGAAGGAACACCTTGTCTTCCGGGATGTTTTTCAACATTTCAATCTACTCTACTACCCTGGGGTTACTTCTCCAATCCAAGAACTGAGCAGATCTGACCCTGCTTAGCTTTTTTCAATCAGCTAAGGTTGGCTAGGTGCTGATGGGGATATTATAATACTGATACTTAATTAAAATACAATTAAATGTTTCCTGCTCTTGATAGTAACCGGGGGCATTATTATGGTTCTACTGGCTCACACGCTCTAAACATGATGGATTGTTGCTTCCAGGGTGCCCATCTATCCTCCTACGTTCTGTCCTCCAGAGGTGTTGAAACTCCAATCATTAATAGACGGTGACCAGGGTGGTTGGGAATTCTGGGATTAGCAATCCCAACCCATCTGGAAGGCACCAATTTGAGGAAGGTTCATCTAACAGAGCTGGGGAACTCTGGGAGTTGAAGTCCATACATCTTAAAGTTGCCAAGTTTGAAAAACACTGATCTAACCCATTCGCTGATCAAATCTTGTGGTCTAACCTATTTTCTAAGAGTCAGTGACATGTAATTTTATATGCATAGCCAGGGAGTGCACCAAGTGGGAACAGAAGTCCCTTATGAGATATTTACTTCTTCCTCACATATGTGCTGGAGGAAAAAAAAATTGCACTTCCACTTTCTAACTATCCAGGCTGTTCTGTGAAGAGGCAATTGAACTCAAAGAATATAAAGGCTCAGCTCTTCTTGGTATTTACACAGTCTCTATATAAATCTGAACAACCTCACTGCTCATTGCAGAGGGGTGGAAAGTAAATAGAGTTGCCCTTTGGTTCCTTCCTTCCTTCCCAACTGCGGGAACTTGTTCACCTCCAGTTTGGTCCACCACCCACCCACCCTCATCCCATCTTCCTGATGTGTATGTGCTTAAGTGTTTAGCACATCTTCAAATATTAAGGAAAGGTTTAGCCACATGCTGCCCTGGCCACTTCCCCTTGCCATGCAACAAGACAATGTTTATGCGTGCCTATTGGCACGTGGGCACAGGACTGTCACCATCCAGCAGACACCTTAAGTCCCATAAATTGTGGAATTTCCAGAAAGATCCATAGGGAATACAAGGAACTGCAAAGAAGCATAGACACAAAGATTTCCCCATCTGATTTCAGGCTTAGAGAAAACAGCCTACCCTGGAACTGGCCTTCAGGTGTTTCTTGAAGAACATACAGCACTGTCTGGTCACAGCAATGCGCTTTGCAGTCTTCCTTCCCTGCAAGCCAAATCTGAAATATGGGCTGGTAGAACATCACTAAGGTATTACTGGATATAGATCTAGAAGTCACCTTGCCACTGTAATGGGAACGATCCAATGAGCTACTGTCGCTTCCCTGAAAGAACCCCAGAAATTGAAGTTTGGTGGAATTGCCTAGAGTTCCTTCTGCAAGATCTCTTCTGCCTGTCACAGGACTATACTTTTCAGGGGCTGCTGTGGAGATGGGGGGATTGCTAACCAAATTTAATTTTCCATGTACCCTTCCAGTAAGACACTATTCCATTGAGAAGGGAGGGAAGCAGCCTGTGTGTGTCTTCTGTGCTGTTTTGCAATAAATGTTGTTTTAGTAAACACCACCAACCAGCTGACCTTCCGCATTGCAAAATTATACTGTATCATCTACAAAGGAAATGCAGGCATCATTCTTCCTTCTAAACCAGAGACATACAACTGTTTTTAGACCAAGGGCATCTGGGGGCAGCAGCAGAAACATGGGTTTACTTCACATTTCAATGGACCGAGTATTAAACTGCATGGCTTAAAGTCAATTATGTTACTTTTTAACATAAAGTTAATGTAAAGTTAATTTTGAGAATCATTTCTCCTTCTCCCACATTAAAAATTATAATCTATTGGCAACTTCAGGGAGGACTGGTAGTTCTGTGCTGTATTAAAAGGGTTGAAGCTGAAAGCTTAAGTAAATGGCCAGGCTAGTAGGATAATGGCAGGAGTGAATCCAGTTCATTGCTCAATGCTCTTTATCATTATATGTCAAACCAGTTCTCACTGGAAGTAAAGTGGCGATTCTTACATACCAGAAGAAGTGACTAAGGGCAAGTTCGAATGTCCCTAATCCATTCCTTCAGGCTTAATAACTGAAGTTCTCTAAGTCGATTACAAAGTTCCTTAATATTAAACCACTAAAAGAAACAAAAACAATACAGTCGCATTTTAAATAAATACACAGGAAATACGTACGTATACACAATCCACTACACCAGTACTGATTGGGAACTAAAACTAAAGCCTGATTATAACACTATAGAACAGTGTTTCTAAACCATGGCAGCTTTAAGACGTGTGGACTTCAACTCCCAGAATTCCCCAGCCAGCTGTGCTGGCTGGGGAATTCTGGGAGTTGAAGTCCACACGCCTTAAAGTTGCCAAGGTTGAGAAACACTGCTATAGAAATAACTGGAAGAAGAGGAATGTCTTTGTCTGGGGCAGGAAACATATTTGCATTGCAGCCAGCATCCCAATCTAGAAAAGTATTCCTCACCTTGGCAACGTCCAGATGTATGGACTTCAGTTCCCAGTATCACCAGTCAACCTAACAATTGCTGAGAATTCTGGGAGTTGGACACATCTGGGACTTGCCAAGGCTGGGGAACACTGATTTAGACCATTATTCAGAGATACGTTTGGGCTTGGCATGTATTAACTGATAGATCATATTAACCAACAGATCTTATAACTCAAGACATTGTCTCACTCCCAGCAGTGAACAGCAGTTAGTAAAAAACCATTAGCACTTTGTTAAAATGGTTTTAAAGAAATTCCTGCCAAGGTTGGCTTGTACTAAGTTTCTTGTTTCATACATAAAATGGGGTGAACATTAATAACAGGCTATTAATTGATATTCATAACAGAATTTTCCCAGAGCAGCACATGAAAACCACAAAATAATTTAAAAAGGCAAAAACAAAACCAGCTGCCTTTGATTAGGACTTTGGGTAGTTTTGCTCCCCAGTTGGAACTTTGTGTGTTCAAATCTGTGACTGGAATGGGCAGGAGATGGTCTCCATATGTTATGGAGCTCTAACTCCCATTAGATGTTGCCAATATGTCAATGATCCATCAACAACATCTGGAAGGACACACTTCACCTACCCCTAATCTGCAACTGAGTTAAATTTGTATCTAGCCCTGATCAAGAATCACAGCTGAAGATCCCTTAGTCCCATCACTGATACTCTGTGTGTCGCCATCTCTTGGGGTTTCTACTGGCATCCATTTGAGCACATACAGAAACGAGCAGTCATGATAAAACAGGGGGCCTACTCATGCGGAAAGTTCTATAAACAAAGATGTGTGGAACTCCTCTGTCTCACTGTCTTTTATATACGTTTACCTGCGCACTTACTCAGGTTCAGATGAATTGTTCAGATCTAGCAAGTGTGTGCCCTGTCCTCCTCCTGTTATTCTAAGCCTTGTTGTGATACACGGACAATTTCTCTTTATTCCTTCTTCTCCTTATTATGTCAGGCTGGCCGAGAATTCTGTGGGTTGGAGGCTGCTGATTTTGGGTGCCATGAAAGGGCAGATTGTTAGTTGTTGAATTTAATATTGATGCCTAGTTACTGCCTGGCAGAAGAGATGCTGACAGAGTTTTCTGCCTCGGGAGCCAAACTAACATGGCTGGCCAAGGAAACCTTGTCTTTGGTGAAATGGTATGCTCTTAGGGAACAAAATGTATGGTGTCAGCTCCACTAGCAGGGAAGAAAGACAACAGCTCAACCTAAGCATCACTGGCAGGTACAGAACATGGACTGTATGGAGAAATGGCATCTTAGTAAAAAGCATGGCTGGCTGAATTCCTGAAACTCAACGTATCTGGTCCCAAGCTATTTATCGCCTTCAGGATTAAGAACCAGAACCCTTGAGTGGAATCTGGAAACGTCATAACTTGTGCCTATCAAATACAACCAAGGGTCATTGCTTGGTCAATGATGCTTGGTCAATGACACTTTGGATCAACAGTTGGCCAACACTGCTTGGTCAAGGACACTTGGCCAATGACACTTTAGATCAACAGACATTTCTAGAGGACTTTTCTTTTGGCAAGAAAGCATGTTAATGGCACCCAGCATCAGTGGCCCCGCTGCAAGGGGCAACTTTTAGAACAAGACCATTGCAGCTCCTTCTCAGAGCAAAGTCCAAGATTTAAAAATGATATCCAGTTGGCCGAGTCCTTCTGCATCTCCCGAACTCAGACTGCCTCGAGGCTTGCTTTTATCTGGTTACAGAATTAGCTCTCAATATTTCACATAGTGGGAGGAAAGCAGGGCAGGGGGAGATTGAAGAACGATTCTGCTACAGTGGAAACTTTCTGTCGCCACCTGCCTGCTTCTGTGTCATCAGCCCATTCTCCAGGCTTGGCTGCCTAAAATTTCACTAACAGAAGAGTTCCAAACTGGCTCCCAGAAAGCTTAAAATAAGTCCTGGCCAATCACAACAGTGCAAAAGGTACATCTAAGCATATTCTAGGGGGGAAATGAAAGGGAACAGAGTTGAGAGGCACATCAGCAATTACAACTGGATCCTCACAGCCACTGCCAACACCTGCTCCTAGTCACATGCCTACAACCTAGCATAACCATGGAATATTTCCAAAAGAAAACAAACTTTGCCCATGTGTAGAGTTTATGTTCCCTTCACATAAGAGAAACTCTGTGAAGAGTACAGCCAAGTCTTTTTCTAGGCTAGGACTGGGCAAACTTCTTGAAGCCAGGGCTGCATTTAATTTTTTGAGTCATAGTGAGTGTGTCAGCTGATGGGAGTAAGTCATCCGTTTCCCATAAAAATACCCCTGGGAAGCATCAAGCCCAGGGGAAAACCCCAGTAGCTCCTATTTCTATATTTCTACTCAGATATATTGCCTCTGAATCTGGATGTTCTTAATTACCGAACCACTCCTTCCATGCATGTCGCTAATCCTTCACGGCCATCATAGCTAGTAACAGCTGTGGCATCATGTGATCACTAGTTCCACCTACTAATTATACACTAATCTCTCTTTAACCACAACCAGGATTAAGGTCTCTAGAAATAGGGGGAAAGGCTTACTGTTTAAATTAGAGAAGAGATGAAGACTGAGTCAAGAACTGGTAAGGCTGAATAGCCTTTGAGATAAGACTGTTGTTAATTGGTCCACACTAGTTTTGCATGTATAGTTCCCAGGGGGTTAAACTAGGATCAGGAAAATCCAAGTTTAAGACCCAGTTTAATAAGGAAGGTTAAGTGGGTGACTTTAGGCCTGTTATAACTTTCAAGCCAGTTTACCTCACCAGATTATTGTTGGGGGAAGTAAAACTAAAGGAGAATACTGTATGTGCCTCCCTGAGCTTAGGAAGTCAGAGGATAACCAACAAATCAATAAAATTATCCTGCGTTCGTTCAGCAAAACTAAACATTCTGGAGAACCTTTGGTTCTAATGTTTCTTCCTCCGTGGTTTCAGGAAAGGGTTTGAAGACAAGGCACTCTCTTTGCTGTCTTCTCAGAGCATCAAATTGGCCTCCAAATCCACCATATTATAAGAGCTATGGACAAGGATCTCAGCATCCATGCTTGTCCTATTGAACATCAGGATAGATCCAACATGGGAAATGCCATCTATCCTTCTTTCAAGAGAAGAAGCCAAGTCCATTTTAATAGCTCTGAGTTATCCCTTATCTACCAATCCTACTTTAGTGCAGACAATTACCAAGTCTGTCAACAAACCGTTAACTGTGTTTCCAGTGTTCAAAGCATATATTCCATCGTACTCATTATCTCAACTGTAATAAGCAGGTCAGTATTCTCATCTCCAGACAGAAAGCTGTGGACAGGGGAAGTTTAGTCTAGGAAAGAGCAGAAGTTGCCAAAGGCCTCCTAATTAGGACGTTCAGGCATTACACCAAGCCATGATTTGAGTCATCATGATTTAACTCAACCTCAACTGGCAGGATTCACAGAACATGCCAAAGCCATAAATCATGGTTTACTATACAAACCACAATAGCGAAAAGACAACCAAGCCAAACAAGCCACCTTCTGGCTTAGTTGATTGCATTTGAATCAAGACAGCAAGTCTGCAACCAAGGTAAGATCTGAACCATGTGTGGGAGCCCACCTTATCTTATCCACAACACCAGCCTTCCCCAACTTTATGGCCTTCAGATGCCCTGAAATATCTCTCATATTTCCCAGCCAGCTGGCCAACCAGGAAGCTTGCCCGGAATTATGGAATTTAGAGTCCAAAACACCTGCAGGGTGGCAGGTAAGGTTATGTTTAATTACCAGCTTGAAAAGTACAAGTGGAAAGAGCAGAGACTCAAACCTTACCAGCTGGAAACCATTTTGTAGCCTGGTCACTGAAAAAGTATACTATGTACCAGAAAATAGAATGTGAGAAGGAATTTAACTGCTGAATGCATGCAGTCTGTAAATGCTTATGGCCAATTTCCTAGTTCAACCTCCACCAGACCTCACATCTTAGTGAGAGTTCACCTGTAACCTTGCCCCCAATTAATGAAGTGTGTTTCAGCACATAGCAGCACTCAGCTGGTCTTTTTATAGCTTGGAAGCTAAGCAGGATTGGGCCTAGTTGGTATTTGGATGGGAGGCTGCTGGGAAAAACTGGAATTGAAGCATAGATGGGCATGTTATAAAAGATCCCAGAAAGCAGGAGTGGCAAGTTGTTCTATCCTGTTGCCAAAAATGCATGGAAGTGGCCATGAAATCACCAAAAGCCAAGCCCATCTTGGAGACTTCACCTTTAGAGGCAGCGAGAGAGCGTTATGAATATTGCATGAGAAGAATTAGGAGGAAAAAAACCCATCACTTCTTCGGCACATCTGAGCAGAAACAATTTTCTTAAAAACAGCCCCTTTAATTGCATTGGGAACAGGGGAAAAAAACTGCACTGATCAGTTATCAAAACGGCTTGAGAAGGAAAGTCAATATTCAGGTATGGAAGTGCAGCCCAAAGCCTCCTCTTCTTGCAGGATGTGCACATGGGTCTAATACAGGTTCAAAGCCCTGGTGGAACTGCCCAGAAGAAATTCTCAAAAAGAGAAAGAAGACAAGCGAACACCTTCTGAAACAGAAATGATCCATCATTTTTGCACATCTGGCGACTTCCAGAGAAGTTGGAGTTGTAATCTAGTACACCTGTCCAAATGCCCTCACCCAGCCAAATCTGGCTTTAAGCCATTCCTTAACTGTACAAAGACTGCATCCATACATCATGCTAAGATGGAAATGTGATTTGTCTTAGCGGGTTATGTGACTTTGGCCATAGCGATTGGTCAGCCGTGGCTGATGACTTGATATGATGGGTGAACTCAACTGATTGTGCCCTTTTCAGACGAATAATACTAATCAGACCAAACCCTGTGAACCAGACCAAACAGTTCTGCACCATGCAGAACAAACAAAGGCTAGGATCATGCTAAGAAAAAGCCATAGAAACCTATTACTGACCTAGGAGCTCCCACCCTAAAGGCCTCAAAAGTTATGCTGGTGGCCCACATTATACCCAACCACAATGTGTACAGGTAGTCCTCGCTTAACGACCACGATTGGGACCAGAATTTCAGTTGCTAAGCAAAGCAGTCATTAAGTGAATCCAATCCAATTTTACGACCTTTTTTGCAGCCGTTGTCAAGCAAATCACCACAGGTGTTAAGTGAACCATGTGATCGTTAAATGAAACACATGGTTCTCCATTGATTTTGCTTGCCAGAAGCTGGCTGGGAAGGTTGAAAATGGCGATCACATGACCACGGGATGCTGTGATGGTCATAAATGCGAACTGGTTGCCAAGTGTCCAAATCGTGATCAAGTGACTGTGGGGACGCTGTGGCAGTCATTAAGTGTGAGTACCGGTTGTAAATCTTTTTTTCAGCACCGTTGTAAGTCCAAACCATCCCTAAACGAATGGTTGTTAAGAGAGGACTACCTGTATATCTAGGTAACTTCCATTTACTCAGACTAGGGTTATACCACGTGAACAGGATTGTGGTGTTTTTCTCAGACACAAAGCCTTTCAACAAGCACCAAGGCTTCTTCATGAGAGACTGGTCAGGAGAACCACCATGTCGTCGATTGTGTTCTACAGCAGAGACCTCTTTGCCTCTAATCTGTTGCTGCAAATATTGCCCGAAACATCTACCTGGTTGAAAAATATAGGTTCCAATCTAGCTTTGGATTATACTTCTTTATTTCCAAAGGAAGATGTGTCTGAGTATTAAAACTAAGCAACAAAGATCTGGACTCTTCCCAAAACTGGAAAGTCCTCTTCATCCCGGCCCTACGTGCCTGCACTCTTTATTTTGTTCAAAGACCACTTGCTATAAGGGACTCTCCCCTTCTCTTTTCACTCTAGCCAATGTCTAGTTCCCAAGCTGCAGCTTCTTTTCTATTCCAGTCGGAGACGGTCTTGATGCTTTTTAATCCTCTCTGAAGATGACAATGGAGGGGTCTGCCAACCACCCCTGAGATTACGGAAGGAAAGAGCTTGTGTGTGCTGGAGAAGAATGGCTTTCTGCCAAAGAAATATGTGACAGGCCCCAACAGAGCTGAGCCTTGGCAAGCTCCTCCGCGCGTGATTATTTACACCGAGAGAGCCTGGGAGAAACAACAAGGTCTGCAGGAATCCATCTGCTCAAGTTGGAATATGCATCTCCAACCCTTTTTCTCCCCCCATCCTGGGCGGCTTCTGCTATGACTGCAAACAAAATAGAATTTATTGTATTTATTTAGGGAAGGGTACTGTACCTATAAGTCCTCCTCTCTGATCAACAGCGACACCTGAAAACAGGAAATGATAACCTAACTCCCTGGTCAGTACAGTTCAATTCACTCAACCCTCTTCAGTTAGCAAGATCTGGAAAAATCTCTACAGGAGATATGAAGATTTAGGAAAGGAAAAAATGAGGGAAAATGGTGCTTCCCCTCACCTAAAGGTTGGGGGAAAAGAGGAAGATAGTCCCCCCCCCCGAAATGTTTGTGGTGCTGGGTTTTTCTCAGCATTTTCCATCCCCAAGAACTTACACCTAGCTTTTTCCTGCAAACCTGGTCAACAATGACAAATGCTGGAACTCACGGTTTGGCAGCATCTTGAGGACCATTTAGACCCATTATTCTTGGTCTAAAGTAATTCTTCAACCTTAATTAATTTGTTGTAAATGAGGACCTGAGTTTTCCCCTTGTTTTCTTTGCATAACGCATCTAAATGTTAACTAAGTCTGAGGCTCTAGAGAAGTCTTCCCCAATACTGCAAGCCTAGGATGAGAAGAGACGACTATATCTGGAAGGCAGCAGCAGTCAGGAGAAGCACTATGACCTTCCTTTTTTCTTAACTATACCAGGCTGGGTTTTACTCACAACCCTCACATTGTCCCCAGTGTCTGAACTCCTACCTGTTGAGATACTTAAGGTGAACCAAAGATCTCTAGAAAACCGTCAAGGAAATTGTTGATTTAGTCAAGCAAAACTGAAATGATTTCAGAGTTTAAAAAGGTGAAAATGAAAAAGAAGAGTTTTGAAGAAACAGGAAATCAATTTGTACAGATCTTATATGCTTGATAAAGCTTCTAAGAACTGCCTCTATGGAGCAGAAACTTTAAGAAAACTTAGCCACTTATTAACATTGGATTTATTGCCAACATTCCAAGATGGAAATACACTTTGTCTTTTGAATTCCATGGGACTTACTTACAGGCTATATATTAATCATCAGGGTTCTGGTCAAGTGATATTTTGATAATTGGACAAGGAACTAAGAAATGAAATACTGCAGTCTGATCCTAGGTACTCAGGAGAACATTTCAAAATTTTACCATAGGTCCTTCTCCCAAGTGAATGCATACAGTAGTACAGCCTATAGTTCTCAAAATGGTGGGGAGAATTCATTGGACGCTCATTTGCTTTATAAATAGAAGGCCATAGGCTCAAGCCCCACCAATTAAAAGCATCAGGGAGCAGGCAGTAAGAAATTCTTCTGCTGAAAAAATCCCAGGACCAGTTGGAAAACACAATTCTGGAATAAACTTGATTCCAGGTAGGGCAAAGTCTTTCAAATCCTTCATTTCTACCAAAAGCTCAAAGTTAACATAATAAAAGCACTGGCATTCTTTCTGGGATGGCTCATTAGCATAGGAGTTAACTATCTTGATGCAAGTCATCAAGCAGCCAAGATGGGAGTGCAAATCAGCCACTTGCAAGAGGAGAAAAACAGACCTAAAACGTGGAATGAGAATTATGTCCTCTGTGCCAGGGACTTACTTCGAACCACCTGGGGAGCAAAACAATCCATCTGCTGGCCACCCTGATTTCATGGTGTTTAGATACTGGTTCCTGTATTTTAAAGTCACTTCATTTCTTGGATCCTCTTCACACATACTAATAGCTCTGGAATAAATAAGCTTGACTCCACCATTTTTCACTCCCTGACTCTTAGACAATCTAAGGTGGCTTTCATTGCAACGACTATCAAAACACCAAGCATCCCCAGGGACCAAGCAACATTCTCCCCAACTAACAAATGGGAATGTGTAAATATGGCACCTGATTAGTGCCACTCCCATCCCGGTTGCTGGTTTGGTGCTTTGTAAAAAGCACTACAGTTGCTAAAAGAGGAGGCATCCATCATGGCATCATCCCCCTACTCACAACCTAAAAGAACAGTGCCTGGTGGATAGTTTGTGTCCAGCATGGGGAAGGAACAGGGTGAGAGTCCTGGAGCTATTCCCACCCATGAGGACACAGGGGGGGCCTCTGGGAGCTGCCAGACTCCCCGAGATTTCAGCTCAACTGGAAAGAAATCAGCTCAGCTCCTAAACAGAGATAATGTCATGTGATCACCCAGGAGTCAATATGAGTTTGGAGCAGTACAAATGCCTCATATGGAGGCATCCTCAAGAAAAGAAGGAAGGGCTTCACAGGCATGGAAGAGTTTGCTTGGTCTCTGAATTTAAAAACAGAAGGTTTCCTAACACATCTCCCCATAGGGCATTGGTTCTGCCCTTTCCTCCAATTTATTTGTAGATTTTATGCTCTATTATGCAAGAGTGAGTGCCCAATAGTAAAAGACAGAATGCAAATATTTTAATTAAAATAAATCAACATATAAAAGCCAATCAGTTAAAAATACATCACAAAAACCCCCAACAGCTCAAACATCAGTTTTAAAGTTAATCCTGATGAAAGAACAGGAGAGATGGAATTGGCCTAGCTTCTCAGCAGAGAATCCTGGGAGAAAGAGATGGTTTGTCTTGATCTAGCAAAACGGTCTTCAGTTGTTGTAGGACAGAAAGTCTTGTGTTAGGAGAACTACTTTCCCATGGAAGACACAGAAATCCTTGTGTTTGTTTGCTTTTTAAGTGGAGAAAAACTTTAATCAATAACACGCAAGGTAACATCTATGCAGTTGGAATCCTAAAACCAAGACCACGGGGGCATTGGTGGAAAATGGCCATCAGATTCCAGCTGTAAAGACAATAGCACCACCAATCTATTGCTGTTGGGAAAGCAAAAGCGATCTACAAGATATTAGTAAAAAAAGAAAAGTTGCTCTGATTCCAAGCAAATTAAAAGGCATTTCCATACTTTTTATTGGACTATTGCACACTGATAAAACAAGGGGACCTTTGAATTCTCTAGAGGGTTTCATCTGGCCACACAAAAAAGCACCGTATAGCAGATTTCCAGCTCATGCAGGATGTTACAACAGCTCAGAAACCTCAGCTGGAAAAAACAATGTACCCAAGCTTACTTTTCCTGCTAAACAGCATGCCAAATTATCACTTAAGTACCTTAGAAGATGACAGCTCAAACTTTGCCCTGTGTACCTGAAAGCAAACTTATCTAACATTTAGATTCCTTTCTTCAGCATGTCATTTTTCCTTCTTACTTCAAAAGTAGTCTGATACTTGAATTTTTAAAACAAGAAAAGGGCTATTCAGTTCAGCGACTTAAATCCATCTTCAGCCACAATAAACCAGCAACCAAAAGAAAGTAATCCAGTAGAAGATGGCATCTGCCATAAAAGTTTCCTATGAGCCTTTTATTGCCCAACAAGACAATAACTGAGAATGGGATCTGCACCTATAACTCCACCTCACTATCTAACAAACCAACAATCCTTAATCTGTCTTAATTCCCCAAATTCAAGACTGCAGGGTAAGAGGGTGGGGGAAAACCCCATTTTCGTTTTAGGATGTAACCAACTTAAGCTCTGGAGAATACTCAGCAGCTCGCTTATAGAATCAGCATTTAAGGAGATGATTTGAAATCAGCACTCTCTAGCTCTGGCCCACAGGGTCTGATTTCAGATCTTTATGGATGAGAAGAATCGCCGACTTTTATTTTAATTTATACGGTAGGCTTTGTCCCTCAAAGACTTGCATCTCAAGTTATCCTGAACCATTCTGTTTACTTATAAAGACCATCCTACCCTTCTCTCTGTTTACTGACCCACTTTACACTTGATAACAAACCATTATTTGCTAAACTGTGGTTGAATAAACCATAACGGGTGGGGTTTAGATGTACTAGCCCATAAATCATGGTTTAGGAACCAAGTTGGCTGGGTTCATGTAATGTGCTAAGACAAAACCAAGCAAACCTTATTGTGGCTTAACACCATACACAGCACTTACCCAACGTACTATGTATGCATTCTGTCCACATTAGGACAACCACCATGCAGCCATAATCTAAAGGGACATCATGTTGAAGTTTGCACAGAACAAAGTCTTTCAAAATATCCCAGATGGAAAATTCCCTATCCCTAAGTACGCTACTATGGTTTCTATTTATTCATTGAAAAATATTTACAGTACATTTCAATCAGTGCTGGTAGAGGAGCTCTTCTTTTGAATGCAGTATTTAAAAGGCATCAAATTCTTAAAAATATATTTTATGGGCTCGGATACTGTTGGATATTAGCTACTGCGCACACCAAAGTGAACCGGAGTTGGGGGAATAGGAGAGACAGACAGAAGCTAGCCGGCCCAAATTATCAAGGTGAGACGCAGTTGGCTTTTGAGTTGATTCTAAACAGCATGGTCTGCCCATTAGCGCAAGGGTTTTATAAATACTTGTGTGCTTATAAATGGGAATGTTAAGACATTGCCTCCTGAGAAGGCAACTGATCATGAAAAGGCGGCTATGATCTGGAACACAGGACAACATAAAGACACCTGCCGGTGCTCCTACAGAGCTCCTGTTCCATAGCAGAACATCTAATTCTATGAATATAGTCCAATGCCCTTGGCGAACCAACAAAATACGCTTTTGCACCTATATTTGCACAACATGTAGCTGTACCTAATCTCAGAGTGGAGGCACACTCCCATGCAAGCACCAGGTGACCTTTCCCTTATCTTGCATACCTCTGAGCAATGAGTAGACATGTCACAGGTCTAACCACCTCTCTGAAAAGTCATTGCTCCGGGGGCCCACTGTTTATCCCCCCTCCCTTCCAGCAAACCTATGCAGGCGCTCACAAGGGATAGCGTTCAACGCCAGCTGAGCCATAGGCTCTAGTCCATGGGCGATGATGTCATGATCCACTCACACCGATGCCACAGGGCCCTTGGCACAAGGACTGTCCCCTGCCTACCCGCCCACGCAGCCAAAGATGGTAACAGCAGTGAGCTTGATAGTCCTTTCCGCAGACCAGACAACAGCGAAGGAAGGAACAGATTGGATATTCAACCACTCTGCAAGAAATCAGCATAGGAAGGCACTTTCAAGCCAGCTTACACATGAGCAGCATCGCTGTCTTGTCGACAGCCCCCTCCCAAAGCTCCCCACCTCATCAAGCAGATTTTAAACTATAACAGGTGGCCAGTACTCCCCAAAGCTCATTTCTTGGGTCAACAGTGACAGTACACAGACAGGGGCAATTTGGCATGGTGGAGCCTGGCAATACAGCCTTCAATCCCTCCATCCCCTTCCTTTGCTTCTACTTGGCAACCCAGCAGGCAGAAGGAACTGGGAGGATGGGTGTCCCTGGGCTGCCCAGCTGCTGACCTGTAGCCTCAACTCATTCCTGCCCGACAGTCTTATGAAAAAGACACTTTGCCCAGGAGCAGACATCTAAACTAACCGGCCTCATCAATGAGCCATAACCCACTGCTACTTGTACAATACCAGCCTTTCCTCAATTAAGAGCTCTCCAGTTATGCTGGGCTACAGAATCCATGCCAGATGGGAATTCTAGGCACTGTAATCCAGCCCAGTTGGAGAGCACCAGATCGAAGGAAGCCAGATTTATGCAGTGCCATCCATGTGTTTGGCACAGTACAAAATTCCATAACAAATCAAGACCCAGTTCTGTGTCCTGAGGAGCTTACAATCCAAATTTCAGAGGCAGAGGAGAAGCAGCAAGGGATGCCAGTCAAGGAAGGCAGCTATTTCTACTTTGGAGAAAAAGCTTGAAGTAAAATCGTCAAGGCATTAAGGTCCCCATGCTTGACTACGAACAGTTCTGTTTAAAATCAGAAGTCGCCACTCGGGTCCCGGATAGATTTTATGCCCCCGGACACAAGTTAAGGATCGGTAAAGAGTATCTCAGAGCACCCACCCGCTCTTAATTTCAGTTACTACACTAGCTTGCAGCCAAGGAGAAGAGACATCAAGCCGCTACAGAGCTTCGAGAGCCCGGCGGCGGTTCCGGAACGCCACCGACCTCGGTCCTGGAGAACCCTGGCCCGTTTGCGTGTGCGCGCGCGCCTCGGTGCCTGCTTGCTCGCGTGCGTGCCTGCGTGTGTACCCGAGCGACTGCATCAAACCGAACGGAATTGCGGCTTCGGCCAACACCCACGCCCACCGGCTTCACCAGGCGGACACCCCCCGACCCACCTTTGCAAAGACCGAAGCGCTTTCCTTCTGCCCCCGCACATCCCCGGTCGGTAAGCGCCCCGTCGCGGGCCTCCCGCCGCCTACCCGCCCCCGCTCCGGGAACAGCGGCGGGGAAGCGGGCCGGTTTCCGAGCCCCCCTCCAAGTCGTTGCACTGCCAGGCGCCAAACGCCGGGGGCGATGGAGAACCCGGCTCAGCTGGATACCAGCGGGAAGTTTGCCAACGGCACTCGCCGCGCCCCCCCCCCAACATTTTTCCCGGGGAAAGCTACCACAAAACGGGCTTCGGGAGCCTGCGATGGCTCCCCGGTCGCTGCCGAGGGCCGAGAGGCAATGGCCGCGCCTCTGGGAACCCCCGGTTGGAAAGGAGAAAGTTTGGGCGCAACTTTCTCTCCCGCCACGGGCGACGGAGCAGTAGCCAACTTACCGCGCTGATGGGGGAGGGGGGACCTCCCGGCGCAGGCGAGCGCTTCGGGGGGCAGGAAGTCGCCCCCCTCCTCGGCCGGCGGCCCAGGTAGCCCCAGCAGGTCCGGCCGCGACAAACCCAAGTCCGCCGCTGGGAAACAATGGGCGAGCCACGCGCGCTGCTCCTCGGCCGGCTCGGCTCAGAGTCCGGGCTCCATCGGCGGCGGCGCCGACCCGCCGAGAGCGCTGGCGCAGGCAGCCCCGCCGCAGCGACTCCGCCTTCCAAGTCCTCGGAGGGCGGCCGGACTCGGCGGGGCAGGCAGGAAGGCAGGTGGCGCGGGGGGAGCGGGTGGCGGCGGGGCGCTCCGGAAGGGCTCCTGGGCGCGCGCTGCCCGGGGAGAGCGCGGCGCAGCCGGTGCTCGAGGAGACTCGCTCGGCCGTTCGCACAGTCCAGCGCCGGAGAGCGGCCGGGCAGTGAGTCACTCCCACCCCTCTCGGCCGGCCCGGCCCGGCTCAGCCCCGCCCCGGCTCAGCCCCTCCTGCTGGGGTCTTCGGCGCTCCAGTAGCGCCGGCGCTCCTCTCCCGCGGCGGCTGCTCCTCCGCTGCCGCCGGGCTGGCAGCGCGAACCCGGGCGGGCCGAGGTGGGCGTCGCAGGGAGCCCACCAGAACCGAGCCGCCCCTGGCTGCTCAGCCGCGGAGGCGAGCTGGTTGAGCTGCTCCGCTGCCGAAGCAGCCTGGCTTTGGGGACCTCCCCACCGGGCGTGGGGTTAATTCTATCAACCGTGGTTCCTTTAAGCCCGAGTGAAACCTCAGTGGGAAGACGGGGGGGGGGGAGGGGGCTCCAAAGGCGATCCTGTTTTACCTTGAAGGAAGCCCTGCTGGATTCCAGCATGCTCTCTCTCCCCGGGATCTGCCCGTTTCCCTGAGCCGGGAGGTTTCAGCCTGGGGTTGGGGGCCTTCACGGGGTGGCGAGCAACTGAGAACGGAGTCTCTGGGTTGGGGGTGGGGGGTTCCTTTCTTTTCTTAAGCCTGATCAGGCCTCCGCTGGCAAAGTGGGAACGTGGCCCGAATTTGCTCAAGGTTTGCCTTTTAAGTGTGCCCGTGCAAGCCTGGCGGAATGGGGAGCCGTGACACCACACAGCGAGCGCCTGGGAGCCGCAGATTACCGTGTAATGGTTGCAAATGCGGCGTCTTTATTTCTTGCCCCGTCCTGACCCCAGTGAGATCGTTCAAGATATTCCGGGGTGGGGTGGGTCACCCAGCTTCACCTATCCTTGTAGGGAATTGCCGTACAGCAAAGTTTGAAAGCCTGGCCTCTTCTAAACCAGAGTCTGCTTAGCCGGAGTTGGACTTGCATAAGACTCTAAGCCAGAATGGGGTATGCATGATTGACTGTATTTCGCAAATCCATACCTGTGGCCTATTCAGCCAGAAACCATAATTATGAGCCATGGCTGAGCAAACTGTGGTTTGGAACAATGTGTTAAGCCAGGCACAGTGGCTCAGTTCATACCGAACGCTAAGCCACAAACTGTGCTTTACAAAGAGCATTGACTCAGTCACCTATTGGGCTAAGGGAAACAAGCCATACTTCTGATGGGTGAATCAAGCCCATGAGTAGTTTAGGCTTGCCGGTCTTACACACTACATGAATTTCTTCAGGAGCAACCCTAAGCGCATTTCTAAGCATGGCCTAAACCATTTCTCCGGCAACTTACTTTAGATGTATCAGAAACTAAGCCATGTTGGTCTGGAAAAAAGTGCCCAAATCCACAGCCAGACAGCTTGGTTTACTCAGCTCACAAAACCTTACAGTACTGGGGTCTCTTTGGTTTGGATTAACGTTGTGCAAACTCACCTAATTGTGGCTTATCCAGCAAACCATGGTTAAGCAAACTGGCTTAGTACTATGGATGAACCAGTTTAACGTGGCCAGCTGAATGAGCCACAACTAGCTGAATTCACACTTTAGGTCATAATGTGGTTATTAGGCTTGGCATGATGTGATGTGAACACCAAGGAAGTTAGGGGCACTTGCAGTTGAGAGCTGACCAACGTGCTCTGGTGTGTGTGTGTCCTTAAAGCGTTCTTCTAATTTCTATACAGGTAGTCCTTGTTTAGCGACTACAACTGGGACCAGCAACTTGGTTGTTAAGCAAAGCAGTTGCTAAGAGGAACCACAGCTGGGCTTATGATCTTACTTCAGCTTTCATTTGCTTTACAGACCTACGAATGTTGTAAATGCGAGGATTGGTCGTAAAGTTACTTTTTCATCACCGTCATAACTGCAAATGGCCACTAAACAAGGCAGTCACTAACCAAGGTCTACCTGTACCTCTTTGGGCCTCCCAACACTTTCCCAACATATTTTAGCTGGCTCACACATTGTGCTATACAATAGCTTGTTTAGCTATGGTTTGAATAAACAACAGTATTTACTTCACACATCCACAAAGCCACAAAATGGGGCTATCTGTATAAACTAACCATACAGACTGGATTCCTAAATACATTGACACCCCCCCAGCTAACCAAGTTTATTGTGTTATAAGCACACAGCTTGACTCCTCTCTCTAACTTTTCTGCTGAAGGAGTTTAAGGACCTTGCAAAGCTGCAGGCACTCCTGACGTCTTCATTTCTTCAGATGCCCACTAGGGAGTGAAAGGAAGAACAGGAAGGAAGGAAGGAAGGGTGGGAGGGAGGCAGGCCTCTGATAATTGTTGTTTTTGTTGGGAAGCCAAGTTGTACTGAATCTGGGGGCACTCCAGGCAACAGGTCCTGGCCGTTTCCCCAGTGGTTCAACCCTAAGGGCTCCCCAGCCCAGAGACGCTAAATTAAGCACCTACCCAAAGTTTAGGATGATGTTTTAATCAGGGAAGTTTACTATATGGGAACAAACTGGATAGAGCTCAGATCTGTTGAGAATCGCTGCTATTTTAGGATGGATAGATGAAGAAAGCCATTTCTGCCCTGCTTTACCTAAATTCAAGCAGTATGTGAAATAGGAGGAGGAAGGAGTATTAGGTATGTTCACCGCCTTGAGTTATTTATAAAAATAATAAAGGCAGGATAAACAAACAAACGTAGTTTTCTTTCTTAATCCCAAGTGTATGGAGATTGGTCTACAGCAGCGTTTCTCAACCTTGGTGGCTTGAAGATGGGTGGACTTCAACTCCCAGAATTCCCTAGCCAGCTTGCTTGGGAATTCTGGGAGTTGAAGTCCACCCATCTTCAAGCTATCAAGGTTGAGAAACACTGGTCCGCAGTCAGGGAAAGGCACATTGCAAGTTCTCAAAAGGCCCTTTTTTATTTCCTTTTGCTTTCATCACCTCAATTCCAGCATTGAAAAAAAGGTTCCCAGACCAACTATGCAGAATCCTGCTAAGCATTTGTCTGATGAGATTGGGCCCTTAATACAGTGCAGTGCTGTGAATGTTCATTTGAAAATCCCATTGAATTCTGTGGGACTTGTTTTTGTCTAAGGCTGGGTTCACACATTGCACTAAGCTTGGGCTTGGTAAACAAGGCTTATTAAATAAACCATAACTAGATGAGCAGGGGCAAAATACTAAGCTATATACCATGATTTGCAAGCCACACGTATACTCCATACTGTCCAAACCACATGATGGCTTACATGTTGTGAAAGTACAGACATTGCTCACACTTGGTTTTGGTGTGTATTGATAATCCGAGTCAGATCACTTGAATTTCTGTTGGCTGTGCAGCTATTAAAACACAAGAGAAAGGAAGACAGCAAAAATGTTGTCCTTTTCTCACTGAGAAATGGTTCCCAATAAGGAATTCCTTGGTTGATGTCTATCACACTTGGCCAAGGATTGGGCAAAGGAAGTGGATTGTTAAAAGGGGTTGCTGAGCCAATACTGCAGTTCTTTTTCTGGCATGTGGTAGTTCCTTTCTTCCCTTTAAAATGTAAAATCAATAGTCATAAATCAGATGAGTTGGCTACAAAAGCTGATTTTGATGCTTCCAGTCTTTAAATATGAACAGTAAGGATCCATGTGCAGTTCAGTTTTTTCTGCATGTCCAGTGTGCAATGAATCCTAAAGCCATAGTGGGGGCAGAACAGTGTCTAATTTTTGGTCAGTGGCTTGTTTAAAGGTGGTTTAAAGATGAGATGTCTGTCTCAGGGGCAGAACTGGTTGCCCGGTCATATCACATGATGCTCTAAAGCAGGTTTCTCAGCCAGGGTTTCATGTTCCCTGGGAAATTACAATTTATTTAAAAAATTATTTCAAATTTGGGCAACTTCACATTAAAGAAGTAAGCTTCATTCTTTATTTTCAGCTTAAGAACATGGTTAATGCATCTATGCAGGCCTGCCCATAAAACAAATACAATAATTTTGTAACTTCTGGCCTATATTTGAGCCTGAATGTGCCGGGGTTCTCCAAGGCCTGAAAAATATTTCAAGGGTTCCTCCAGGGTCAAAAGGTTGAGAAAGGCTACTCTGAAGTCAGAAGGGACACTTCAGATTTCTCTCCCCTTCTTTCCATGGTTATAGGGAAAGCAATGACAGGGAAGAAGCAGATCTGATGATCTAAACCATTCTTCTTTCCTATCTTACCAAGGTTTTAAAATACTCTCTAGTTGTGATCTGACAACCAGAGGCAGATCAGGTTGTAAGGAAAAAGCAGTGATTGTGTCATAGGACTGAAAGAACTAGGTCAAGAGTAACCATTCCCTTCCCTCTAAACCTGGGATAGGTATTTTTCCAAGACTATGGCCTGGTTCTCACAGAAGGCTAAGCTATAATGTGGTTGGTTAATATTTTAGCTTAATATTTTCTGTGAACACAGCCATTCTGGCTAAGAAATTCTGGAAGCTGAGGTCCACACATCTGGAAGTTGCCACGGTTGGGAACACTGGTTTATTATAGTGCGTAAACCCAGCCAATTGCAACATGTTCAATAAATCTTGGCTCAACAAACCAAAGCTTAGTATGGTCTATAAGCCTGCTCCACAAGACACCTAGCTCCTGGGAAATAAGTGGCATTTCTCCCTTCCAATCTAGCTGGGTGATTCAATAAGCCTGCTCCACAAGACACCTAGCTCCTGGGAAATAAGTGGCATTTCTCCCTTCCAATCTAGCTGGGTGATTCAATAAGCCTGCTCCACAAGACACCTAGCTCCTGGGAAATAAGTGGCATTTCTCCCTTCCAATCTAGCTGGGTGATTCAATAAGCCTGCTCCACAAGACACCTAGCTCCTGGGAAATAAGTGGCATTTCTCCCTTCCAATCTAGCTGGGTGATTGGAAGGGAGAAATGCCACTTATTTCCCAGGAGCTAGGTGTCTTGTGGAGCAGGCTTATAGACCATACTAAGCTTTGGTTTGTTGAGCCAAGGTTTATTGAACATGTTGCAATTGGCTGGGTTTATGCACTATAATAAACCAGTGTTCCCAACCGTGGCACCTTCCAGATGTGTGGACCTCAGCTTCCAGGCAACACTTCCAAGCTGTAAAAGGGCAGTCACTTAATGGTGCAAAGATATCCAGCTCAGCCCACTTGTTCAGGATAGAGGAGAAAGCAGGGAGACACAGTGATAAAAGTAAATCACATTGAAAGTTGCAGGAGCAAAATTGATAATTGTGGTTTTAGCACAAGTATAGTTCTGGCAGGAACCAGAGCCAGGGGGCTTTTATGATCTTCAGGTGGGTAGGATGATTTTGACTGGCAGCTGTCTTCTCTTTGGCCCAGAAGTAGCAGGAAAAGGACTATGATGTGTGTGGGGGGTTCATCTCAGAAAGCAAATGTGGGGGAGAAAGTGGCAAACATCCCAACAGCTTTGTGTGTTTGCAGAGAGAAGTTGGTTGAGAGGGAAGAAGGAAATGGAGCAGTTCCTGATGCAGCTGACCCTTGCTCAATTCTTATTTGTTTAGCAAGGCTGGTGCAGAAGAGCATTCTAGGGGTGAGAAAGACATACTGCTTGGATTTTGACCACAGGTCCTAGATTGCTTTCAGCTGAGTATTGTTGATTTTACTAGCTGGCTTGAATGCTATTTGGGCAGAAATCAGATCAATAGATGATTTAATCCATAATTAATCAATTAGTGAAAACAACAACTGATTCCTGCAGTGCATTGAGAGCTGCATGTTCTCCATAAAAATCTTTGAAAGGCACATTCAAAATAACTAATAAGGGTTTCCAAGCTTCTACTACTGGAACACACACAGACATTTAGTCCCCATTGGGAACTGCATAATCCAGTGTTTCTCAACATTGGCATCTTGAAGATGGGTGGACTTCAACTCCCAGAATTCCCAGTTTGCAAGCTGACTGGGGAATTCTGGGAGTTGAAGTCCACCCATCTTCAAGCTGCCAACGTTGAGAAACACTGGTGTAATCACATGAAAAGACAGTTTCCCCCATATACTTTCCCAGGTACGAATGCCCCCTCTTCTGTGTCCTGTGCACCAGCGGGATACCAGATAAACCACACTTCATTTGGGGGAATGATGGAAGCAGAAGTGGTGGGTGGGAGGAAGCAATATCTTAATGACACCACAAGAGTCTGCCAGTTGCACACCGACAAGCATAGCAGACCCCCAAGACAAACTAGCTAGAAGTTGTTTGGGAGTGTGACATCCCCCCAAATAAGGGGCATGGGCTAGGAGCAATTGTTAATATTCAATTAGTCACCAATTACACTAAGCCCTGGTTAGTTTTAGCTAGAGTTTGATCATGAGCCCCAAAGGCTGGGCTCACATGTCACACAGAGCCATTATAAGGTTTGATTTTGGCTTTGCGTGTGATGTGAACCCAGGCATTGTGGTTCATGAAACCATGATTTATGACTTAATGGTGTAGGAGCTCAGTCATTGGCTTATTCCACAAACTGACCTAGCCAACTTCCCCAGGAGGACTCTCTGTTGATCATTCCCAACACGTGGACTTGCAGCTTCTCTCACCTGAGCCAGCCAGGAGTTTCAAATTACCTGGTGGAAGAATCTCCTCTGTTTCTTACTATTCTCGAGAGAGATTGTCCACTATTTTACCAATCCCTACCCTCTGGCTTGTGATCTTCATTTACCAAAGGAAGAAGAAAGGGAGGAGGAAGAAGAAAAACAAGACTTCTTATAAAGATCTTAGAACAAACAGCTGTAACACAGATGCAATGTCGTAATGCAGCCGGAAGTTGTTTGTATTCTTATCGCCACCAGCTGGAATGGAAGCAGTTCAGAAAGAAAGTAAACAGGCTGATATTTTATCTCTGCCAACAGAGGAGCTTTACTTCCTATCTTTCTGCCATAGAATGGAAAGCCGGCCCGAAGACTGTATAGGCACAGGGGGGAAACTTGATGGAATTGGCTTGTATGATTTGGATGAGGAGAGAAGCTGAATGGAAGAATGGTAGATGCAGATAAGCAATAATTGGTTACGTCTTTTATTCTGCTGCCCCAAACTGGGTTTTGCAAAGTTTTGAAAAATGCTACGTTTACATCCAGTTAAGATCAATGCACACTGTTAGCAAGAGTTTTCCAGCTGATTTAAGGGCGTGGGTGATGATTTATTGGGAAACTCTGATCGTAATACAGCACATGTTGGGTGGATCTACATAAACATTATATTCCATTACGATGAGGACTGTGTTGCTCATGAAACACCCACTGTGGGTCCAAACTGTCCTTCAAATGGATGGAAAAACGCAACTTTTCTCTTCATTGTTTTGATTCAAGAAGTTTCAGATGCGGTACTCTCAGTTCTGCTTGTGAGATGGAAAGGTGTTCTATGTGTTGCATATATAAGGGGAAACCCTCCCACAAGCTGGGGGTTTTCTATCAGCATTCCAAATCTGAAATTGGCAGGAACAGTTTGACAAAGAAAGCAGTTGTGAAATTGATGGAAAATGGACAAAGCACTTACAGCACAAATGGTCACGTTGCAAATGAGTGTGTGTGTGTTGGTCTAGGGCAGTGTTTCTCAACCTTAGCAACTTTAAGATGTGTGGACTTCAACTCCCAGAATTCCCCAGCCAGCCATGCTGAAGTCCACACATCTTAAAGTTGCTAAGGTTGAGAAACACTGGTCAAGGGACATCCACGGGCTGCATGTGTGTGTAAAAAAAAAAAGTCAAGATGGAAACTGCGACTGCACAATCAAAGCCTCACCCTTTTTAAATGTGCGGTGCATGCAACATATGTCAAAAGGGGCAGGTCTTTGATCACAGGGTCTCGGCTGTCATCTTCAATTTTTGATCCCCCCACAGATGCCTCTTGGGTCGCAATTTTGCACGTACAAAAGCAGATTGCTTGTAGATCTTGCTTTCAGCCTGCTTGGACAAACTATCTCAGGATTTTCTACAGTCACTGTTATCAGGAAGAAATATTGTTTCAAAATAAGTACGGACTGAAAAATGAGATTGGCTCAGAAGTAAACCCAAATATCAGGAATTATGCAAAACTAAGAAAAATGAATCTTTCTCATTAAAATATGGTTGGAATCAACTGTTTTATTGTTTATTTCCAATGAAATATTTTATCAAGTTGAAAGGTCCTACATTTAAGAATTAAAATTTAATTCTTAAAAGTAAGTTGTATATTTCTTTCTTGACCAACCGTGTGAGTGAAAGGTCCCCTGTGCAAGCGAGTCATGTCTGACCCTTTGGGGGGACGCCACTTTCGCGGCTTTTTCTTGGCAGACTATAGAGCGGGGTGGTTTGCCATTGCCTTTCCCAGTTGTCACCTTCCCCAGCAAGCTGGATACTCATTTTACCGACCTTGGAAGGATGGAAGGCTGAGTCGACCTGAGCTGGCTATCCGAGAATCCAGCTTCCTCTGAGATCGAACTCGGGTCGTGGGGAGTTTCAGTTGCAATACTGCTGCCTACCACTCTGCACCACATTAGGCTCCAACCTTAACTACAGTGAAATCTTTATTCATGAAGTGGTCACACAAATTCATTCTAGGGGATCATGGCACCACCAAGTTTGAGAATCCATAGCCTAGGGATAGCCTGCAAAGGGGGCTATTCTGATCTCTGCTTCTCCTTATGTGGTTTATGATCAGGATCATACTATTTTCTGTTCTTTAAAGGATTATATCAAATACCCATGAAGGAAAAAAGGAATTACAGTTCAACCTTCCACACAGTCATCAATAGAGAATGCAACTAAAATAAAAGAAGCGTCACAATAAACTTTGCTTACAACAAATAGCAACCATGGGTTGCTAAAATCAGGTAGCCTTCTTGTCTTGCCCTCTGAAACTCACCTTCTAAATGCAGCTGTAAACTAGGGCTTCCATACAAAGGCTGCAAAAATGCAGATGACCTCTAGATGGAAGCAAAGAGATTTTTTTGAAAAATCACTTTGCTGCTATCTAGTGATTTTTCTAGGCTTTTGCAATCCAGATGTTGTAGCTTTGGGACAGTCTGAATGCATTTCTGGGACTTGATCAGAAATTTAAGAATGACATACAGAAGAGATACAATTCTTTTCCTTATTTGGATAGACCCAGGTTTGAAGATTTCATGGCGGAATACCATTGGTGGGTTGTAATGATTGCCTAAACCCAAATACTCAGTCTCACAAGCTCGGGCTTAAAGATAACTGATTTATTAAAGGAATAGTATGCAAATACAGAGAAAGCTGAGAATGAGCAAAAGCGCGCCAAATACAAACTTAAAAGCCTTGCTTGTGGGCAGGTCCCGCCCGGTCGCCCGTCAGGACGCTCCCCCTCCCAGGTGCTGAATGCCGTCAGACGCGCCTGGGAAAGCAACCTTGAACAGGAGCGCAAACCCAAACATGCATTCCAAGCCCTCAAAACAAGGGAGGGCAACAGAATGGAAAAACCCCGGGTGAAGGGATACGGAACAGAGAATGACATGTGAAACGTTACAATGTTAACCAGACATTAGAATGTGAACATGACATATTGCCCCCCCAAAAGAAATTAGGGAGCCGGTTTGTCAGGATAGGCAGAGTGAAATTGGGCGACGAGACGAGGAGAATGCACGTCTGGAGCAGCAACCCATTCAGGATGAGGGAAATGTTTCCAGCGGACGAGGTATTGTAGAGTAGAGCGCTGGCGTCTGGAATCGAGAATAGATGCCACCTCGAAGTGTTGCTGGTTGTCGATCATGAGGGGAGGTGGAGGAGTGGGTTGTGGGTGCCAACGGTCCGATGACAGGCAGGGTTTGAGTAAGCTGCAATGGAAAACAGGATGTAAACGTTTAAGGTTGTGAGGTAAATCGAGTTTAAACGTAACAGGGTTGAGCTGAGCAACAATTGAAAAAGGACCGACAAATTTAGGACCAAGTTTCTTAGAGGGTTGTGGGGACTTGATAAACTTAGTTGATAAGTAGACTTTATCCCCGACTGCAAAGGATGGTTCTGGGGAACGCTTTGCATCAGCATGGCGTTTATAGGCAGCTTGGGCATGTTGGAGGGCAAGTAGAATATTAGACCATGAGTCTTTGAGAGAGTCCGCCCAGCCAGCGAGGGTGGCTGGGAGCGGTTGAGGATGAGGAAGTTCAGGAATGGGAACAAATTCGCGTCCAAAAACTGTTTTAAAAGGAACTTGACCAGTGGTTTGATGAATGGAATTGTTGTAAGCGACCTCAGCAAATGGGAGTAGATCGACCCAGTTGTCTTGCTGGTAGTTAACAAAAGCTCTGAGGTATTGCTCTAAGGTAGAATTAACAGCCTCTGTAGATCCGTCCGTTTCTGGATGCCAAGCAGTAGAAAGTGATTGTTTCGTACCCAGAAGTTTCAAAAATGCGCGCCAAAATTGTGACGTAAATTGTGTGCCTCTGTCACTCACCAAACGGGCGGGGATACCGTGGAGACGGTACACGTGGATGAGGAAGAGGCGTGCCAGCTGTTGCGCGGTAGGGATAGAAGCGCATGGGATAAAGTGGGCTTGTTTGGAGAAAAAGTCTTTGACGACCCAAATGACAGTTTTGCGTTGACTAGGGGGTAGATCAACGATAAAATCCATGGAGATATCCTGCCAAGGGACCGACGGAGTGGCTACGGGTTGAAGGAGACCCTGGGGTTTGCCCGGTTTGCGCTTTATCGCCGCACATACAGGGCACGCAGTGACATATTCTTTTAAGTCCTTGAGTAAAGTTGGCCACCAGAATTGCCGGCGAACGAGGTGCAAAGTTTTCACGTAGCCGAAATGCCCAGCTAGCTTGTCATCGTGGCAGCGCTGGAGTATGGTTTTTCGCATAGCTGCGGGTACATAGAGACGATCGTTGCGCCAGGCAAGATCATCGGTGAAAGTTAACATGTGTCTGTTGGCTTGCAACCAAGTATCCGTTTTTAGGTGGGAGAGCAACTGTTGTTGCAAATCGGAGGGAATTGACAAGGGAGGTGAGCTGCTGGAAGGCGGAGCGGCCGGAGGCGGAGTCGATTGTGCTCGAGTCTGGCTGCGAGTCACTGCTGCCAGACTTAATTGTTTGTCGGTCCAGACGGTGCCTTGGACCGTTGGCCCTGGGCCATCATCCTGGGGTCTGCGCGAGAGTGCATCAGCCAAAAAGTTTTTCTTGCCTGGTATAAATTTAAGAGTGAAGTCAAAGCGGCTGAAGAACTCAGCCCAGCGCAGCTGTTTTGGACTGAGTTTTCGGCTGGTGCTTAGAGCTTCCAGGTTTTTATGGTCAGTCCAGACTTCAAAAGGGTTGGAAGTACCTTCCAATAGGTGTCGCCACGTCTCTAAAGCCGTTTTTACAGCAAAAGCCTCCTTTTCCCAAACGTGCCAACGTCTCTCTGTTTCAGTGAATTTGCGAGAGAGGTAGGCACAGGGTTTTAAAGCGCCAGATTGGTCAGATTGTAACAAAATTGCGCCTATGGAAAAATCAGAAGCATCGACTTGTACAACGAAGGGTTGAGAGGGGTTTGGATGCTGTAAAATTGGTTCTGTGGTAAAAAGTTGTTTGAGCGTTTGGAACGCTTGCTGACAGGCTGGAGTCCATTTAAGGAGCGCGCCTGGGTTCTTCGAACGTCGCGTATCCCCCTGTCCTTTGGTTTTTAACAGTTCAGTAAGGGGGAGGGCGATTTCTGCAAAATTTTGGGCGAATGCCCGATAGAAATTAGAGAATCCAAGGAAACTTTGTAATTGTCTCCTGGTACGCGGAGGCTCCCATGCTACAATAGCTTCTACTTTTGCAGGGTCCATTTCAATGCCCTGAGCTGAAATTCGGTAGCCTAGGTAATCAATTTGCGACTGATGAAACGCACATTTTGACAGTTTTGCGTACAACTCTGCTTTTTCCAATTTAGCCAGTACCTGACGCACCAAGTGGATATGTTCTGACATGGTTTCAGTATAAATCAATACATCATCCAAATATACTAGTACCCCCTTAAATAGGTGGTCATGCAAGACCTCATTGATTAACTGCATAAAAACCCCGGGTGCCCCAGATAAACCGAATGGTAAAACTTTATATTGGAAAGCCCCAAGAGGACAGTTGAACGCTGTTTTCCACTCATCCCCCTCTCTTATGCGAATGCGAAAGTAAGCTTCTCTCAAATCCAGTTTTGAGAAAATTTTACCTCTGGCCAGATGTGATAACATATCTTTGATCAGGGGCAAAGGATATTTATTTAATATTGAGACCGCATTGAGCCCGCGGAAATCGGTACAAAGCCTTAATGACCCATCCTTTTTTGGCCTGAATAGGACAGGAGCTCCTACCGGGGAATTAGCAGGCTCAATGAAACCCCTAGCCAGATTTTTGTCAATGAACTCCCTTAGCGTGGTAAGCTCTTTGGGAGACATGGGGTATATTTTTGGGTGAGGCAATTTTACATTTGGTAAAAACTCAATGGCACAGTCCGTTTTTCGGTGGGGTGGCAAGCGATCTGCTTCCTTTTCCCCAAATACTTCAGCAAAATCTTGGTACTGATTGGGTAGCCCCTCAAGAGGTTGAAGCGTTTGTACAGTGGTATACGCTACCCCTCCCCCCTCCATGTCCTCCAATAGGTCCTTTTCGGGTACTTTGTAAAATCCATCCGCAAACGTCACAGTTCTATGCAGCCAGTTGATGAAAGGGTTTTGTTGCACAAACCAAGGCATCCCCAAAATCACCAGAGGACCCCCCACTGGAGCTACCACAAATGGCAGCTTTTCCTGATGGGAGCCCATCTGCAAGGCGACCAGTCCCGTGGAAAGATTAACTGCTTTCCCTCCCGCCATAGTTCCATCCAACTGGGTGAAAATCATGGGTCTTGGCAAAGGGAACGTGGGCAGTTCTAGAGCCGCTACGACATCAGGGTGCATTAGAGAACGGGAGCAACCCGAGTCTAGCATGGCCCACACTTCCACGGTTTTGGTTTGTGAGCCCAGCTTAAGTTTAACAGTCAGTGTGGGAAAGTTTCCACTCACCGAATCATGGTTACGCCCGGTTTCTTCCACCTGCCCTAGGGCGCCCTTCAGGGCAGGTGGTAGGCTTTTCCCGCCGGCTGCTCGAATTGCAACTCTTCCTCCTCTTCTCCGAAGGGTAGGTCTGGGGGGTCCAGTTCCGCGAGGGCTGCCTTCAGTTTTCGCGGTGGAGCAGGAGCAGGCGTCTTTATCGCGGGTTTCGTCTGTCGTTCCTCTGGACGGCGTCTCGGGCACGACGTGGCTCGATGCCCTTCTTTCCCACATCGGAGGCACTGACCCTTGGAGAACCGTTGCTCCCTCTCTTCTTCCCAGGTTTTCGGTTTGGGGCGGCTGGCAAGTCCAGATGCGCGCGCTCCTCTAGCGAGACGTGTTTGTCTAAGCTCTTTGGTATGGGCATAGGTTCGTAGGGCATTTTCTGCGCTTCCCGCCAACTGAATCCACCCATATAGCGTTTTGGGATCATCTCTGCCCAGAGCCCATCGAAGGATTTCGGGTTCAAGCCCCTGCTTGAACAATTCGATGATTGTTGGCTCAGACCAGTCTTCCACTTTTCCTGCCAAAGCTTTAAACTCCAACGCATATTTGGCAACTGAGAGGGACCCTTGGTAAAGTTTCCGCAGGTCATTTTTAGCCGTTTCTTGAGCTAGGGGGTCTTCGAAATGCTCTTTAAGTGCCCACAAAAATTCATCGAAGTCCTCTAACTCGGTTGCCTCAGCTTGGCATAGTTGCACATACCAATCCGCTGCCCTTCCTCTCAGCTTGTTGGCAATGAAATTGACCTTGCCGTGTTCAGACCGAAAGTTCCGACCCCAATCTTCCATATAATGCTTGGCATTCGTAATAAAGAAGGAGAGCGTTGCGGGATCCCCATCAAATTTCACTCCAAATGGTGGGAAGGTTCTTGCCGGCTCATGGGTCCCCTCAGGTGTAAGTGTATTTGGTACAGAGTGTGTAGCCAAGTGGACATTTTAATCTCTCCAAAGCACATCTCTGTGACCGTCCATGAGAAATTAAAGGAGTGGCCTTCAATGGGGACAGCCAGGTTAATTTCCCATAATGCCCCAGAAGCCTCAAAAATGGTTTCTATCACTAAATATGGCATCAATGTTCAGTGGTACCAGCCTACAACTGGAAGGGGTATCATCATTATTATATCAGTAGAGGATTTGCTTACATTACAAGTCCTTGGAAAAAATTGGGTGCACCAATGATTTCTGCTATAAAACCTCTAAACCCTCTTACATGTTAGATGAATAAGAGAAAGTGGTGCCAGGAAGAACTGGGGGAGATGGAGGGCGATGTCCAGGTGCATGCATGTACAGTGCCCCAAAGGGCTTCTTGCACAGGGTCTCCTCCAGGGGCATGCCTGGGGGGGGGGGTAAAAAAAAACAAGATGGCAGCTTGACTTGCATGGCCATAGTTGCCATCTTGACTTCCCTGGTGGATGCCTTTGGTCCCCTCTGTGCCAGTAGGTCCTTGGTTAGCACTGAGTGCTAACTAAGAGTGCCAAATTTTGCTACCAACCTGAGAGAACATAAAAAAATCTCTAAGAAGGCCTGGCTTCCTTGACAGAGGGCTGAATTTGAGCTGTTGTTATTCCAGATGAGTCTGCCATTGCTGGGAAAAATAACAGCCAGAACAGTTGGCCTATGAGCAAAAAGCAAGCAGCTTTTAAAAAGAGCAGGTATCAGCTGGGCTATGCGGGATCTGAGCTGCCGGCTGGAAGGAGGACGACTAGCCTGCAATTGTCACATACCAAAGAGCTCATTAAGGAACATCACATGATGGTTTATTGTCTGCAGACAACAATCAGGCCAGACAGTTACACAGTGGTGTTTGCAGCCAGAGCAACACTTAATGCTTTTCTCTAGTCTGAAGTGCCCAAGAAGGGAGCCACTTATTACACTGTAGTTTTCCTCTCCCAGAGCAGCATCAAATGTTCATTATCCCTCATTGTGCTCATCAAGAAGGCATCCTGGCTCAGGGCGGGGGGTTGATTTAGCACTCCAGCCCGCACTGTGGTGGACCAGATTCATGTCTTCATTTTCCAGGCTCCCACGTCTGAGATCATCAGGTGTCTTCATCCTCCTAGAAAATCAGCAGCTCCTTCAGAGCTGCCTGGCCACATACAGTTTGGGAGGATGCACAGAGGGAGAAAACATGAGTCAAAATTCTACAGTGGCCATGTTGACTCTTCCAAAGCTCTGGGTGTGTGTCCCTCCCAGCCTGGGAATTCACCATACAACTTTTTTCCCCCTTGGCCGATACAGTTTATCATGTCTACGAAAAGATTTCCAACCATGACGTTATTAAAATTTTGGCAGCATTTCAGATCAGGCTAAAAAAATAGAAAGCAGAGAAAAAGCAAGCAAGAGATGATCAATACAAGTTGGCCCTTACTGGTGATACGTGCTTAAAATCAATTTTGCAGCCTTAACTGCTCCTCCAAGAATAAGCATCTGTAGAGCCCTTGCTCCTGACGTCACCGTGCATCGATTTTCTCAAAACGCTGGAAGGAAAAAAGAGTATAGCGATCGTAAGGCACCGTCAAGTTGAACTGTGCACCCATTTTAACATTACCCGGTTAAACTTCTAGCAGTTAGCAGAATGTGAAAGACTGAAGTCCAAAGGGACAGGCTGAATGGTGTTCCCAGCCGCCTCCTGGCCTTTTTGGGCAACTGAGTCGATCCTGCCTCATTACTGTACAAGGAATTATGCCCTGAGCCCATCTTCCTCCAGCCCACAGCTGTGCCGAACACCCTAGGAATTCGTTTAATTTGCTCTGAGGTTAGCAGCGATCACTTAGATACATGCTCCATGACATCCTTGGAGATAATTATTCACTGCAGTGTACTTTCTGCTTGAGATGAATCTGACTTCTGGCCTCTCATTGATTCACAGAGGTAATTAATTGTGGCAAGAATCAGCTTTGATGCACGAGTGCTTGGCACTCTCTTAACTCCTTTCACATAATTCCACCTTATTTGGGGGGGAAAGGAATTTTGCTGAAGAAGCAGCTCACCTTTTGCTGCTCCTGAAGTCCTCTTCCTATGCCTGAAAATGTATAGGCAGTGGGGATTAAGAAGGGTTAAAATTAAAGAGTAAGATGACAGTTACTAGATAGAAAGATGGGTAGAAGTCAACAGACTAGGTTTCCTTTTTTTCACTTCTTTTCTTTTTTCTTATTTTCCATTTCCCATGTTTTTCCTTTTTCTTATTTTTCTTTCCATGTTTGATACTTCTATTGCAGTGTAAAATTCTAATCATTGTTTTAAAATCAAAATGTATAGGTAGAGTAACCAGGTGTCTTACTTCAGACTTCTGCCCACGCGTGCTTCTATCAATTGAATTAAAAAGGTATCCAAATCAAAATTCACAGTCTGTTTAGGGGCAGGAGAAAGAGAGTCTGGAGAATATACAAGATGCCCAGAGCACTTAGGTTTCTTTCTTTCTTTTCATGGCAAAAATACCCTACATCAGTGTTTCTCAGTCTTGGCAACCTGAAGATGTGTAGACTTCAACTCCCAGAATTCCCCAGCCAGCCATGGGAGTTGAAATCTACACATCTTCAAGTTGCCAAGACTGAGAAACACTGCCCTACATGCTCACAGAAATATTCTTGTTTTAAAAAAAAAACTTTATTAAGATTTCAAGATAAAAAGATAAAAGCTAACATGAAATGAAAAAAGTAAAGAAAACAAAAGAGAAAAAGAGCAAAGTCAAAAATGCAGAAAAAGAAAAAAGAAAAAAAAATGCAGAAAAAGAATGACTCCCAACTTCCTTTGCTACAGATATAAGTTTACATTTGCATTACACTCTTACTTTAAGTTTACAACATGCATTTTTCACCAATTTTACAACCCTTCTAGGATACTGATTTTTTAAAAAAAATATTTGATCCACTGTTGCATATTTATACTGAATGTGAGCACTGCCATTTTTAAAATGGTGATTAAATATTTCCCCCCAGCAAAAAAGATCACCGGACACCTATTTCTTTGCACAGGACTCCGTGGCCTCTTCTGCCATTTTATTGTCCAACCAATCAACCAAAAGGCCCATTCGGAGCTACATCCCTTTAGCTTTCCCATTTTGAATAAGTTACCCAGAATTAATTACCACTCAAGCTTGGAGCAAATATATTTAAAACACTTTGGGGTTCAGTCCATATGCTTGGTGATTGAATTAACCTATTTTCTGGTTTCACATAGGACACCAAATGGTAAACAAACAGCAAGCTAACCAAGGTTAACATGCTATGCAAATACCAGGTGCAAGGTTTTGAAGTGACCCTGTTATGCATGTTGTGTAAAATATTTGATTTTAACCTGCATTGGGAGCTGCAGCCTGCCAAAGAGAAATTTTTTTAACCTCATCTGTGACCTACAGAAGCCAAAGTGCTTTGACTGAGCTCAGTTTAGCTCCATTGAAGTCAATGAACTCAGAAATGATTTGGCTGGTATTGCTCATTCCTTCTTCCAGGCATGCTGCCAGGAACATTAATGGAAAAGGGATACAAATAATAAATATCACTACCAAAAAAAAAACAACGGGCGATGCTCCAGTGACACATCAGCAGTTTCAGAGGAGGCAGTGAACTCTCATGCTCTCTAGATAGAAAGATAGCTTGACACAGAATCTTTGTCTGCCTTAGACCAGAAAGATGGACGAATCTATGTTTTTTCAAACAAGCATCCATTTTCCAAGCACATATTCATCCATTTCCAGTTTATGCACTGATTTGCAGTTTTTGGGGGGTAGGGTTTGTTTCCAAAGTCCACCTGTACTATTGCAATCATTTATGGATGCAGTGTCCTTCTCCGTTTTTTTTTCTTTGCAAACAGTTTCCCTGCCTATGTGCAAAATAATGTGAGGTTTTGTTTTGTTTTTTTTGGCAAGGAACCTGGTCCAGGAATGAGGTGGAAAGAGCCTGCTGTGATACCTACATTTTCAGAGCTATTGTGCCATTGAATATCAATTAATGGAAAGGGGAGGCTTGCTGTAAGACCTGCAAATCGATAAAGAGGACAGAACTTGAATGCTATATTATTACGTGATCTATTTTATTAGTTGGTAGTATATTACTGTATCTCTTTGTTTCACTCTGTTTTTGTCCTTTTAAATTTTGCTGGTCATCGACCAAATACATCTGATATTGATTGATTGGTTGATTGGTTATGGGATTTGCATTGTCAAAGTCATAATGCCACTGAGACAAATAATAATAATAATAACAGCAGCAGCAGCAACAACAAGAATAACTCTGGGCAGCTTACAACAATCAAAGATATTACAATAAAATCAATAAAAGGTAAAAGATAAAGATAAAAGATGGCAAGGGCAATGAAGTGAGAGATCTCACTCTCCCTCCAGGGCAAAGATTCAGGTCTTCATGGCTCTTCTAAACAACAGCAGAGTGGGGGCGATCTGGATCTCAGGGGGAACCTTGTTCCAGAGGGCAGGGACTGCTATAGGGAAGGCTGCCTCTGGGGTCCATTAAACAAGATGATATTGTTTAATCAGAGGAACCCAGGGCATGCCAACCCTGTAGGATCAAATCGGCTGAGCAAATGCTATGGGAGGCAGGCGGACCCTTAGTTCTGGGAGTTGAAGTCCACACATCTTCCGGTTGTCAAGGTAGAGAAACACTGCTCCGTTGTATATGCTCTCCCTGCTGAACTAAAATAGTCCTGTGCCATGGAGAACTTTGTAGGTAACAGCCAGCACCTTGAATCAGACCCAGAAGGTGATGGAGCACCAGCCATGGAAAGCCTCCATACCCTTGTTCTGGATTTCTGATATTGACAGGTTGGCTGTTGAAGGAAACAGGATGTTAAATCAGATGGGCCATTGGTCCAATCCACTCGGGTTAGTGTTAGGCTTAGGGCTAGAGACCCAAATGGTGGAAGTGGTTTAAAGATGAAAAGTAGAAATTTTGCATCCGAATATAAGTCTTGCCTAAGAAATAGTTTAAAGGGCTGCCAAAGGCAATGTAATCCTGAATGGGGGAAAATCCCATCTCTAGAATTCGGGTAACTCAAAGCATGCCTGCTCCTTTCTGGCTGCTGCAAAAATTCCATTACGCAAGAAGCTGATAATAGCCTTCTCTGTATGCTGTCATTTTGGGGTTCAACTGGTTATCCCTTTCATAGGAGAAATACTTTAATTACATGTCTTTGCCTCTGAGCTATGATTTCTCTCCCACGGGTGGGAGACTGAGCTTTTTTGTTTGTTTGTGTTGTTTTTTAAATTTTCTTTCCCTTTCTTTTCTTTTCTAACCACCCATGGATATTTATAGTGGAAAAACCACAGCTCTGCCATGCAGACAACAGGAGGATGGCCTTTTCCTCTTGAAAGTTAAGATGATAAGATAAAGGTTTCTCGGTTCTGCAGAATTTCAGGAGCTTGGCTGTTTAGCTTTTCCAGTTGGACCAGCTGAATCCAGGGCTAAATCAAGATATGTCACTGCTGGAGGTGGAGTAGAACATGGCGTACCTGCTTCCTTCCTAGCCCAAGTGAATCATACCTCTGCATTTCTACAGAACTAAGTATTAGCACCCGGACTATTTTAGTTCAGCATATACTATAGAGCAGTGTTTCTCAACCCTGGTGAATGGAAGATGTGTGGACTTCAACTCCCAGCATGGCTGGCTGGGGAATTCTGGGAGTTGAAGTCCACACATCTTCCAGTTGCCAGGGTTGAGAAACACTGCTATAGATTATATACTATGAAGTTTCTCTCTTCTACTTGTATGTACGTCCAATACCTTCCGTATGTTTCTTGCATGCAAGCCTTTTTCAACCACAGTTACTCCTGAAGGATATACCAGGGTGCAGCCTAGATCAGAAAATCAACTGGTGGAAAGGAATATAGTCTTTTCAAAGTCAATGAAACAAAAGGACTGCAGAGGCTTCAGAGAGTAATGCTGGCTGGGGAATTCTTGGAGTTGAAGTCCACACATCTTTAACCTGCCGAGGCTGAGAAACACCGATCTACAATATTGCCTCCTTACACTTCAGAGCACTACAGTCAGATATTTTTTTCCCCAAGCAGAATTGCTGTTTAATTAACCCACTTGTATGAATACAACTGAAAGCCAGTTTGGTGAAGCACTGGAGGTGCTGAACTGGAAACTGGGAGGGGTTCTAGACCTCCCTTAGGCCTGAAAGCTGGCTGGGCGACTTTCAGCCAGTCACTCTCTCTCAGCCCAACCCACTTCACAGGGTTGCTGTTGTTGCAGGGAAAACAAGAGTGGGGAGTATTATGTACACTGTCTTGAGTTGTACAAAATAAGGGCAGGATATAAATCTAATAATATGAATAGACCACAGTAGAAAATGGTACTGTGCACTGAGGGGCCCCTTTGCAGAGCACGCAAGCGTGAACAAAGCAGCTGTGATCCTTGGAATACAGCTGCGTCCTCTGCAAGGCAGGGGCCAGCTACTTCTGAAGACTTTCCCTGGGTGCCCCTGTGTGTCCTTGCACAGATAACACTTTTCCTTCGACGGCTGGCAAAGTGGAGCAGGTGTGTGCAAGCATGCACAAGCACAGGCAGACCTCTTCCAAGGACACAGCTGTGTGAAGAAGGGGTCTTTTACTTAAACCAATCTAGCTTACCAAGCACTTTTTCAAAATGTTGGGCAGAACACTCAGGTGCCGCCTTGTCATTGTGGGAGAAGCCCACGCAGGAACGTGCAGAAAGTCGTAGAGTTGCAATTAATGCAGAAGTTGGCGAGGGCACTGCTATTTCCTTTTATCCTTGAAAAAAAATGATTGGAAACTAAATGCATAGCTACCTGTACAGGAATGTGTGATTATTCACAGTCGTTTAGATATGTGTTGAAAAGGGCCTCTAGGGGAAAAAAATTGCGCGGACTTCCTGCCTGCCACAAATCCCTCTCACTGCTCACCCTGCCCCCATCTCTGATGTTAATGGAGACCTTTGTAGAGAAGAACCTGCCAAACAGGTTCTCCAACTTTAAACCATGTATGTTAGTCTAGGACAGCAAAAATCAGAAGGAATCCGGTAGCAAACGTTGTAGTAAAAGGCAGGAACTGTCATGAGCTGCAACCGCTTCATGTGCCTGAAAAAGTGAGCTCCCGCAGCGGATGACAGCTCCTGCCTTTTAATAAAATGTGTAAGTTGGACAAGATGCTACCACCCTCCTGACTTTTGACTACCAAGAGTTATCACGCTGCCCAATCAGCCTATATTTAAATCAGTAACACATGGGAATCATCACTGAAGAAACTGCGGAAGTGTTACTTGAGAAAGAATTGGAATATTAAGGGAGAAACTATATCAGAAGAAAAGACTCAAAAGTGCACCAAGTTCTACATGATTGTAATGGATACTGCAGGGCCTGAATAAAATACATTTGATACCACAAGCACTGTGGAGTTTTGTAGTTATCAGAGGCAAACTGCTGATTTTTCAGAGTGAGGGTTCAGGGGCATTTGCAGAGGGGGTCAAAAAAAAATCAAGATGGCAGTGTGATCAAAAGCCTGCCTCTTTTTTACCTGCAACCCTGGGAGGGTGTTGATAAGCGTAAACGCCAGAAATATTTCTTGATGTTGAAATCTATTTGATTTACAGTTTGGGGTTTTTTTCACAGATGTAAAAGTGTCATTTTGAGTTAATGCAAATCCTTGAATTTGCTGCTAACACAAGTCCATTACAGCACTAACCTGAGTTCCAACCCTATATTTTTTTAAAATAAATAAATGGCATCCATATGCAGTCTTCAGGAAGAAAGCAATTCCTTGCCATTTTGGATCTATGTTCTGCAGTATTTTTATAGACTAACAGTTCAGTATCCAAAGCATAATCATAAATCACAACCTATAATCAGTCAAGGAGTTAAGCATGAGGAATATGAGAACGGGTTTATGTTCCAGTGCCATTCAACATAAAAGGAGAATACAAGGGTGGAGTGCAGCTTTAATCTCTAGTTCAGTGTTTCTCAACCTTGACAGCTTGAAGATGTATGGACTTCAACTCCCAATATTCCCCAACCAGCATGCTGGCTGGGGAATACTGGGTGTTGAAGTCCACACATCTTCAGGCTGTCAAGGTTGAGAAACACTGCTCTAGTTAAAAGCATCCAATGATGAGAAGAATCCCTGATTGACATATTCATGTGCCACCACTCTCATTCAACTGAGGGGCATGGTTCAAGGGGTACCAATCATCTTGTGGATTGAGGTGCGTCTTCCTGAGTGATTCTCACCCCCAAATGGTGAGGGCAAGAACTGGTAAAGTCAGAAGAAGAGGACCTGAGGCCAGACCGATGCCACTAATGTCTTCCACTGAGAAATGAGTGACTCTCACTCCATATCAACATAAGGGCAGGAGAAAGAGATGTAGGATTGGAACCTGCGGACTGCTAGTATATGTAGGGTCTGAATCCTAGAGTTGGCAGGAATGGCTTCCTAATGTCTGCAATAAAAGTATCTTATCAGATCTGTGGACCTTGAATTGCTACCTGTGGGCCTTTCAGTTTCCATACTGAAACCAAGCATTAACCTGGGTCATCTAACATGCAGGAGTATCTGCAAGGACAGTCAACACATTAAAAGGGGGGAAGCTTTGATTGCCCAGTCACAGACCCCTTTTTGATGTCACTGGACACTCATCTGGTCATGATAGGAATCACAACCAGATGTGCTAAATCCACTTTATTGTACAGCTACATTGACAGAATCTTGCAAATCTGAAAGTACAATTCCAACCCCCACCCCCATCTCCTTTACAGCCTGAGAAACTAGGGAGGGTTTCTTCCCTAGTTTCTCTTGCCCCACTCGCTATCCAGCTGCGGGTTCAGCTGTCTCTTATCTGACCGTTCCCTAGGCAGCATCGCATTACCTTGTCTCCCAAGGTCTTTCCCACATACCATTACAGTCATTGACTGTGGCTGTCTCTCCTATAACATGCTAAACCATACTGTAGTTACTTTGGGTTTGCCTTGTAAACAACAATAGGTTTGTTTATTATATCGACTGACGTAGCCACCCATCTCAACATCGTGGCACTGGGGGGCAAAACTAGGATTAAAACCAAGAGAACAAAAATAATAGATCACTATAAACAATAATGACACGATAATAGTGCAATGGTACCCAAAGCGAACTGAACTCATACCATAGATCCACAGCCATGATCATCCATAGTCTATCATCTTTGCAACAGAGAGATAGATAGGCCTTACTGAGCCTTATAAAGCCCTTTTATGGTTTGCAAATTTTCAGCAGACATACTGCTGCAGGGCCAAGAGCATCTTCTCAACAAGGAGATTCATTGGCACATTCTGATCTGTTTCAATTCCTGGCAAAAGCCTACAAAGCATTGGCAACTGCAGTGTTTCACTTACTTTGGGTGGCAAATCACATTTTCTCAAAGCTGACCTTTGCAATGGGAGGGTGACGAAAGTCCTTTTCTTTTCTGATGTAAGTGCTACCTTGAGAGGAGTCATCTGAATCCTCCAAGGCAACTGACCCAACAGCTGTGCCACTTTGAAGACAGATGCCTGGATCTTCTACAACTGAGAAACAGCTGCAGATTTTTTTTCTGGGTGTTCTGAGAATGATTGTAGGGAAGATGTTGGGGAAGGGAGGTCACTAGATGGACACATTGCCTGCGTTTACCCATCTCATAAGTGCTTCTTGGCAGAAGCTGAGGAGAAAATAGCTTTACTTAAGAAGAAGCATCTAGACCAGGGCTTCTCAACCAGGGTTGAGTGGAACCTTAGGGTTCCACGAGAGGTCACTAGGGGTTCCGTAGGACATCATGATTTATTTAAAAAATTATTTCAAATTTGGGTAACTTCACATTAAAGAGGTAAGTTTCATGCTTTATTTTCAGTTTAAGAACACTCTTAATGCATATATACAGGTCTACCCATGAAACGACTATAATAATTTTGTAACTTCTGGCCTATATTTGAGCCTGAATGTGCAGGGGGGTCGCTGAAGCCTGGAAAATATTTCAAGGGTTCCTCCAGGTCAAAAGGCTGAGAAAGGCTGATCTGGACTTTCTCTTAGGAGCTGGCCAACTGCCCTCAGGTTCTACTTTTTGACTTCCAAAGGTGCCTAAGTGGCCATTGTAAGAGCAGAACATTGGACCGGGGGACAGTTGGCCTGATCCAGCCCTTCTCCTTAAGTTTTACATGCTAAATATTAGGTTCCAAGAAGATAAGGGTACAGCAAAAAGCATCAACATGGTGACCACAATGGTGTGACAAAACACCTGCCTGTTTTTATGAGAGTTGTGTGCAGACATCCCTGCAAGGAGGGTTTTTTTTTGAACTAATAATGGGGAAATGGCCTACATTTTTAAAATTCCTTTGTAACTGTTCTGCAATAGCTCCATACTCATACTTAGTAGAACAAGAAGCTACTAAGAAATGTCCAGAAAGGTATTGCTTCTGACTTTATTCTTGTTACTATGATGTATGTTTTATTATTAGGGATCTGTAAAAGAAGGGAGATAGACATTCTATTTTATTTGTTTTTCTTGAATAACTTGAATGTTTTAAGTTCTAAAAATAAACAGATTTAAGGTTGTGTTTAACTGAAACCTTTATCTACATACATATGAAATATCACTTCCCACTCGACTTAAGAAATATGTTGGGTGTGTGTGTGTGTATGGGTGTGCATTAGTTACATAAGTCTTTATTCTTGGACATAACTGCATGCATATCAACTTAAGAGCAAGGACTAATCTGTCAAAAAATTGGAAAGTAAAGGGTTGAAAATGAACACAAGCACACACTTGTGACCAACGATCCATATGGATCCAATCACTTAATTCCAGGGTACCTTCATGGTCACATTTTCATACTGCAGGAATTTCCAAGCTGGATCCCGATGGGGATTGTTAAAATACACTTTTAAAATGAAATATGATGAAGATAACAACAACAAAAACAATAATAAATAAAAAGATTATGGCATTAACTGGCTGTGGTGGTCCCAATAGTTATCAGTACACTGGGTGCCATTCCAAAAAACCTTGGATGGCACTTAGAAAATCTGCACATTGACAAAATTTCCATCTGTCAATTACAAAAGGCCACACTGCTTGGATCTGCAGATATACTATGCGGATACATTGTGACATCCTAGGTTCTTGGAAAGAATTCAGTGTGAATGAAGGCCAACACCAGCTAAAGAACTGGCAGCTGTGATTTCACATTGTTGTATATATCATCATCATCATCATCATCATCATCATAAATTACATCCTGCGATGATACCTTTAACACCATCAAACAACAACATCTGCCTATCCTAGGTCCTTGGGAAGGACTTGATAGGTGGACAAAAATGCCAAATCCAGTCTAAACTTCTGGCTGACTGTGCAACCAACCATAATAATAAATTAAACTTATACGCCACCCAACTCCTAGCAATTCTGGGCAGTCAATTGAAAGTTAATTAGTTTATGTGACACCATAGCCATTATTTGCAGTGGAATGTACCTGTTGCAGCTCTGCAGGATTAATTTCTCTTTTCTAGTTGACCTGGGTCCAGATAGCTACCAATGGTTTCTAACAATTCTGCTACAGAAACAGACACATTGGAAACTGGATTCTATCAAGCTGAATCATTGGCCCAGTCCTTCTCCCTAATATTTTCATATTAATTGGCAATGACCCTCCAAATTTCAGACAGGAATCTTTCCTGTAAGTAGGGATGGAGTAGAAACTTATTTAATTCCCATCTGTATATGAACTTAATTCTGCATTGTCAAACTAATATATGAACTAAAGCTTTGCTATTATTCAACATCCACAATTCTCCAAATGTAGTTTGCCGAAAATGAACTAAAAAAAAGGATATTAGGGAAGTGTCTATCAAAAACATACATATTTGTGAAGCTAATGTTAAACACTGCATTCCATTGTAGAAAACTCTTTGCAAAAGGGTATCCGTTGAACATGATTGTAAACAAAAATGGACATACTTGGAGCAATGTACACTAAAAGGTAGTCGAATTTTAGCGCGCACTTAAAAAAAAACCAAAAATTCTCAAGTTTGCAATACTGAAATAAATTGAGAGAATTCAGAATTGAATGAGCCACTCTTCCCACCCTGAAAATGCTGAAGACCAACCCTGAGACATTGTGTTCCTTACCATTGAGTTACAAGAAATAATGAGTGAATCTTCCTGCCTTAACCACATGGACCACGAACTCCAAACTCTCTGCATTGGTGACTATTGTTACTGATTTATATATCTAGTTTTCCATGAAATTTGAAGAAGCAGAGAAGGTTTTCAGGCATGGAGCAAACTCAGATCTATATAGATCCAACAGTGTTGTTCCATTATATGACTTGGGCCAAAATAGGCTCAAACGGTGCTTGGCTTCATTTCACTAAGCTGTAGTTTGATTAACCACAATTTCTGCATAAAAAAACAATGACTAACTCAAAGCCAATCATATCACATAGTGATTTAATGTGATGAGTGGATCAAAAAGTCTGTTAGTTTGCTTAATATGATTTTTGATATGGTCAAATAGACTAATCAATAAAGTATAATAACATTAATAGCTTAATATGATACTGTGTATCTTGACGGGCCTGAGATCTCAAACCAGCTTCCCAGCCCTTCATGGAGATGTTTGGGGTAAACATAAGAGCTTTGGCATGGAAAGCAGATGCTGTACTGCTCAGCTACAGCTTTCCCCCAAACATTAAAAAACCCAAAAAGACAGTTGTGTGGTCCATGAGGCCCACTCTTTTCCCTTTTGGTTGCAACCAGTAGCCTTTGTCACTTCCCTGGCAAATAGTTCTACCTGGAGATGTCAGGGGCTGCACTGTGGATCCTCACCACACATAGTATCCTCAGAGCAACAGTTCCTCCCTTAAAAAAGACCTTTGAACACTGAGATTTATGTATTTCTCCTCTCCCACACAGAGAAATGACAGTTTCCTGTCCCCAAAGGCGAGTGCTTGTAGCATTGCTGCAATTTCTGCCTGTCTGCCTGCTCCCTTCTGAGGAACAGTGACTCATGCATAGACTTAGGGTGTAGACTCCTAAGAGGATGCAGAACCTTACCAATTCATGCTGATAAAACTAATCCCTTTTCAAGCATCGCAACTGAGGCTATGGTCTAATTTAAACTGGGAGGGGACTGGGAGAAATCGAATGCTTGCCAGCCACGTTGGAAGGAAAGGTGCACCAATTTCATTTGAAACCCTCCCTTCCTTCCTTTGGTAAGACTTCAGGAGAAAAACCACTTTTCCCCCCCCAAGTTTTAGTTCAACTGTGCAGAGCAAGAGTTGGGGAACACGGGCTGGGCAATTGCTTAAGCTTGGATTAAAGATCTCCCTGGCTGCTGTTGTGGCAACAGATGGAGTCTCTGGAAAGAGCAGAGGGGAAGAGAAGCCGATACAGGATTTTCAGGAAGCTCTTGCTGACAGATTTATAGGGCGGATGCCCTTTTCACTGGAGTTCACTTTGAAAATGATCTTCAGATGTACTCAGCTGTGTCTCTGATGAAGACCCCAGGTTTACTGGATCTGTCCCTTGGGAAGGAAATAAAAAAACTGGAATGCCAACTTCAGATGTGGATGGCAAGGGACAGGTCTGCCTACTTACATCAGAACTAGAGGCTTGGAACTGGGCGGCTTGTGGACACACCTTTGCTCTGTGCCTTAACAGCCTTGGCCAGGACAGACTGACATCTTTCCTCTGCCGTGGAGTTTCCTGTATCTGTCTGGGGTCTATTGCTTCAAGTGATATCCCGGAGTCTGCCCACCAGGGGGATGTCCAGGGTCCCCCAGCCTGGAGCAACCCCAAATCCAGCTCTATACATGACAATAAAAGAATCCATACAAATGCCAATGCTCAGAAGAGGGAGGAGAAAGATGTAATGGAGAGAGGTTATGGGAAAGAGGGAAGGGAAGAAATGCCCAGGGATGGAACAAAGGCACACAAATGGAGGGCTGACATGTTCCACAACTGGGGTAGAATCTCCCTGTCTGAAGGCTCCTTGCTGAGGGCCCCCTTGATCAGGCTATCGCACACAGTTCACCAGGGCTACATTTGCCAACACACCCACCACATTTTAGCCTCCCATGTTCTGCAAACAGAACCAGTGGGGTTAGTTGATGGGTCAGTGTGTTCTATGCACCAGAACATTGAGGGCATCAAATGAACCAAGTCATGGAGATGTAGGCTGAGCCATAAACTGACCACTGGCTTTGTGCCATCTCTCTGTGGTTTGTTTTCAGTGCGATGCCCAGTGCAGAAGGCTGCCAAGAGCCAACCCCAGTATCTATCAAAGCTTGTTTTAGCTTTGTTTATGATTACATTCCCTGGCTTGTTCTAGTTATAAGTTTTCAGTGATTTGCTCATCTGAAACCTCGGATAAGGGGCTAGAGGACATGATGTTGACCAAGCCGTAAGGTTTGGCAGGACATGCAAAGGGGGGCAAAACTGGGCTATGGCTTTTATCCACTGATCAGTCTCTCTGCTGTTATTTTCTTAACTCTTTATTCAGGCTGCTCTTTTTCTTCATCTTTCTTTAAAAAAAACATTCTGGTTGAGAAGATAGGACTGTCTTCAGTAACTTTGACAATGCAAGACTTTTGGAGGAAAAATCAGAACAGCGCATTCAAGAATTCACCATTGCTCTTCTGAGTTCCCTGTCCTTCAGAAATTCTGCCTTGGACAGTGACCCTGATTCCTATGTAACAATAAGCTGTATTGTGGTTAGTTTCTGGGATAGTTTGATGTATGATGCAAGTTTAGGGCTGGGCAAGCTGTCAGTCTCCTCCACCTCCCAGCTTCTCTTTGGCAGCTACCTAGAACGTGCTGCTGACATTTAATACTGCATTTACCTTGATTATTAACATTATCAATCTTCTAATAAACTTCTAATTTAGGAACTGCAGTTTGTTACTACTGTAGCCAGCGCCCAAAGTTTTTAGGGGTTGCAATTGACTGGCATTCCAGCTCTGAAATGCGTTTTGTGCCTGCTCAAATGTATTATGCACTTTGGCTCAAAAGGGATACATCTGCTGCTTTGCCTCTGTCCTGACTTGGCCGCAGAGAATGAAGATGCTGGCAGAGGGGGTACCTTGCTGTTTTTCACTCCCTTGTCCCTTTGAGGCAACTGATACATTCTCTAGAGTTCAGGAGTTAAAACATCTCACGGAGTTAGGTTTTTCTTCGGGGAGGAAAACAAACACTTAGAAAGTGAGCCCTCTTTCTCCGTCACCGGCTAGCTTTCTACAGGCAGGGAACAGGCTTCCTAATTGATTCCGAATTCATATTAGCTGAACTAAAGGTGGAAGCTAAAGCTGTTCTAAGTAGGAAAAGAGGATTAGCATCAAAAAGGATTCCAAGCAGCCATGTCCTCTGCCACCCCTATTCCACTGACAATGACAGAGGATGCTTCATTTCAAAATAGTTGTCACTCACCAAGCAGGTAGGCCTAGTTGCAGAGTCCTGCCACTTCAGCTGCAGGGCTTAACCTAAAAGGCAGCCTTTAGCACACCTGCCTTTTTTCCTTAGCTACGAATGTGACCTGAACGGGAGGTATTCTCATTAGCCACACCCAAGGAAGCAAAATATGTTCATGAAAATGCATAGGAGAGTCAGATCTTGCCATCTTCCATTGATAACCATTCATTCCACTGAATGCTTCTACCCTTTTTCTTGTTGGAAAAACGATGTTATGAACGGAAAGCTGGAAGAGATATGTAATGCCATTTTTCATTCTTTCCAACCCAACAGAATATTGGAAATATTGGACTAGGGTCCCTATATGACTGCCTATCCATTAGCAGGGTAACTCTCCAAAAACAAAACAGGACCACATTTCTTTAGGAAGGGGAAGCTGGCAAAAGAAAGATGGAGTTTTAACATGGGCTGGGTCTGGACAAGGGTTGCAGAGAAAAAGGGGCATAAAAATTCTTCCATTGCACCCCTGTAGTTGGGCATCAGCTTGGCATGTTGTCAACCGCTCCGTTCTTAAGTCCCATCCTCTTCCAGTCATGTGACTCAGGGCAGAGCTGCTATTAAGGGGTGGGAAAGAATTCCAGAAACCATGCACAGCAGGTTTTCCCTACCTTATTTTACTTTCCAATCCAACAGAACCCTGGAAAGAAATTACGTTAAAGAGCCTCAAGACTCTGTCGGTCATGCTCTATTCAAGCAAGAATGGTTTCCGTGCATGCAACACATCATGTAGCATGGTAGATATAACCACTTACAGTCTGGCTGTTAAGGGGGCATGAATGCCCACCAATGTCACAAATTAGCAAATGTATAAAAAGGGGTGAGTCAGAAACCAATATTGTAATTATATTCTTCTCCCCCTCCTCCTCCTCCCCCTTGCCCTCCTCCCCCTCCCCTCCTTCTCCTCCCCCTCCTCCCTCTCCCCCTCCCCTCCTCCTCTTTTACTTTTCAGGTATTTTAACTTTTGTTAAACTTGCTTCGTCTATCTTTTTTCCATATAGTCACGTAACAATACAATGGAGACTTTAATATTAAGTAATTATCTTAAGATTGAAACCACTGTCATATAATCAATACTTTGATGTCAGTTGCAGCCGTTCTCTTTTTTAATGTTCTATTTAACTTTGGATGAAAAGGCCAAATAATTTTACACTTGCAGTATTGACATCCTAAATTGTAATTAATATTGATAGGATTTGTACTTTTCTTTCTCTAGTTTCAATACTATCTAAATAATAGAATGTTAATAATCTCTAACCATATCATATAAACATCACAATTTTGGAACAATACAATGTGTCAAGATTTGTAGCAATATAATAAAATGGAGAAAAAAAATAAGACTCCGGTCGGTCCGTCTGCAGGATAAGTCTCTGAAAACAGAACAGGATGAAATTAAGTGTGTGGGGAGAAACCAGAAAAAAAAAAAGATACAGCCAGGGACTGCAGAGAACAAAAATCCAGGAAACCCCCCCCCCCCCAAATATCTCTGCGGGATGGGACTGGCACTTGGGCGGTGGTTCAGCGTGTTGGCAAGAGCTTCTTTCTAAGCACCACTCCTCTTTCTTCCTGGTTGTGTGACCCAGAATGGAGCAATTCAAACATCTTAAAAGAGATGGGAAACAATTCAAAACCCAAGCTTGGCAGTCTTTCTCCACCTTTTTATGGCGGGGAAAGGAGATCGTCACATGGAGCCACCCATGTGAAAGCACGCTTGGCTTGAAGCAGTTAATGATGAAATAAGGAACAAACAGTGCTGGTTCTAATACAATAAAATCCTCCCATTAATTAGAGCAATACAAAGCAGATCCCAGTAGCAAGCTGTTTCAGTGATATAAACAGCTCAAGGACAGATTGGCTGCTGTTTCCAAATGCCTAAACAAATAGTTAAGCAGTCCTAAGATACAGCAGTAAGATAAGGCTAATAAAATCTTTCAGCACTCACTTCATTTTTCATCCGTTCCTCTGAATGGAAAGCCAGGCATCAGATCCCTTGGCTGAAACACTGCCTGCCAGCACCGTTTTAAAATTAGTTTTGCTAGTTTTATCCTGCTTTTCTATGGCTGGATCAGGGGCATCTTCAGTGGGGTGAGGTGGGTAAAAAAATCAAGGTGGCAGATAGAACCATGTGATTGAAACTCCGCCCCATTTTTTACATGCATTGTGATGCTTTGATCACATTATGGCTGCCATTTTGACTTTTTTGACACCCTCAATCCCCCACATACTTCTTCCATATTACATTCTTGGATTACTTGTCAAGGTTCACAGACCCCATTAAAGAAATGAGTATGCTGTGCAGTTGTAGCCCTCAGGATTTATAAACCATGGTGAAGAGCTTGGTGTGTTGTGTGAATCCAGCCAATTGCACTTTAGTTAATAAATCAGCCTGTCCAGTCTGGTCCCTTCCCAATGGCTTGAGACCACAAGTCCCAGAATGCCCCAGTTGGCTTGGTTGGGGAATTCTGAGAGTTTTAGTCCCATCCCATCTGGAGAAGCTGGGCTGGAGTAGGCTACAATAAACCAACTTTGCTCAGTGCAATATGTGAACCAAGCCTGTTGAAGGTTTTTATTCTCAGCCTCATGAAAAGGCAGCAGCTAAGGTCTGGCTCCCTTTTTTTGAAAGTCCCAGCTATTCTGGAGAGTGTGAACCAAGTGTCTTCCTTCTGAACATGTGCAAAGTGCCATTGTTCTGAGAGCAGAAGGATTCTTAAAACAAAAGGATACCTCCACCCCCCTGTCCTCTTTTTCTCCTTTTGCAAAGCAGAGGACTAATAAAAACCATTGCATGCAATTGGGCATCTGTATCCTGTCCTGAGCTCTGCATTCTTAAAACAACTGGCTTAGAATTTTAAATTCTCCTCAACCCAGTGAAATTTTAGCTCCTTGGAAGCTAAAACAACTTTTTCCTCCCACATCAGGCAGGACTCCAACGATTTTAAGGGCAGCATGTTGACGGAAAAGATAATTTCAAGAGTGCTGAAAGACCATATTTTCTTGCTTGGCAGAGAGAAGACATCAAGGCCCTTTGGCTGTCTGAAACAAGCATTCCAGAAAGTTGGTCACTGTTAGTCCAAGAGAATCAAGAAGTCCGGGGCTCGGCAGCTATTCCTATTCCAATGTGAGTGCCAATGTGTCATTCCCCTGACTACACCAGTCTGACAGCTTTCGACCTCGCTATTCTGCAAAATCTGGAACTTGCAACTACAACATATTTGCAACTCATGGAAGGCAATCTTAAGTGCGCTTTTGATTTTCAGCATATACTGGATCAGCTGATGGGGTGGGGTCTTTGGTTCCAGAGGGGGAGGTTTGTACTACTCCCTAATTAACATTTGATGACATCCTTGGAAAAGGTCCTCAATTCCAGAACTGTTTCTTGGTTCTTCAAAGGCACTTCTACAGGTTTCTTGGCTATTCGGTCATTCCTCACTTCAGTGGAGACAGAAGTCCAGACCTAGAAAGGGCAGGGAGAAACTGCAAACTGAATTCAGAGTGAGCAAATGAAGCATCACAGTAAATGGTGATGCTACAGCTCAGGATTAAAACTGAGCAAAAAGCAACATTTTACTGAAGACCTAGGCTGTGGGTGGGAACTGGCTGGAGAGGGCCAAGTCAGGGTCTGTCTAGGATGCAGAGCAGCTCTGGAGAGTTCAGAGTGAAGTCAGAAATTTATTCTCTTCTCCATCTGGCCTCCTAGATGTATTTTGAAGTCCTGGCCTGGAACACTTGAGGGCAGATATCCTCACAAGTTACTTATTAATCCCTTTCAGCCGTGCTGTTCTGTTTGCCACATCCCTATATCAGCAGGAAGTCTTGTACATGTGTCAATTCTACGATCGCTGGAGGACCTCTTACGCTGAGCATTTTGCTAGTTCTGAACTGATTTATTCTCTCTCTTTCTCCTCTCTGCGTAAGTGCTAAATAGGTTTGGGCTTTGGGGCACTGCTTCTTCCTGGCTGGCATTCAAAACTGGGCACTCCTTCAAATAAAATAATAGCAGTGCAGTAGCCTTAAACTAATTTCTGTATCCTTTGAGAAAGCTACTGAGGAATTAAGGTATTCAGTATGGGCCATTGCAATAATGGAGTAATCTTGTTCTGCTCGTATCCTTAGCAACTTCCTTTGCCATGCACAATTAATTTTCCCTGGGTTGAATTGCACACTGCAAGCTCCTTGGAAATATTACTTTTCTGCAATATTGGGATGACAACCAGATTATCAATTCTGGGCAATTATAATCAGAGGGTTTTGTGGGGGGGGGGGGGGTTGCACTGGAAAAAGGGCTTGAGGCCTCCTCAGGTTCTCATCCTGCCATAAAGCATCCTACACATGTATGCATTTTCTGTGCAGGGATATGCACAAATAAGAACCAACCTTGCAATTCATGGCTTTGGAAAGCAAGTAGAGGAATTGAGCAAGGGCCCACCAAACAGACAGGAGTGAGCAAGGTTTCGCACAGGTGTTGATGTGGCAGTTGTGTCACAGAAGCTGGGTTGCAAAGAAGGGAGGTTCTGAAAACAGGCCCTTTGTCTGTGCAGCCAGTAGCTGCCACTGGAACGCAGCATGCTGATAGAGGCCCTTTCCCTGCTTGATTTTTTTTTATCCATTCAGTTGTGTCCAATTCTCGGAGACTGCCTGGAGTTTTCTTGGCAAGGTTTTTCAGAAGGGGTTTGCCATTGCCTCCTTCCTAGGGCTGGGAGAAAGTGACCGGCCCAAGGTCACCCAGCTGGCTTGTGTGTAAGGCAGGACTAAAACTCACAGTCTCCTGGTTCCTAGCCTGGTGCCTTAACTGCTACACCAAACTGGCTTTCTGATTTTTGATTAGCCAGCCCCAAAGGATCCTGCTCCAGATCCATCAGAGGAGTTCCTTTCTTACATGCGTTGTGTGTATGGGTACAAAACTACGGGGTTGCCAAGAGAACTCAGCCAGCCTCATTAAGACAGAAGGTTGACACTTTGGGGGACTTAAATCCTTCTCACATGAACAACCAAAAAAGGGGCTGACCCAGCCAAGAATTTGTTTCCTTGGTGATCTAGTTCTGGATTGGCCAAAGTCACGCTGACACAGGGATTTTATCTTGTCTTGGTGGCAATTGTCAAATTCATGAAACATATGATGAACTTTCCTACTTATCCTGCTGGTCCTTCTGCACTCAGCTATTTGTGTTGTTGTTTTCCCTGACCGTTTGAGTGGCCAGTGTTTCCATGTATGCAAACACAATGCATTCCTAAGTTGTGGTCCGAGCATTTTCACTAGAAAGATACAGCTAAACAGAAGATGCATGTAAGGAGGAAAAAACCAAGCTGGGGAGTTTTCTATCAGTAGTTCTCAAATTGACTACTTCAAGCTGAGAAGACTGGTTTGCGAAGTTGACTGAAAAAGAGCAGAAAGACAAAGAAAATGGGTAAGAAGGAACCCCGTTTCCTGAATCTCCAAAAGAATTGGTCTGCAAGAAAGGAGTTATTCCATTTTTTAAAAAAAGCTATTTGAAATGTGTAGGAAGGAAGGAATTGACATTTTAGCCTATGCTTCTTTGCAGGCTAAAAATTAGCTCAAATAAGTAAACAAGCCAATGCCTGGAGCTGAGAACTGAAGGCCTATTGGTCACCAGAATGATGTGGTCTTTCCAATATCTTTTACTTCTCCTGCAACCATGAGGAATGTTCATCATGCTCAGATTCTAAAGTTACCAGATACTGAACAGTACTGTTCATCATATACTTCCCAAACAATAGCTTGTTTTGCAAAATTGCCTCCATCAAAGTGTCTAAGAGAAGTGGCATGAATTCAGATTCCATGGAAACTGCTCCGCCAGGGATAGCTCCACTGGTGGGACTCTGTTTTAAGAAGATGGTGGACTTCCTTAGACCAAAGGATGAATCCAGGCAAGAGAGGCAAAAGCTGTCCCTTTGTATGGTTTCTTTGATAATTTGTTATCCCTGTGAGTTAACCTACAGGTGATTAGACCATGGATGAGCAACTGCTTGGTTGCTGAAGTCTCCACTTGAATCTTTTTTGGGTGTCCAGAAAGCTACAGGATATCTGCTTTGTTTTTTGTTTTTTCTTAATTGTTTTAACTGTGTTAGATCCACAAGACCTCAGGACCAAGTGTTTATTCCCCCAGAGATTGTGGGAAAGAGCCAGAAAATCTCAGGCAAATTAACACATTCCAGTGAGTCTCATCATTTCTTCAATAGCTGCATATGAGTTTGAAGGGAGGCAACATCTCACCTTCAGGCATATTTCCCATCCTGCTGAACACTTTTGTCTCTACTGGCTGCCCACTGAGACCCCTTTTTTGGTTGGCAGGGGCATGAAGAAGCATACATGCCTCCTTAAATTGCCCTGTAGACAAAATGTGGAGGCCAGGGGTGTGTCTTGATATGACTTATATATATGCAATAAGGAGTGATATATGTGGCACAGACATAATAATATATTACACACCTGTCACCTTTCTGGGCATGGCATAGTGTTTCAAGACAGGATATTGTTTGTCACACAATGATTTCTTTGGGTTTTAACTGTAATGGAAGGAAAACATAATTTTAAAAAAGATCAGCATGGAGCAACCAAAACTGGAAATGTAAAGAAACAAAGGTAGAACTTCTGGAGCACTTCCACACAAACACTCCTTAAAAGTTCTTAAATGTTCCCAGGAGTGGGAAAAGTTCTGGAGGAGTCACTCATCTGCCCTCCTTTTTAAAGCTATGTAAGTAAGCAAGAATCTTATTTATTTCTTCGTTCTTTATTTATGGTCCCAGGTCAATAAAACACAGGCACAAAATTGAAAATACAGAAACCTGAAACAATTAATAATGAAAACGGGGTACAGACTGACTTCGGCAAGCCATAGCTATTGATAGAAACTTAGCAATATTTATAGTAGTTGCCTGAGTTAGCTCTTGCAAAAGGAAGATTGTAACCTCTTGATCAGAAAAACCACTAAATTTCTGACAATCTGATTTGTAAGTGCCAGATGCCACAGGTGGTACAACGGGCAGTGTAATGTGTCCAGGAGGTGATAAGAGTTTTTATCTTCTGGTCAAGCTCCATAGCTAGTATATTTTGAAGGGCTATGCAAAGATGAAAACTTAGATGGATATGCCTTGTTCTAGATGATGCTACTGATCCACATAACCTGGTGAGATGAGAATGGGGGTAGCATTTTTGGTAACTTACAGGTGGACATGTGTATCCACAGGTGCCCAGTGATGCCTACCTTGATCCCAACCCATATTGGAGGTTTTGATTGAAATACCTTTCCCAACCTGGTGCAACCAGATGTGTTGGGCTTCAACTCCCATAATGCTTTGCCAACACAGCCAATACTGTGCAGAGATTATGAGATCTGAAAACCAATATACCTTGAAGGCAGCAGATGGAGGAGAAGTTCTAAGTTACCAAAGTGCTTGTATCTTAGGAGAGAGCCTATTCATCAGCCAATCAACATACTCAAAATACTCTGTTTTCCCCAGCCAATGAGGACAGTACATTGCTTTAGCCAGCAAGGACAGCAGTAAGAATTAGGACAGTCTATCACTATCCCAACAAGACATTACATTAAATCAGCAAGAGTTGATCTGCAATGAGTTGCTAGAAGGGAAAGCTTCTTCTTGTCTCCCCATCTGGTTCTATCAACACTTGCTAATGATCTCAGATGAGGAGAAGTTTGAAAAGTACTCCATTAAGGGCAGAGCTGCAAAAGGATTTCATCTTGGTTGGTCTGCCATGGTAGCAGTCTACAGTCCACCTACTTCTGCTTCACTGTCCCTTCATCTCATCAAGGATCTTTTCATCTGTTCCCAAATAGATTATCCATTAGATCCAGGCCATCCAAGCTGCCTTTTCATATAGTTTGCCTCTTGCAAAGGAGCTCTCTATGCCTGACCCGTCCTTGGGCTTCGCATCCATCTGCTGGATATAAGGGTTGGATGGAGACCTGACTGATTGATTACATTTATATCAGGCAGAGCTTATCTGGACTTGGAAGCTAAGTATGGTTGGGCTAATTAGCAGGAGATCACGAGGGAATTCTGTAGGCTAGACTGGAGGTAGAAAAATGTCCTGGAAGAGGGCAGCAGCAAATACATTCAGTCCTGTTGCCAAGAAGACTAAACGGTTGTTTCCATGTAGTCATCTGAACTCGAGCTCCACTTGACAGGACCTTTATAGTTACCTTCCAAATAAAAGTTAAGGGCAGTGCACTTTGTCTTCTTCTCTGTTTTATTGTCCCAGTTATGCTGCAAGGTAAAGTAGACTTGAAGGCAAAATCATGACCAAATTAAGAGACTGAACTTTGCTCAAAATTCTACCATTGGTGGGTTCACCCTGCCTTGTGAAATGTGCTCTAAAGGCTGGGATCACATGGGAAACTAAGCTATTAGCTAGACAACCTAATTTCAGCTGAGCATGTTGCGTCAACCCAATCTACAGTATATGATTGTTCAAACAAACCCAGAACATTAGGGTAATTGAGTAAGCCTTGGTTATCTTAACCCTGGGTTAAAATGTGAACACAGCCTGTTATTCTATCCCTATGTACTTATTCACACAACACTATAAGATAAAATTGGTTTCAGCTTAGTATATTTTACAAACCCAGTCAGCAGGTTGCGATTTAGTGTATTGTGTGAACTCAGAACTTACTTGTAACTAAACAAATCATGGCTTAATCTGCTGTGTGAACAAAACACACCTTTGATTAGAGAAAGCCGGTGGAGTTAGTCTAAAATTTCCTTGACTGTACATGTCCTCCTGCATGTACCATTCCGTTGAGCACCTTCTAAAGTGGCGGATGAATGCTAAGCCCAGAGTACAGCAGATGCCACAATTTCTAAGTGCTTTTGAATCATACCCTACTTTATACTCCATTCCTCCCATTTTCCTGTTCAATGCAAATTAAACTTCATCTTTAATGGAACTCACTGCAAGACATTTATGGCTTCGAAAGATCCACTGAGGTGCTTCAAATGATCAGCTCAAATGATTTTGAGGAACAGAAGAAGGTAAACAAGCATTTGGTCAAGTGCCAAGAGATTTGCTCCTTGCATGAAGTTATTTATAACTTCAGAGCCAAAATGTTGCTACTCTTCCACTCTAGAGGTGATAAATCTCTTTCTTCCCTCTGCTTCTCTGTCTGTATCCTCTGCCTTGCTGCAGGCCACTAATCATGAGAACAAAAGCAACACTTCCTCAGACTCTGGATGTGCTGGGAGTGCAACTTCCAGAGTTCCATATTTGGGCCATTTTAAAGCTGAAGATTCTGAGACCTTGAAGTTTCCAGACCGGGGAGAGACAGCCTTTTGGATGTGGGAAAAAGGACAGTAACTTTCCCGACACTCACACACAGTTCTTTTCTATTTACGCTGATAGTTAATACACTATTTGGTGGCCTTGGCTTAACAAACCATACATTTACAGTTCTATACCAACAATGTCAAACTGAATTTCTCACAGTGCCTTATCTCTTCACTTCCTCTGTTACACAGCTTCTGTCTGTGATTTCAGTTCTGGGCTCACTTCTGTCCCAAAGAAGACAATCAGAAGAATGAAAAATCATTATTTTCTGGGCTTCTAGAATTCCAGCCCCTTTGTCGAGCTCTCTCTGCTCACCTCTGGTCTGTTCTCCAGAAACTGCAGTGCTTTCCACCAGGGAGTTTGCTCAGCAGATCGCTCTCTCTTGCATCCTGCTTCATCTTCAGTTTGCTGTTTCTTCCCCAGAAGTCCAGAACATTGCATTATCCCAAGTCCATCAAGGCAATGGCTACGCCACCTTGGAAAATTGCTTTGAAAGCTGGCTTGCTGCATATAATGTTATTATCACAATTTAACACCAACCTTGTGGAGACACATTGCCTTATTGAGGTCAGCCTGTTGGAATCTAGATTTTAGGTTCTGTATAACAGGAAGGAAGGAAGGTTGGATCTAGTTATTCCTTTGATGGGAGACTCCCTGGAAATCCCAGGGCTTTATACTAGACTGAAAAGGTAGAAAAAAAGTCCTGGGAGAAGACAGTAGCAAACACTTCCAGATTGTTACCAAGAGAAGTGAATGGATGTCCCTCAGATCAGCAGGAGTTGAGCTCAACTTGACTTTCAACCTTCCACCAAAGTCCTTTGTTCTCTATTTTGCACTAATTTCCAGTGCTGCTTTTGGGTAATGTGGCTGCCACTAATTATTGGGAAAGCATGCTAAAGAGGGACTCTGAGTCGGTATGGGGCTGAAATGGATTCAATTCACATTTAAATCATAGGGCATTCATGTCAGGTTTTCAAACCAATACGTCTTTCAAAAAGTGGTTCTTCCAAATTAACATTCCTCAGTACAATTTGTCTTTTTTTTTGAACCACGAAACCAATGTGTATACTAGAGAAAACTCAGTACAAGAAGGCATATATTGATGAAAATAAAGAACCAGTGGCAACGTTTGTGTACCTTAGGCAAACTTGCAAAGAAAATTGTGTAGCTTTGCCACAACATGTATCAAATTCAATATTCATTTTGGTGCTTTTCTCTCCTTTTTTTAAAGATCTGAAGCTAGCATGGGAATGGGGGGGATTGAAGTTATACAGTCAATGGGGAGGTGAATTGGATTGGCAGAAATGAGAGACTGAAAGAAACAAAACATTCTCCTTAGTTCCTGGATTCATGATTTAGTTGAATTCATTTTGCTGCTGCATGTAAAAAATAATCATATGGGTCCTCCTTTCTGTTGCATGTATGGGCTACATTTGTACAACATGCCAAGCTGGACAATCATTAACCTTGGTTAGTTCTTGTGACTTGTGTGAGCCCAGATCTTTTGGTTCATTTATGGGTCCTTGTATTTTACACACCTCATAAAATGGGTTCACACATGATGGCACAAATGATAGGAATTCAATCTGGACAGAGGAATAGTTGAATCACACATCATTGCCAGGTGTGGATGAAGAAAAATGCTCATTAATCTACCCTGGCACATTGTGTCCTGCTAGAACAGTTGCATTAATTTATTGACAAAGCCTACAATGTTTCCCCATTTGATGTAGCCAGCTTTTGAGTCATCCGGAAGCCTTCCTTGCTTGCTCTGAATCTTCCGGAGTTATTTATTGACTCTCAGGGATTAAAATAACTCCCTGACAATCTAGGTCAGCCTTTCACAACCTGGTTCCAGCATGGTAAGTCATCCCGTGGGATGTGGATCATGGCACCTTCACTAAGTTGGAGATTTAAATTACTAAATTGGAGGTGGTTGATTTTTATGATGATCCAAAGCTAGAAGACAAATAAGAATGTTCCTGTAACTGATAAATCATAAAAGAGAGGGGTAAAACACCACCTTGTTTGTTTTATTGAATTGGATATCCCCTAGGAGGGACTTAATCCATGTATCTTGCCTTGTCTATTTGCTCTGTTCTGTGAAAGCAAATATTATCTCTTCGTCACCTAGGTCTCATTTTTGGAACCAGGCTTCTCTTGATTAAATTCTCCTGTCTGCAACGCAGCAGCATTTCAGCCAGTGGATTCTTTAAAAATACACAAAGGTATTTTATAGACTCCTTTATGTATGAAACAAAGCAATGACATATTAGGTTAGAGAGCCGAGGTTAGGCAACAAAAGAGAAATATTAAAAGCTATTGGAAAAAAGGCATTGCCTTGGATGCCTTTGAGTCCTGGCACTGATCACATGGGAGAAGATAGCTGATAGAGCCTGATTAGAGTTCTAGGCAGACTTCCTAATGGAAAGTTGATCTGATCAGATCAGTGACTTATACAGGGAAGCAGTAATTGGCCTCCAGATAGGTTTAGTGATTTTTGTTATGCTTCTATACCACTGGACCATGCTGGGACACAATGGAATTATTTGCCCACATAGGAGGCTTAAGTTTAATCATGATTCTTAAATAAAGCATTCTTCAGTTCAGCCCATTTCTCTGTTGTAAGCCCTGTTTACTTTTTCTGGGGTATCATACCCATTGTTATGCACACTTTTTAAATAGCTCTGTTGTTCCAGTTATATGCATCAGAGGTCATTATCTTCACATCTTAGCTCTATAGACCTCTCTCTCTTAAACTCAGGCTAGTGTAGTGTGGACAACGCCCCCCTGAAGTTCCCCTCAAGTGGAGCTTGACTTTTGGTGAGTCCATGGGCAATTCTATGTTGTTGTCTTGGCAACAAATCAGAAATGGTTTGCTGTGATGTATTTGGGGGCTTCCCAGTCTCTCCTATGGCTCTTGGGTTTCCTAATAGTGTCCCATCCTGGTTGTACCCAGGTCCAATCTGCTTAGCCTTTTTTGATCAGGCAAGGTCAACTTTATAAAATGCTGAATATATTTATCCTGCCTCATGCAACCTCCCAGTCATGTCTGCATTCCTGTTGGGTCACTGACAGGTTTCATGCCTCCTTAATCTTTTTGTATAGTTTACAGCCTTACAGCCTGTTTATAGCTGCCCTGAATCCTAGGAGAACATCTCAAGCTATGATCCATTGCCAACTCAGCAGCACCTTCAGAAGTGTCCTGATTCCATCATCAAACCTGGAGTGTTTCAGATATCTAGTATGTGAAGCACACTTTCTCCTTTGCAATTCAAACTGAAGGTAGAGCAGTCATGAAAGCCTTAGAAAAAATCTTCAGATGCCATGGTGTGTCTATACCTACAAAGATCAGAATTCTGCAAGCCATGGTGACACTTTATGGAAGCAAAAGTTGGACTTTGAAGAAGCAGGATAGGAAGAGTATTACCACTTATGAACTATGGTGTTGGAGAAGACTCCTGAGAATACTGTGGACAGTGAAGAAAATAAACAAATGGAACATCAAACAAATCAACCCAGAGTTGTGGAGTCCTTGGTGCTCTCTGAGCTTTGTTATTTTCTTGCAGACGTTTCATTGCCAGACTAGGCAACACCTTCAGTGTGAAGAGGGAGTGGGATGCACTGAAGATGTTGCCTAGTCTGACAATGAAACATCTGCAAGAAAATAACAAAGCTCAGAGAGTACCAAGGACTCCACAGTTCAACCCTGAGCTACAAATATTCGCTTTGATTGGTAGAATCCAGAGTTCTCACTTGAGGCAAAAATGATCAGGCTCAAATCATCCTACACATTATGTGAAGACCTAGATCTCTGGAGAAGGCTCTAATGGTGGGAAAGGTAGAAGGAGAGAGAAGAAGAGGATGACCAGCAGCAAGGTAGAGACACTCAGTTACAGTGGTGATGAGTACACCATTGGAAGACGTGAAGGACCAGGTTAGGTGTTGGAATTATCAGGGATCAACTCAGCATTGTCTCATAAGCATAAGGGGGGTCTCTCTAGCAAACACATCTCTACTGTGCTTGTGGGATGTCACATGGGTCACCTGATTTCCATTTCCTCTTTCTTCTTGGGCTTGGGGATTAACAATCTCCATTACCCTTCTGGCAGATCTGCAAGCAGGAGGTGCTGCAGAATACAGCTCTCGTCCCTTACCATCTCGCTTGCACACAGACTTTCTATTCCACATAGAAAGTGTCTACAAAGAACCAGTGATGATTAAGTGCTTTCTACTAGGAATCTACCTGTAGCCAGATCTACTGAATAAAAGTAAGCTATCTCTATTTTTCTTCATCTAACTACAGTGTGAAGACTGAATTTATTTCTGAATGTAATTAAGCTTAATGTGCAAGTTCTCTTTTGGTTCATGCTTCTACTCTGCAAGATTGCTGTTAGCTGCTTGGAGTTCTTTTATTAACCTTTAAAAACTCCATCATTAGGGACAGATCATCATGGAGAAAATCTATCCATGTGGCCACTAAGAGTTGACAATGACTTGATGGCACATAATTAGTCAATCTTGGTGTATATCATTTAAGCAGGCATAGCAATCTAATAAACTGGCTTTGCAAACAGATGAACGCAGCTCAGACCTTGCTTGAAAACTTCAGAAATCATGCTTCCAGTCAAAACCACCAATAATACTGGGAAGATGAACAAATATGCCAACCTGCTATAAAGATAGTCTTTTGGTTCCCTTTGTTTAGATCTATGACTCATAGAGAGGTCCAACAATCAGCCTCTTCTGAAGGCCAATGATTGGGAGGCAGACCTCTCTTCCCCCCCCCCCCTGCCTCAACCTGCTTGCATTCCAGCCCATAAACAAGGCGATGCTCCTTAATGTTGGGTTTAACAACATCTGGCAACTTTTGAGGTTTCATATCAGGATGAATTGAAAATCAAAGCCATTAATGATGGGATTTTCAGGCTTGCAACATGTTTCATCTCTGAGATTTGTTGAGAAACGTTGTGGATTTGCAAGGGAGGTTATTAATGGTTTCTAGTCTCCCCCAGATCCTTCCTTCCTTGCAGCATAGATAAAGGAGAGATGAACAGCTTTTTTTTAAAAAAAAAAATCTGGATTTCAGGATTCAAACTTAATTCTTTTGAATAAAAGTTCTTTATCACACATGAGCAAAGCAGGCGATTAACTATGCCTGCTTGTTGACGGTCTGTGAAAGCCCCTTTTGCTTCTTTCAGTTAAAATGGTTTTGTTGGCTGCAGGTAAACCCATCTGTGCCTGCAGAGCACACGTTCCCCATGACAGCAAGAGTTATATTTTGGCCCCTCTGACCCTGAAGAGCCTTGGGATGAGACAATTCTTTCTCTCTCTCTCTCTCTTTCTCCCCACTCCTTCCCTCCTTCCCTCCCTCCTTCCTTCAACTTTGGGATCCATCCAGACTGGGTTGTTCTTTATGATTGATTCTAATTTGGCCAGATGTTTCCCTGGCTTGAATCCAGCAGCTTGAGCTTAACCAAGCATCCTGTCTCTGCTGTTAGAGAAGGTTAGCATGTGTGCTTCAGCGCCAGCTGGAGGCTCTGGTGGCTGCCCCTGAGACCTTCAGCCTGCCCCCATTTTAGAGTGCCTACAGAAGTCAGCCAAAAAGCCAGGCATTTTATGGATCTGACCTATAAACTGGAGAGCTCCGTATTTCCTGAGGTTCCCCTGTGGTTGATTAGACTCTGAGATTTCGGTTGCAACTTAGTAGTTTTCTACCCTGGAAGGTTTTATAAATCCTGGTTTAAGACCCTTAGTGGGTTGGTTCCTTCTTTTCAATGGACTATCGCCCATAGTTCCCCCTTGGGTTGCTACTGCTGTTGCTTCTGGTCCCCATTACTTCTGCAGTTTCCAGCACTCATCCGCTCTTGGTCTTGCAGCGCTGGGTCCAGCTTTGGATTAGGACAGTGAAGATCCAGTGACAATTAATTGAAGAGTGTCCAGAATGATATGGAACAGCTTGCTCAGACTAATAAAGTGAAGCCCTAGGAAAACTCCTTCAAGGCAACTATCCTGCATCTTGGTTGCTCAGAGGAAGGCACAGGAGGACAGAGTAAAGAACCTTTTGTCTCTGCAGTCAGATTCCCAGGTGCAACATCAATAACATTGCCTGCTTACTGTTCTGAGCATAACCAACCTATGATAAAGCATTCCATTAGACCCAAAGCCAATTATTGATCCTGGGGTGGTGCTGATCATTGATGAACCACCAAAGATGCATAGCAATGCTGATCCTGATGCCAAGCCAACTCCCTGCTTCAATCAGTAATTTTTCCCCCCAGATTCATAAAGCAGGTGTCCAAGCATTTCCTAGTGAGGCTGCAAAGAGTCAGTTTAGGACTCAGGAATCCTTTACTGCTGGGGAGCAGCCATAGCTCAACAGCAAAGCAGCTGCTTTGCACGGTGGATGTCCCAAGTTCAATCTGAAACCCAGGAAGTCCTTCCTTCTCCCATTGACTATACTTGGCCAGATGGACCCATGATCTGGTACCCTGTTGGAGATTTGAAATTCTAATGCAGCCTCTTTTCTCCATTAAGTTTATCCCACCCCTTCTCCAAGGAACTGAAATCTTCCCACGTCATCCTCAAAACAACCCTGGAGTTCGACTAAGAGAGAGAAGGACTAGCCCAAAGTTACAGTGTTTGGATGAATGGGTTAAACTGAGGTCCCTAATCTAATTACACACTCTAACCCAGCCTTCCCCAATCTGATGCTCTCCAGATATATTGGATTTCAACTCCCATTATTCCCTGGCATCATTGTCAGATGGGGGAAGGTCACAACATACTGCCCTGCCATCCCAGGTATCTCATTCAGCTCACTTGTTCCTTTTGGCTGTTGCATCAAGTTCTTCCCTCTCTACTGCCTCAGTCCTTATGGACCTTTTTCTTGTTTTAAAGTTTTTCCCCTTCTTATAGAAGGGACAAAGAGCTACAAGAGGGCTGAGAGGCTTTCCAGTAGTCGCCCAACATCAGCTACAGGGCAGATGTATTGTTTATCCAGTAGATAAACCTTTCATCTGATATGAAAGCCTTTTGGGGGGATAGCGACAAGAAGATAGTGTTTCAAAAGAACACATGACTTCTGGAGTCCCTAGCACAGCTGCATAATTCTGCCCTGGCATTCTCTGTGAAATTGTGAAGCATATCATGCTAGAGCTCTCTATCATGATCGTGGATCATGTCCATCAGGGCTTGAAAAGTTTGTGTGGGTTACGGCTTCTCATATGCAGATCTATCAACTATCAATATAAATCCATGGGGACCACTGGTGGTCTGTGTGGGTACTACAAGTGATACTTTTACTTGCCTTCACATTTATTATTGCACTTAATTTTTAAAAAAATCTGTTCTTATTGTGTCCAATTCTCGGAGACTGCCTGGACAAATCCCTGCAGTTTTCTTGACAAGATTTCAGAAGTGGTTTGCCATTGCCTCCTTCCTAGGGCTGAGAGAAAGTGACTGGCCCACGGCAATCCAGCTGGCTTTGTGCCTTAGGTGGGACTAGAACTCACGGCCTCCCGGTTTCTAGCCTGATGCCTTAACCTCTGCACAAACTGGCTCTCATTGCATTTAATAAGAATACATTTTCTAAAAATGGCCCAAGGCTCAGAAGGTCATGAAATCTTACAAGATGTTGGTTTTTCTCACCTGCAAATCTTGCACCATTTCAAGCAGAAACATTTTGCAAGATTTGACAATTAAACACAATATCTTTAATTGGAGGGTCCAGCGGACATCCCTTGGCGAGCTACATGTTAATGGGGGCTGCAGATGGCAACTCCTGGCTTATGAAGTGGTCCACAGAAGCTTGCCATGACAACACAGTGGTCTGCATAGACGACTGAACTGCGAGCCTGAAGGCCTCCAACCCTATTGTTCTTAGGTTTCAATCAACAGCCTGCAACTGTGTATAGAAAAGGTGGATTTATTTATTTGTTCATTATTAAGATTGCATGTCCCCTGACTCCCAAAAACTATGGGCAGCTCAAAACTATCAAAACAAAGAAGTTACAATAAAACTAATTAAAAGGAAGAAAAAAAGATAAAAGACAAGAACAACAGACAGGATGGAAATTAAGTGAGGGGTCTCACCCTCCCTTACCAAAGGTCTGGGTGAAAAGCCAGGTTTTCACTGCTCTTCTGAACAGCAAGAGAGAGGGGGAACCTTGTTCCAAAGGGCAGGTGCTGCTAAAGATGAGGTACACTTCCAGGCTCCCAATAGATGACATTTTTAATCGAAGGAATCCGGAGTGCACCGACCCTGCAGGATCGAATCAGCTGGGCAGACGTTATGGGGACAGGCAGTTGCTCGTGCAGTCTGGCCTTATGCCATGTAGGGCTTTATAGGGGATGACTAGCATTTTAAATCACAATCAATGGATGATTGATGCTTAATACAAACAGCGTAGTATTATGTGGATAAGAAGTGTCGATGCAATCAACAGGTCTTCAGTTTTTCTTCAAAAATGACAAGAACCTATTTCCTTTTCCAAATTATTTCAGAGCTTGTCTGAACTTGCTTTGATGCCGTACAATGGAGATAGTAAAATCTAAGAAATGACTATTGTTAACTGCACCATTTCATAGTTGATTTTCCTCCTTTCACCTCTACAACTACTTTTTGGAAAGGTTTGGTTACCTTATCTCCTCATTTCATAGCTTGGATGAAGATTTCTCAGATGCCTATGGGTTGGGCCAAGATAATGACACTATCCTATCTAGCTAGGATATTCATCGTTAAAGCCAATAGGTCACAAGTATTGTGTGTTTTCTTCATCTCCCCACCTGTAAATTTATAGAACTTTATTTGACAAATTAATTATCTCAGAGTAATATGATTATTCAATAAAACTGCAACCTCTTTAAAACTGCAAGGGTGTATATTAAAGTGATTAATGACTATTTATTTATATATTTATTTATTTATGAACAACGACCATAATAAAGTGTATGTGTGTCTGTGCATGTGCATTTTTTGGTGATTAAAGCCTGGGTTATTTCCAGCTAATGTAATAATTACAGGACACTCACAAATACGACGAAGGGCCTTTCTCTCCTTGCATGTCCTGGCAACCTCTTTCTTCTGCCACATTCTCATGATATTGCCTTCATCTCATCCCCCCTCCACAAGTGAGACAGCCTTAAGTCATCCTTAGCTGTACTGATGTTCAAGTAATATTTCCTCCCTTCATTTTCAGACAATCTTCAAGAGCTGCCTAATGGTGAGCAAGTTCTGTTAGACTTTGACACTCATTAACTTGGAAAGACATTTGAGGGTCTGGGCAGTGATTGGAACAGAGGCTGGTTGGGGACTGGCAATGGACACAGCCAATTTCATCCCAAGTTAGTCTCCTGCCAACCCAAGGAAGCATGAGAGCACTTCAACTCAGCCATTGGAAAAGGCCCTAATCATAGCAAAATCTCCTGAAATTCACTTCTAGCAGCATGCATCCCGAGTTGAAAACAATGCATAGGATTTTTAAAATATGCTTTAAAACATATTTTATCTTACCCTCACATTTCTTAATAAACTTGCAGTGAATAGTCAATTATTCTCCAACAGGTGAATACACCCTTTCCAACCTGATGGCCTCCAAGTGGGCTGGGACCACTGCTCCCAGAATTTCCAGCCAACAAGACTGGAGGGCACTCATATGGAAAGCTTTGTTAATCTATAATCAGAACAATTGCTTCCTGGATTTATTCTGTGTACTGCTAACCTGCTGAACCAGGATTATGGATGCCTTGCCTGTAGGGGAAGAAAGCTCCCTCCACTGATACTTCCTAATGAGATGGCAGCACTTTTGACCTCTGCCTGGTATTTGACTCTGCTTCTATTTTCACCCATCCTGGACCACCTTCATCCTCAAACGCAGACCAGAGGTGGAGAGATATCCCAAAAGCTCTTGGCTGCACCTTTCCCTAAGCTGTGTTTGTCTCTGCTAAAGACCAGTTCATATTTGGCAGGGCTTTAAATAGCTTTGTTCATGGGCCATAAATACTAACACACCTAAATTACAACCTGCGCCCAGGCCACAGGAAAAGGCAGGAAGTATTTTTATATGGCTAAAGATACCCCTGAAGCTTAAGAGTCCCAAAACAGTTACAATCCTAGAATCCAGAATAAGTAGCCGTCAGTCATGATGGATAAAATCCTTAGGAACAATGAACTCATTTAGTTTATTAGGACCCATCAATGCTGCGTAATGAGTACTTCCTCCATAGGGTTGTAAGAAATGGTTGTAGGAAGTGATTATAACGAAGTGGTTGCCAGGTCATCACACGAGACCATAGCTAGGTATAGCCGGAAGCGGACCATCAGTTTTGGACTGAGAACTACATTCTGCCTTTGAGTTGAGTGCTGTGGTATTGCAAACAGTGGACAGGACCAGGAGTAAGAAACGAGCAGGACAACACACAATTAAAGGTCAAATTTAATTACAATTACATTACATTACACCTCTATGTCCAGTTAAGATTATGACATGTATTTCATCATTTCCTCCTTCGGTCACCCAAAAATAAAAATAAAATAAAATAAAATTTTACAGCAACTTGAAGTGGGGAGGTATCTGGCCCATGCCTGAGGATTTGAGATGGCACACCTATTTCTGGGGCCATAGGCTGGGTCAGGCTCTTCAGCTTCTGCCTAGCTCACAGTCATTCTTTTACAATACAATACAATACAATACAATACAATACAATACAATACAATACAATACAATACAATACAATACAATACAACACTTTATTGGCCAAGTATGATCAAACATACAAGAAATTTGACTTTGGTGGAAGGGCTCTCAACATATCTAGGTAAAGGTAAAGGTAAAGGTTTCCCTTGACATAAAGTCCAGTCGTGTCCGACTCTAGGGGGCGGTGCTCATCTCCGTTTCTAAGCCTTGGAGCCGGCGTTGTCATAGACACTTCCGGGTCATGTGGCCAGCATGACGACTCGGAACGCCGTTACCTTCCCGCCGAAGCGGTACCTATTAATCTACTCACATTTGCATGTTTTCGAACTGCTAGGTGAGCAGGAGCTGGGATTAACAACGGGAGCTCACCCCGCCGCGCGGTTTCGAACCACCGACCTTCCGATCGACAGCTCAGCGGTTTAACCCGCAGCGCCACCGTGTCCCTACCAACATATCTACACAACATCAAAAATAAACAATAATAAAGCAACAATGTTATTTACTAAAACCATACAATCAAGAAAGAAAAAAAATGAAGGAAATAACACTACAGCTATCAACCAACACACACTCATATTTAAAAGGAGAATTTATGGACAGCGTACTGCATCTGTTGTCCAACATTTGTTCACATCCAACAGAGCATTACCAGTCACATCCCAGCAGTCATGCCTTACCATACATTGTCAATCATTATGTCAAGCTACATTAATTAGGAGTTCAACAGAGCAATGGCACGAGGAAAAAACTGTTTCGATGTCTAGATGTTTTGACATACGGTACTCTGTAGCGCCGTCCTGATGGTAGAAGTTGAAACAGTTTATGTCCAGGATGCAAAGGGTCTGAAGGATGCAAAGGGTCTGCAGATATTTTCCAGGTGTGATAGTGACAGAATCTCTTTAGTAAATTTTATTCAGAAAAAAGGAACAGCAGTTTCAAGAATTCCAGCAAGTGAACTGTTTCCCATCTAAAATTCAATTATGTCCCAAAGTTTGTTAGGGCAGAGCTTTCTTTGTCTTCCTGTTAATAGCCATTCAGTGAAGTACTAGGACTCTTCTGTCATAATACAAGAGCCTGCAGATAGTTAGTTATTTATAAAACCGTCTCCTAAATTGTTATCAGTTGAGAACTGGCCATCCTAGCTTGTACACTCTAGTGTTTAGGATCACTGGAAACCCAACCTTTGATATCTTTTGAGTATGATGCATTTTAATCAAGAATCTGGCTCATTGGTCACACTGTTTAAGGTTACAGGAAGTAGACAAACAAACAAACAAACAAATAAAATTTTAGGTACATTAAAATCTAATATAAAAAGCTAAAACAGAAGTAAAAAAATACTTAGCTTTAATGTATCTTTTACTTTTGTGTTTTAGCTTTTAATATTAGATTTTAATGTATTTTCTATGCTTTTAACTGACTGTACCACATCCTCCTTATGCTGATCTGACCATAATAAAGATTTGTTTGTTTCTTTACAGGAAGTAGCATTTCTGAAACATCTGGAGAGCTATGCACGGTCAACCTGGATAGAGTGTCAAAGACCCAGGAAGCTGGGATTAAAATCCCCACTCAGTCCTGAATCTTATTAGGCTGTGTCTGCATGATGCGTTTAATGGTCAATCAACTTCCCATGTTGTATGAGCTACTTACTTAGTAGCTAGTGAGTTAGCTATTGCTTTTGATATCTATGATCAGAATGAAGACCTAGAGTGGCCTTATGAGAATAACAACTCTCTAGGTATTCCAGATTTGTGACCATTTGGTTTCAAACTTCTCCCAGCAAAAAGAAGAGGGTGAAAAAGAGCAGAAATGGATGGGTAGGTATGTACTCCCAACCTAGCCACGGTGATGCCTGGGAGGTAATTAAAAAATGACCCCTTCCCCCAAGCCTTCGCTGTGGAAGCCAGGAAGAGTAAAACTAAGGCTGTGTCAGCCCTCCCAGGTAAACCAGACAGGAAATACAACCAGATGAGCTACTTCTACTTTATTGTTAGGTGTGATGACTGGAGCACTCGAGCTTTCACTCAATCAAGATTCATAAGCAATTGCCTAGAAATCTATTTAATGAAGTGAAGCATCCAGTTGCGAATGCCATTTCCCATGCATTTCTTCATTTAAAATCACAGAGACTTCAAATCCCCCCCCCACTGCCCCCTTAGGTACGTGCCCCTCCTTCCCGTGCCGGCAGATGGCTGGAACAGTTTCCCTCCCAATGACCTTGGGGTGAGGAGCATCTAGCCCAAACAAATGATTCACACTCCAACCTGGCTCCCCCTCCCTGCTGGTGACTTGCAGGTTGACACGGGTTGCTGGAAGATGGATGTGAGTCCGATAAGGTGTTCTGGGAACATTTGATTGGGGAGCGTGACATTAGGCTACACTAACAGAATCTTGCAAGTCTGAAAGTACAAATATCCCGCCATCCCTATTTATTGCCTAACCAGTTAGGGCGGGTTCTTTCTTAGTTTCTTCCTCTGCCCGTTACTCAGCTGTGGACTCCTCCCTCTTTTATCAAATCGTTCCCTAGGCAGCATCTCTTCCCCCTGTCTTCCAAGGTCATTCTCACATTCCATTACAGGCTGCCAGCCAACCAGCTGAGTCATCCTGAATAATCTGCCTGAATCATGTGCCACCAGCCCATGAAGAAGGCCTCTGGATTGACCAGGAGAGGAATTCACTGGGCTATGTTATGGAAGAAGTGCCACTGAATGAAAATCAACGAGGATCTCTTTCACAACTTCCTATATTTATTCTCAGGATGGGGGGAAGGGGAGATCTCTACATGTGTTTTGAGTCTCTTGGGAAAAAAGGTGGGGTATCAGTATAGAAATCCAGTAAATAAATAAAAACTTAAGAATAGCTGAAAGGAAAGCCAGGTTTGTTTATTTTGTTAAAAACAGCTTTGTGAGCAGTTTTCCTATCTATGATGTCTTAACCAAGCCTTCTTTAACTGGATGCCCATTAGATGTCGGTCAGCTGGGAATTCTTAGGCCCTCAGTATCTGGAGGGTGTGACTTGGGAAAAAGCTCTTTAGTCTTTAGTCAACAGTCATCTCTCTGTGATATGGAAGCATTTTCCAGATGGCCCACAAAAGGTATTAAGAGCATCAATGCAGGGGCATGTGTAGAAGGCAAGAAGAAACTAGGTCTCCAGTTTTTTGTTCTTGGCTTTCGTGATTTTTGAATATGCCTTTTCTGAACATAAATGGTGGTGGCTAACCATGCTGGATTATGATGAATCCTGTCCTTGGTAAACATTTATTTCTGGAGCATGAAAGCACTTGACGACTTTCACAGGCAGCTCACACTGTTTCAAATAAATACTACCCTCTTCTCTCTGGTAACCTGACAACTTGAGCTGTCCAACAAGTGAAGTGGGTTTGGTGATTCATGGAGAGGAAATGGGCAAATTCCTAATCACCATGGCCAGAGAGTCAAAGAAAGATGCCCAATGTGTGCAGAGCAGAATTTAGGGACAACTGTGGTTGTTTTTGCTGCTGAGCTGAACCACAAAGAGCCAAAAGCTTAATAAGTTTGCTTTTCCCCTCTTCCCAGCCAGAGGGCAAAGGGGCTGCTATTTCTGTGTCACAGGGCAGGGGCCTCTTTTCTTTAGCATGTCACAGACAACAAGTATTTACTGATGTCGCATGGACATTCCTTTCTGCTCTCCAGGCCTCCACATTTCCTCCTTTGCCTCTGCAGAGATTCAAGATGAGGTGCTATCAGCACCAGCTGATTCCACGGGGTACTTTTAAGAAGGGTCTGAGCAACTACAACGGGCCGCAGTTGTGATGGTTTTCCACAAGGCACTCGCTGTCCCATAGGCACATAGTAATTGATACAATGCAGGATCTACCACCCTTAGACCAAGGTGACAGACATACCTTGTACAGCAGCAGCAGAAGAGAAACTTCATGTGGTCTTGACAATCAATCACCATATGTCAGACAGGAAACAAGACTAGATGAACTAACTTTACTTTATTTTAAGGCTACTTTAACAGAATCCTGCAAGTCCGAAAGTACAAATCTCCCGCTCTCCCTATTTATCACTTGAGTGTTTAGGGCAGGTCTTTCCTAAGTTTTCTTCTTTAGACCATTAGTCTCTCTTGGACTTTCTATTTTTTTATCTGATTGTTCCCTAGGCAGCATCTCTTCCCTCTGTTCTCCAAGGTCACCCTCACCTTCCATCACATCACACTTCCATTCCATATTTTTAATCCGGTTTTCAGTCTGTAAAAAGACACCAGGCTGAACCTTCTGAGAAAAAGAATAGAGACAAGAGGACCATCTGAAAGAGATGTCGTGTGGTCCATAAATGAAGCAGTGACCACTTATGGGATATAATGCCCATGGAGATCTGCCCCAGAACGTTCAAGAGACTCCAGCATGGTTCCCCCTCGTCCCCAGACTCCAGATGAGCAACCTAGGCAAAACATTTTGATAGCTTCCATCCCTTCTATTTTCAGATAGGTTTAGTAAAAGATCACTGCCTAAAACTCTGGAAAACCACTGCCAGTCACTGCTGAATGATTTTATTCCATATATGGCTGTTTCCTAGATTTTTGTTTAAAACATAAATATTTATAAGACTACAGAGAGTGGGCACCATTTCAGAAGATCAGTTTGCCTTTCTTACTAAAGTCAGGTGTCCCATTTTATAAAGGAGGGTCCTCTACCTGAATAGATGCTGATATAAGACAATGAACTAAAAGAAACCCCTTAGAGCAGGGATTTGAAGCCAGTAAGAACAGGGAAGCAATGCTTCTGCTTTCATGTAACCATAAACTACATTCAGAATGCTGAGAAAATGCAGTTTCCTCATAAATGAAATATTTACCAGTTCTGAAATTGGGAAGGGAAGTGGTTCTTTCTGAATTCCTCCAAGAACTGCATATGCTTGGTTTATTTCCTTGTGCCTTGAAATGGAAGTCTAAGCACTGGATGGAAACCCATCCTCAATTGTCTTACTTGGAACCTAGAAGTGCAACTTTGTTGAGTGTTTGGGGAATTAGAAACTAAATCCTGTGAAAGGAAAGTGAAGGTACTAGAAATATTTAGCCTTCAGAGGAAGACTTGGAGATGATAACTCTCTTCAAATACTGGAAGAATGTCACATAAACACACTGATAATCATAGGAAGGACAATTGCCTCCACCTATAGTGTGAAGTGGTATGGTCCATTCTTCCACCTCAGAAGGCTTCCCTGTGCCCTCTCTCCTTTTTCTGTTGCTTTTGCAATCCTGTACCTTATTTATTTTCTTATGTCAAGTCCCACATCCAAAATAATCAAAACACCCAAGGAAATTTTGGGAAAACAAATGCAACATGGTCAAGCTGGTAAATGGCTTCCATTTCAAAGATAATGAATATCTTTATGGAACAGTTGGCATATTTATACAAATTCCAAGCTACCACATCAGCGAGACCAGGATCTGGGAAGCCTTTTTTGCCACAAGAACAATACAATATAGATAATAAAGGAAGCAGACTATGTTGCCCATAAAGAGCTGGCTGCTGACAAAGCTGCTCTCTTTTCACTTTGTCATTTTGACACAGGGTACAGTGGGATATGTACTTTTTGGAACAGGATGACAAAGAAACTGTGTGTGTGTGTGTGTGTGTATCCTTGAGGATACAATTTGGAGGAGGGCACTAATTATATAGGCCCTTTTGCACTATAATTGTAGATGATTTCACCAGACGTATTTAATTTGTGGTCTGGACTAATTTAACCTGGCTGAAAATATCTACTAGTCACACCCCTGTGTGTACTACGTATAACCATTGTGTCAATATATTATATTAAGACAAAGCTGCTACATCATAAAACAATAAAAGCTCACTTCTATGCATACCTACTTGCAGGATGAACTCCCCAAAAGGTCAGTGGTAGGGTGCATTGGTTGCAGCACAGTCTTATATTGTGAGATGTTGGAAAGAACCCAACATACTAAGAAACAGTCAAATGATTTAACATACGTGGACCATTAGGAAGAGGTACAGGAAGAAATTATAGTAAAAATAATGCTCCGATGAAGCTGGGGAAAGGGAAAAAATCAACAGATGCCTTCAAGAGGAGATGGCATTCTTTTTTATGCATGGTTATGTGGTCACAGAAGTGACAGCTCTAACCCTGATAGACTGAGCCATTGTGATGACCACAGAATGTCAACAGCTTGGTGACTAGTGGTGTTGGAATGTTCCCAGTCCAATCTCCATGACGGATGGAAAGGGCATCAATTCAACTAGAATTAAAGCCTCCTCTAACTCTGAATAAGCTTTTTAATCAAACAACCTGCTTCAAGCATCACCATGCAAACTGTTTACTCAAGGTGAAGAATGGGCAGCCTATTGGAAGTCAAAGACCAAGCCTAATATGGTGGGGGGGAGGGGGCAGAAGGAATCAAAGTTGGTGGGACACAAATGTAACATCTCTGTTTTAGGTTTTCAGTACAGTGTCCCTTACCTTAATATGACATGAAAGTCTGCTGCTGGGTTCTAGGCGTCATAGTCAAAGAGGATATGGGGGTTTCGAAGAGGAGTCTTGGGGTTATCTGTGGCCCTTAGGGACAAAGGTTGCCCATTCCTGCTGTAGATAGGTGGGAAGAAGCTTGGACTAGCTTGGTATTATGCTAAACACTTCCTCCAAAAGTTGGGTTTTGTGTTAGACTTTAATGGAACTAAAAGGTGGGTCATGTATGTTGGCTAATAAGGAAGAAGGAGGTGTGTACAACAATGGGTGGAGAGGGACTTTCAAGCACAGGAGACTTGCTGAAGGAAAAGGTGCTTTTGATGATCCTTTCAAAGGAGAAGAAAATGACAGTGAAGTTGCCGTCCGAGTTTGATGTTCCCTCACTTATTTAGTTCTGAGATGGCCAAGGGGGAAGTGTGTGAATGTCAAGTCTTTGACTGCACAATCATCTCCTCAGGAAATTACAGCTCCACCTCCCTTCCCACACTTCCATTCAGTCCCAAGGGAGGCCATCAGAAGGGAATTTCTCAGTGGGCTTTGGGAAGTGCAAGGCCTCAGCGTGATGGAAAGGTGTGAAGCAGAAAACTTAAAAATACCCCAAAATATTCAAGAGCTCTGAGTAAGGCAGAAAAAATGGAGGAAGACACTTTTCAGAAATAGCAAGGATGTGTTTCAACACACTATTCTTTGTTTTATTATTTACATGTAGGGGATAAACAAAACATTTACCTGTATCCCCCCCCCCAACTCATCCTCTGGTACAAATTAAAAACTTGAGCAATTGGGACAAAATATAACCAGAAAAGTTGGGATTATGCAAGAGGAGGGGAGCCCCTGCTTCTACACTGTGATGCATGCCAGCCCTCTGAAACCGGGGAACTTTCTGTTGTTCATGATGGAAAATTGGGAAAAGATGAAAAGATGGAAAATATCATTTGAAATCTCTCTTCCCCCACCCTCAATTTTAGCTGCCAGGCAAGTGATGATAGTGTAAACTCTGTGTGTTGCAGCATTGCTGTTTTTCCACTGCTTTAAGAGGTAGGAAAGGAGTCAGACAGTGTGTGTGTGGGGGGGGGGAATGTGGTTTCTTTCCTGTGGTTTCTAATTATTTCTCTGACTCCTCTCAATTTTTAGTACCACAAGGGCTTTGACATGAGCCGGGGAAGCAAACCACAGTGGGCAAAGAGAGAGAGAGAAAGGGAGAAAGGGTTACTTCACTTCCTGTCCATTTGCCAAGCTTTACTAGCTGGGTAAGTCATTTATTGATGGCAAGGGTTTACGTGGTTCCCTGGGACTTCTCTCTGCTAGATAGTAGTCATGGCAAACATTGCTTTCACACGGAACTATGGAATGTCTCTTAGGCCAGTCTCTGGATGGGTTTGCCCAGGGTAACCCAGGTCCATAATAAATCGAGCAGCTGCATTCACCCAACATGCAAACTTTAGCTAGTTTCAGTTCCTCCTCCTCCCCCTCCTCCTCTCCTTCTTCTCCTTCTCCTTCTCCTTCTCCTTCTCCTTCCTTTCTTCCCCTTCTACTTCCTCTTCCTCTTTGTCTTCGTCTTCTTCCCGGGGTAACCCAGGTCCATAATAAATCGAGCAGCTGCATTCACCCAACGTGCAAACTTTAGCTAGTTTCAGTTCTTTCTTCTCCCCCTCCCCCTCCTCCTCTCTCTCTCTCTCTCTCTCTCAGTATATTTTGTGAATTTGTCTGTTTGTTTAGTATCTTATTCAGTGTGGTGCCTGAACACAGAAAATGGGTTTCTTCAGAAACCAGCTTCAGCATTTTGAGCAAACCCAGCCTTGATATTCTAGGATGACCAAAGTCCCATGGTTTGGAACTCAATATGTCATCTAGTCAGTCATTTTATTTTGGTCATTGACCAGCAAAAAACTCAATATGTCTATTAATGACGGACATTGAAGTCCCAAGGTTACCTGACCCCCTCCCCAAGCATTGGATACAGACCCCACGTAAATTACCCTTGGGTGGATTTAGGTAGTTGGGATGGGTTTACATTGGCATTTAGGTAGTTGCAGTGGGTTTATGTGAATGCAAATTAGTGTTTCAAACAGCCCCAAAGGCTAGGCCTAAATTAGTGGCATCATGCCAAAAAAGAAAAAAAAAAGCCCTCTTGCATTTTTTATCACCAGTTTTATCCCATCTGATGATAAACACTCTGCTTCTGAAAACTGTTTCAAAGGAGAAGATAATTTCAGAGAACTTCTCACGGGTGGAGATTTTACGATCAATTTACTGATGAGGTAGACAAGAGACGAGTGTCAGCACCTGCCCTTCGTTCTACAGTCCTCTTTCCCCTAATCTGCAGCTTCCTTGACTTCTATTTAATCCCAAAGGAAGAGGTCAGGACAAAATTCCTCCTAGCATCAGATAAGGATGTGAAAGCAGTCGAGGATTCAGAGTAACAGAAAACTTATAAGAGAAAACATCAGCAGTACTGACCTTTTCTTATTTCCAATGAGAAAGTTGTCTGAAAAATACCGCCAGGAGAAACCTGAAGATTCAGGTTTAGTCACTTTTTCTACGACTTATTACCAGAATGTTTTCTAATAGATTACTCTCCTGTGTACAAATGTCATAAGGGATCAAGGATGATTCAAAAATCTGTTTCTCTTTAAGACGTTGATGGTGATGATTGGTTTTATTTCTCTCATGCCATTGTCTGTATTGTTTGGTAGGGATCTCTTGTACAGTATATGTTATTTGCACACTGCCCAAGAAACTGTGAAAGAAGGAGATACTGTGAATCACAACAAGCCCCAGTTCATATTTTGCTTTTGCCTTGAATAGCTGTCAGGAAGACTATATTTCTGATCTTCATCCTTCCATATACCTATAGCATGGGATAAATGGTGACCAACCTTATTTGGTTATTGTAGGATAAACAATCCCAGGTAGGGAAAATTGCTTTAAGCCATGAATACTGGTTGAATAAATTATAAAGTGCACAGCATTTCAACATACCCATCCCATCTTTAGCTGTCCCTTTGCACAAGTGACTAAACAAACTAGGAAGGAGAATTTCAAGTGACACCCAACTTGGATATTATTGTTAATTGCAATGAGAAGCCAGGAAGAAAAGATCTGCTTTAATCAAGAGTTTGTTGTTGGCATACAAATCATGGCTTCCTTGGCCTGATAAACTGCAATTCCCAATTTGGACATCACAAAAAATTCTCATAGTTTAGTTCTGCAAATGGAAGGGTAAATAGGAAATGAGCACTACAGTTGCAAATCAAACAAACAACTTGCCATGAATTGTTTCCTTCCTTCCTTTCTTCCTCCTTCTACATGAAATCAGCAGAACCTATTAGCTTGAATAGAATCTATTGCCATCTGCCAGTCTTTGCTGGACTCAGTTGCTTAAAATGGAATTGCATATAAAGAGCATACATTTATGAAGTTTTTGTATGAAAGGAAGTCAGGCAGGGTGACTTGCATTTAAATAAGATGCACGTTGACATATGTTGCGGAAATAATTGAGCATGTAAAAGAAACATAGATCAAAAACCTCTGTAATAATAATTGCAAATTGGGAGAGTGTTGTTTTTTTAAAACAGATAAATCTTCCGATTTGCTGAAAATATTGTTAGAAGGGACCAACATGATAGTACTGAAACAGACTGGATTTATTCAAATCACCGCTTGCTAGTGAGTGGATTATACATACTGATCCCTCATACTGTGGTTTACTGAACCACCCTCCATATTTTAAAGTGACAGGCATACTTGGCCGAAGAATGCAAGAGGACTTTGATGCTCTAAAGCTGTGCTTCTCAATCTCAAAGTCTTTAAGATGTGTGGACTTCAATTCCTAGAATTATATGCTGACTGGGGAATTCTGGAAGTTGAAGTCCACTCATCTTAAAGACTTTGAGATTGAGAGACACTGTTCTGAAGACTTTGAGATTGAGAGACACTGTTCTGAAGGCAAACTTTACTATCATGATGTCATGAGAATCCCCAACACTGGCCTGTGCCCTCAAAAACACTGAAAGCACTTTGTGCATCAGCTGCCTTCTCTTCGCCACAAGCCTTTCTAACAGACCAGGGAATAAATCTCTTTCTGCGTAGACATGTGTGCAGCTGTACACTTTCAAGCACGCTGTTTCTCTGCTATAAAATGCCTGCTTGGACGTCTTGACACATTTTAAGGCTAGCAATGAGAAAAAGAGACCCCAGTGGTCAATAATGTATGAAAGTCTCAGGAGAGAAAGAAATGGTTCATCGAACCACTTTGCAAAGCAAAGATGATTTCAGAAAAAGAGAGGCATCATGAACTGGTCTCATGAGGATTGTCAATAACTGAACAACAACAGGTTCAGTGAACCTGTAACACAGTAGAGCAACGTGTTGTCAGTCTCTAAGCAGAAAACTGGATCTTCATTCACAAGGTACCAAAGATCTCCATCCCTGCATTGGTGCCGTGAAGGACACAGTTGTCCATCCAGGGACCAAAAAGGGGATGAACGAGAAATACCAGTGGAGTCCAACATTAGCATAAAACTAAATGAGGTTTTTTTTAGTAAAGTGGCTCAAAAGAATGAGTTATACATAAATGAAAAGCCTCAAAAATAATGGGGAAAAACAAAGATACTTATCATGGAATGGAATGGGATGGGGTGAAGTGATTTGTTTCTGCTAGCATTGGGGGATAAGGATTGGCAGGTAGGTAAAGGTAAAGGTTTCCCTTGACATTAAGTCCAATCATGTCCGACTCTAGGGGGCGGTGCTCATCTCCATTTCAAAGCCGAAGAGCCGGCGTTTGTCTGTAGACACTTCCGTGGTCATGTGGCTGGCATGACTACACAGAACGCCGTTACCTGCCTGCTGAAGCAGTACCTATTAATCTACTCACATTTTGCATGTTTTCGAACTGCTAGGTTGGCAGGAGCTGGGACTAGCAATGGGAGCTCACCCCGTCACACGGATTCGAACCGCCGACCTTCCGATCGGCAAGCTCAGCAGCTCAGCGGTTTAACCTGCAGCGCCACCGCGTCCCATATGGATAAGGATTGGCAGGTACATAGAGACAAATAGGTTGTGTTGAACTTTTTTTAAATAACATGCTATCTTTCATTTCTAATGCAGTCTGGTCCAAAAAAGGTTGGAATGCAGACCGCAAAAAACCTTCATGGTTGTTAGAATTTTGAAAAGTGGGGAAAAATATGGAAACTTCATTAAAACTATTCAGGGAGATGGTTTACCTATGCCCCCCAACACACAACCCATCAAGAGGTAGAAAATTAGCCCATGAAAATGAGGAGGAAATGTATCACTTTGGTACAACTTGGTGTCAGAATGGCCCATCAAAACATTGTAAATTAAGTCAGCTTGGTGCAGGATATCAATTGAGTTCTCCTATTGACTGCAAACATTTTGAAGTGGAAGGCTCTCAGGACACAAATCCACCATTGACCATCAGCAAAAGAAGTTGTCATTGATGTCATGAGTAATGACGGTGAACAGGAGGGGGCCTCTATCCAGGGGGAAAAACGCATGCGTAGTACTGAGGAATTAAGCAGCCATTCAGAGAGACACAGATCAGACCTGCCTTGACTTTTGGGGTTTATCTGTCTGGGTTTTTCCCACGCTTCTTCAGTTTGTTAGGATTCTGTTTATGTAGCAGCAATAAACACTAGAGAACTGCTCCTCGTCTCAGCGTGGTTCCTGGCTGTTAGGACAATTGATGGTGTAAACCAGTGCTTCTCAGCCTTGGCACCTTTGAGATGTGTGGATGTCAACTCCCAGAATTCCCCAGAATGCTGGCTCGGGAATTCTGGGAGCTGAAGTCCACACATCTTAAAGGTGCCAAGGCTGAACAACACAAGTGTAAACAAATGGTACGGAAGATTTCATCTTGATTCAGTACTATATGGAACTTGCACGATTGGATTGGACTGAATTTCTGAAAAACATCGGTGAAAAGTAGTTACATTTTTGTACCCAGGACATTTTGTTTCCCCCCCCCCAGAATGGGCTGATCTGAAAATTGCAGAAGGGGTTGGTGCATTTCTGGAAATTAAATAGTGGAACAAGAACCATTTTGTGGTGTTCTTCACACAAATTCCAGGCCAGACCATGTCTGTTCTACCTGGATGGTTACCAGCCAGATGCATGGGACTGGATATTTCTGTTCATGTGGAATTGCTCTACCCCTAAATATTTTTACTGCTGTATGTATGTATGTATGTTATTCTTTTGTATGATACTTTAAGCAAAAGTGCAGAATAACAGAACATGACAAAAACCTAAACCCAAGCAAAGCTCTTTCATTACAGCTAAATCTGCCCCCTGACACTCTCCTCTGTGGTGCTGCATATTGTTGGAAGTCCTGGCAAATCCAACATGCCTCATTTGCATGTGAATTAGCATGTAAATTGAGTTGTCCCACAATGCACTCTGAGGAAGCTGTTTGTTGCCACTCGCACTTCCTCTTTCTCTCTTTCCCCTCTTCCACTAATCAAGCAGGCGGCATGGATGCTGCTCTCTTCATCAGGGCCATGTGCTCGGGCCTTAATGAAGAATTCAGCCCCTTTCTTCCATGCAGCTCTTGGCAGCTGTAGGGCTGAGAGTTTAGGGCAAACTATGTATTTAGAAAGAAAAGAAGAACGAAGGAACTTCATCTTTTCCACCAAAATGGATGTAACAGAAGCAACAATAAAGTCAGTAAGAAATTCTTTTACTTATCTTAACCTAATCTGTCTAAGCGTGTGATTCTTCATGCTTGGGAGGGCTGAGTGTGTAAGATCAATAACCTGTGTTTCTCTCACATGCTCATTGAAGCTATCTAAGATAATTCTCTTTTTCTGTACCAGCTTCTCAGCTGTGTTATAAGCTCTGCTCCATTTCAGTGGTTCTAGCAGGCCACTAAATTGGCTTCACATATGAACACATTTGCAGATCAGGTGGGCTACAGTGATGGCCTTCCTATGTGTGCAATTCTGGAGAATGATTGGTGGTGCCATTCATTTTCTCTAATGACTTTTAGAGCCCGCCTGCATCACTCCTCTGTGTTTTACAAGGTCAGTAGCTGAAATCCAGAGACAAAAGCAAAGCACAAGAGAAACTCTCTCAAAGGACAATATTTCAGTTTTATGGCTTGGGAGAGATACCATTCCATTTTCAACTGTGAAAGCAGATACAATAAATGCCCTGGTTTAACTTTGATCAGGCAGGTCACAGAAGCGACATTTCTCGCAGGTAGGGTGGTGGAACAATAAATCGAGCCGTGTAAAAAAGCAGCACCACCCCGGCTAACAGATGGGCCCTGCATAATGCTGTAGGAGAAAGGGCCGTAAATCATGTCTGAATGTGCCCCCTCGTGCATCGTCTGGGCAACCAAGAACTAGCTTGCTCCTCCTCTGGCTTTGAAGAGGGAGGAAGAAGAAGAGAATGCAGGGGTCCAGAGCCAGCCGTTTTGTGATGCCCAAAGCTAATACTAGGCCTGCAAACAGAAGGTAGTTTGCTTTTGATGTGATTTGTGGAAGAAATCAGCTGGTGAACAAGAGGAGGGAGAAGCCCCTTTCTGGACAGAAGACCATCTGTGATTAATTTTTATTACAGAAATGATAAAACCAGGATGCCCAAAGCAGCTAAGAAACAATCCAGCAGTAAAATATTAAAAAGACAGCAAAGAGAGAACAAAGCAAGCTAAACCCACCACATTAACAAGCAGGGAATGGAGCTGAGATAATCACTGGGAAAATAATGAAAAGCCCATATTACAGACCACCACAATTCCCCTGAGCAACTGGGGAGAAGTAGGGGATGTAAATGTGACAAATAAATAACCTGATCTCCCTGGAGATGCTATTACAAAAAAGACCCTGTTGGACATCACCAGCAACCAAAGCTCAGAATGCTTCAGAACACATTTACAGTCCAAGAAACTAGGGAGGGTCCCTTCTGAGCCTCTTTCTCTGACCGTTATGCAGCTGGGGGCTATGCTTCTCTTATCTGACCATTCCCTAGGCAGCATCTCTTGCCCCATCTCCCAAGGTCTTTCCCACTTACCATTACAGGTGGGCCCTCATGTCTCCCCAGGGCGGACCAGTGGTGCAGCTTGGCAAACCTACTGAGAGAAGCTCCCTTTGGTATTTCCTGGGATTCCTGGCTTGATTTAGCCAGCCCTTCCCTGCCATAAGAGTACAGAGCTGGTAAGTTTGGGTGGGTATAAGGAAAGCAGAAGTAGCTCAGATCTAAGAATAATTGAGCAAAATGGCAAATGAGAAAGCAGGAATGGAGAACAAATCTGAAATCAGGACCAAAGAGCAAAACACACTTGACTAATCTTTCCTTATTTGGTGCTCTGCAGATGCATTAAGGCTACATCCCTCAGAATCGGCTGGTGGTGGAATTTTGGGAGATGTGGTCCCAATACAGTTGCAGCTGGGTCAGACTGGAAGTTGCATAGATCTTGTAGCTAAAGCATGATTCTTCCTGCACAGAATCTGCTAATGAGGGCCTGGATGACAGTCAATTCAACTTGGGAAGTTCACTGCAAAGAAGCTACCAGTTGCAGCCCAGGGACTCAACACCTAGGACAGTAACATGTCAGTAAGAGACCAGAGAAGTCTGTTTTACCCCACTGGAATCGTATTCAGCTAGACCAGCTTTCTCAACCTTCTGACCCTGGAGGAACCCTTGAAATATTTTGCAGGCCTCGGGGAACCCCTGCACATTCAGGCTCAAATATAGGCTAGAAGTTACAAAATCATTATAGTCGTTTCATGGGTAGGCCTGTCTAGATGTATTAACAGTGTTCTTAAACTAAACATAAAGAATGAAGCTTACCACTTTGCTGTGAAGTTGCCTGTATTTGAAATAATTTCATGGTTGAACCATAGAATGGAAATCCATGATCTCCATGGGCAGAGTAGCAGAGATGATAGGAATTTGCTGATAATAAAAAATAAATTTCAACCATGGAACCCTGGTTGAGAAACAACAGCATTCTGATGGGTATAAATGGGGCTAGAACTGGCATTATTCACTTCTTTATTCAAGCTATGTCCTGCTTTATTTATTTATTTATTATTCAAATTTCCATTACCATCCACCCCCCCCCCAAAAGAGGCATCTTCTGGGGGAGTATTCAATTCTTAAAAAGCCAATTAAATCTTGCATGTAAATTATGTATATTATTTATCAATGATATGAAACATATAAAAAAAACACCTTTAGAATTAATACTAACTGAATACTAAAGAGCTGTGACTGCACCAAATACAATTCCTGGGAAGGGTGTTCTGCAAGCTGGCATCAACACAGGAGATGGCCTTCTCCAGGATATTGGATAGATGGACTCTGGCACGGAGGCATCTTCAAAGGAGCTTCTTCTACACACCTTAAGTCAGATGGGCTCATAGTAAGATAGGCAATTGTTAGAAAGACCATCCCTAAACCATTTTGGGTCTTGAGTTGCCAGCAAAGAACAACATATGCAGCTCTTTCAATACAGGCATCCTGTGATGCCAGTACTTTGCACTAATACTTGCATAAAATCCAAATACTTTGCACTAGTAGCTGCACTGCCATCCTTTGCACCTTCTGTATACTTTTCAAGAAGAGCTTGGTAGGTAGTCAAGACTGGAGGTCATAAGGTGTGGATAACCATCACCAAATCTGACCAGTCTGGGAAGGGTTGCAGCTGGCACCCCAGGCACAGATGTGCAAGAACACTTGCCACACCTGTCTCCTGAGAATCCAGTGCCAGCTGGGATCCAGAGCCCTTCCAGATTGTGGATCTGCTCTTTCAGAGGGAACACACTTATTAGGGCCTTGCCAAAATGCATCCTGCAATTGCCTTGAAAGTTACGGTCTGCTGTGAAAATGGTAAATCCTGAGCCTTTCTAAAAGTTGGCACTGAAACAAAATGTTTAATAAGATAGCAAGGGCATCACATTCGTAGGGTTTTATCCCAGCTTGCTTTGTTCTCCTTTTAATTTGATGCAATTGAAGTAAGACCAAATGTAGTTTTGATCCCACCTACGGTACTGTCCTGCTCTTGCCTGCTTTTTGCAATGCCCAAATCCCATTGCAAGGAGTGATTACCCTGGGCTGCATTCCTTGATGCAGGAATCAACTTTTCTGCACTAGCTTCTAAATCAGCAGAAAGGTGGGTAGTAAATTGACTGTCATTGCCCCCTCTTTCTTTTCCACTCTCCCTGAACATAAGCGGGTTTTATGGACTGTTGAATCTTACAACAGCTCTCCTTGGGCTTTTTGTAGCATGGCTGCAGCTTTAAAACACTCTGACTTATGGGTTGTTTCAAAAGGCAGCTATGGATGATAAGAAAAAAGGAAAAGCAGAGATTTGCTAGTTGTCTGGGCCCATGCATTACCATTGATCTGTATTGTCATTTATGAGAGCCAGTTTGGTGTGGTAGTTAAGGCATCAGGCTAGAAACTGGGAGACTTTGAGTTCTAGTCCTGCCCTGGGCACAAAGCCAGCCAGGTAACCTTTGGCCAGTCACTCTCTCTCAACCCTAGGAAGGAGGCAATGGCAAACCACCTCTGAAAAACCTGCCAAGAAAACTGCAGGGATTTGTCCAGGCAGTCTCTGAGAATCAGGCATAATTGAACATAGAGATAGAGACAGAGATAGATAGAGAGATATTCCTTTAAGGGATATCAGCTGGAACACAGGGAAAATCTGAAGAACTCCTATTTGCATAGATTTGACCTGCATAATGTTTGATTTGTCAAATCAGACTGCTTTGGTTTGCATCAGGAAGAGGCATGGCCATATGATTAATCACTGGAGCACTGGGTAAGCCCCTTGGGGAGAAGCCTGGTCAAATCTACCAAATGTACTGGCGCCTTCATTTTAGTCTGAGTGGGAAATGGCAAACAAGCCCCCCTTCTTACACAGAGGTGGGGATTTCTCAATCCAAGGGCTACAGAGGTTCCCCAACCCCTTTTCGGCAGCAAGGAGTTCCATTATTACAAAAAAACAGATCGCTTCGCTCCCCTTCCTCTTTTGAGGCAGGAAACAAACTGAACAATGTAAGCTGCAAAAAGAAAAGGTGGGTGGGAGCGTGGGTGGGTCAATGAGTTTCAACAGTGTTTCACAGACAGAGGAAATGAAAAATGCTAAAACCCAACTCCAGGAGTAGAAAAATGAAAATTGTGGCCTCTCCCAAGAGCAGGAAGTGAACCTCATCCCTTTGCATCATCATTGCTATCCTGCCCATGTTCAGCCCCAGAAGTTCATGATGGTGTCTTCTCCTTCCTGATGATGATGGTGGTGGTGGTGGTGGTGATTTGCCTTTCCACAACCTTCTTTCCAACTCACCCAACAATTTTGCTGCTGTTTAGCTTGAAAAGTAAGGTTACTGGATCAGCCTCTGCAGGATTTTAAACTATGGTGACCCTTGGTGGTGATGATGTGGCAGTAATCGGGGAAATCCATGATCTCCATGGGTAGAGTAGCAGAGATGACAGGAATTTGCTGATTGATGTATATGTTGATGTCTCTGTGTTGATTTCATACATTTCTGTCCTGTATCCCTGTGTTAAAACACCTCAGAACATCCTCACAATACAGATCCAAGCATTCCCAGGTGCTGGCCAGCTGCATAGATATTCTGGGCACTGTAGTCTCGCATCCCTGAAGAACATCATCTCGAAGAAGAGTGAAGTAGATAGATTGCTGGAGATTGGATTGTCCAGTGGAACAATCCAGGCAGGAGAGTTTTTTAGTAGTTGCAAAAAAGTTTTTTGAAAGATACGGAAAGGAAGCCAAATACTATCCACTTGTGTTGCTTTTTATAACAAAAACTGGGGGTGGGGGGGAGCATCAAAAAGATAGGAGAATGATAGAAAACTATTTCCTGCCAACCATTCTTGGCTGATCTCAGAAAAGCTAAATAGAGTTGGATCAGGTCTGTACATGGATGAGAGATGACCAGTCCCAGGGCTGATGTTTAGCCTGGAAGCCAAGCTAAATGTCCCAGAAGATGGCAATAGCATATCACTTCCATATCACTGCCAAGGAAACTACATGGATGCAATCATGAAGTCAAGAAGAGTTGAGAGCTTAGCTCGGGTTTCTCAACCTTGGCAAGTTTAAGACATGTTGGCTTAAATGCTGGTTGGGGAATTTTGGGAGTTGAAGTCCACACGTCTTAAAGTTGCCACAGTTGAGAAACACTGGCTTAGGTTGAAGACTTTGCCTTTTCAGGATATGACTGGAAATTCTGAGCAATCTGGATAATATCTTGCAGGGAAATGTGGCATTGGAAGTGAGCTAATTCTAATTACCCTGTTCCCCACTTTTCTGCAGGAGCTCAATACAATATTTGTGATAAAGCTGTGCAAAGCTTTGCTTAATTAAAAGGCCTTGCCCAGAGAGTCCTTTGAACTGGATTTTTGAATCAAACTGTCCAATTGGTTTGATGCCTCGACCTGAAGCGAGGCAAATATTCCATGGATTTTTGCACATTCATGTACCTTTATCAAATCATATCAAATCTTCAAAGCAGTTCAATCTGACCACCTGTATTGGACATCTGAATCAAAGAAACTCAACTCTTCCAGTCAAATCACAAATTTGAATGGAATCAAATCATCACAAACTCCAGTTGGATCTGGGTTGCCTCTCTCACCCCTAAAACAAACCCCTTTCCCACGCAAAAACCCTGCAAGATGGGAACGTGGCTGATAGAAATGGTAGTGATGGGCTCAGCAAGTTTCTGTGGACCATGGCGGAATTATTTCATTGATTGATTGGATTTATATCCTACCTTTCTTTCTGGAGCTCAAAGGGGTGTCCTCAAGGCCCCCTCCTACACCTTTTCTCCTGCAACAACGACTCTATGTTGCAGGTTGAACTGAGGGGGAGTGACCAGCCCAGAGTTGTCCAGTGAGTTTCCATACATGACAGTGGATTGACGCTGGATCTCTTTGCTTCTAGTCCAACACCTTCCCCACTAGACAAAGCTGACAATTGGGTTGAGAGAGATGACCAGCCCAAATTCCCCAAGGGAACTTTTATGGCTGAAGGGGGACTAGAAGCTGGATCTCAGATCTAGTCCAACACCTTTACCACTACACCATATTGCCCCAGGGAGCTTCTGAAGCTGAGTGGAAGCTAGAACCTTTCCATTCCTCAGCACCTTCACCACTCTGCCATGTTAGCTCTTAGGCTGAGAGAGATGGACTGGCCCAAAGTCCTCCAGGGAGCTTCTTCCATGGCTGGACAGGGACTTGAACCTGGGCCTCCCTGTTTGTAATCCAGCCACTTTACCACTGGACTCTTGGGCTGAGAGGGAGGGACTGGCTGAGGAGGAACTAAAACTGGGTTCTCCCCATTCCTAGCTAAACACCTTCACCACTACACCATGGGCAGAATTATGGCTGTGAAGGTACGGTCACGCTGCATTTAGCGAAGAGAACAAGATGAGAAGCCAGAACTGGAGGAGTTACTGGAGCCTTCTTTCCATCATGTTTCCCTGGGTGAGCCAAGAAATTCAGTCTGAAGCCTGTAAATTTTACAAGCCACACAGAGAAAGGAGAATGAATGAACAAGACCTAAAATCCTTAGATATTTTCTTTTGAAAAGAGTTGTGTTTTGCAAACCCTCATCTTGGAACACACTGTAAGGGGCTCCCTGGTGCTTGAGAGAGGAGGCTGGTAACAGTCCTCCATAAATCAAAGTGATGAAGAAGGGGCTAGAAAGCAGGAAAGGAGCTGATCCAGACTTGGGAGGAGCAAGAACATTTGTGTGGGGAAAAGAGACTCACTGGCAAAGCCAGGAACTATTGCAGTCAGACTGGAACAATCACTCTGTACATCTGTGGATGCAATGGATTATCTCTGGCTGGGAGCAGACAACTGTCTCTAAGAAAAGAGAAGCTGATGAGAGAGGCATCATGTCCCTCCCACAGTGTCCCTAAACACAGATCAGCTTTGCCTATGAGTACTCTGAAAGGAGTTTACACACCCATAAAATTGATAGTAGCCCTTTTCCTTGGACTTCTATTTTTCCACCACCCAAGCAGGACTCAGGCTTTTAGCAGGGGTGGCAACCTGTGGCCATGGGCCAGCTGTGGCGGTTGAACCTCTTTCTTACAGCCCCAAGAGCCTCCTGTGATTGCACGGCCAGATGTTGGTTTTCTGCCACACAAAACAGTAGCAGAGTTTTTAAAAGAGGCTGGTTCTGTCTAAAAAGTACAAGAAAAACATCCCACCTTCCTTTCCCTCCCAACCTCCTCTTCCCTCTACCCCATCCACTTTGCATCATTACCTAGTCTGCTGCAGCTATCTTCCCATAATAAACATGAGGTGTCATTCTGGCCAACAAAAACTTGCTCATTCCAGGTTTAGGGATGGATCCATGTCTGGTTGTATAATGCTTCCCAGCCTCAGCACCCTCCAGATGTGTGGGAATCAATGGCGGTGCTGTCTGAGAACTATGGGAGTTGAATTCCAGATACTGGCTGTAGACACCCAGTTGAGGAAGGCTGAGATAGAACATTTACCTTTTATGCAGAAGAACTTGGATTCAGCGGCCAACATTAGGGCTGGGGTTTTTGTCAAAGTACATTCATCCTTCTCCCTCCCTTCTGCTATATATATTAAAGCTGTGGACCACTTCAGAAATAATTTGGAGAAGGTGCTTCAGAGCAAAACTCCTTAATTCAGCTGCATCACTTCATCTTCTTGCAGGATAACATGTTTCCCCTCTGTAGCTGATCCTGGGAAAAGAGCTGCAGAACTCCAAAACACCATTTTAGAATCAGATTTGAAGCATTTCCTTTCTCTGCATCTGTCCTTTTGTGCGCATCCAACAAGATCAGCAGAAAGTCCTCTTGCTGAGAACTTTAAAGAGAAGCATCTACCAAGAAGTCCTTGAAATACTTTCCTAAAGCAATGCCTTCTCTATGATCCCTTGAGGTTCTTTTGGATTACTTGCAATCCTTCTAGAGAATTAATGCCTTCTCCATTAATCCACAATGGAGAAGACATTTCTGTTGGCATTTGATTGTTTTGCAAGGACCAAGCCACTATGTTGCTATGGTAACAAATCACTCTGGCAGGGTGAACAGGTCAAACTTAAGTATCCTTATTTTGGGGGTGTGAAAAGTCATGACCATATAAGGTAAAGCTCCTAATTTGCCTCGAGGAAGCTTGCCTGGACTTGTCTCATTTTCCTTTGCCTTCCTCCCAGTCACAGCTCTGAGTGCGTGTGAATTCACAAGCTTGTAAATATGTTTTTGTGCTTTCTGTAAATACATTTGTTTTTATAGAAATGCCTGGTGTGCAATTTTTCTGATCTCTTGGGCCAAACACTTTCCAGCACTCTGCCACAATTTCCCTGATAGGCAGTTTTCCACTCAAATTCTCTTTCTTTCGTAGCTCCATGTTGGATGACAATAACTTGGTCTGACCCATCTCTGGCATGAAGTTAGCAGGTGTTCCAGAAACCTGTCTGTCCATGTGGTAACTGAGCTCAGCTGAAGAGTACCCATAGTAAGTTTCCTGAAGGGATATGATTGAAGAAGTACCACCTTAAGGATGAAGTTTGTACTTGAGCAGTGCTGTATGATATGAACTAACTTAGCCATTTTGAATCAGTACAGAGAACATGAAATTCTGCAAATGTTGTAATGCTGGGTGGGTCAATGGATGGCTGGATAGATGGGTAGATATATAGATATAGGAGAAAGTGTAAATAAAAGTGTATATGTACATGAAAAGAATGTACCAAAATACATTACCATGGGATTTTCTTCTGCAACAGCTCTATACGCTAGACAAAATTACAAACGAACAAAATGCATGCTTGGAGAAACAGGTACCAAAATACAAACCTATGCGACTGTCCATTAAAAAAAGTTAGTTTGATGAACCAAATTCAGCATGCTTGCAAAAATAAGAAACTGAGAAAAAAGTCAATAAAATAAGATAAATGGAGGACACCAAAACGACATATAAAGTGCATCAGGGTTTGAAAAACAACAGGGCTCTTAGAGTTTCTGATAGCTGGGATTGTGAGAATACAAAGTGCAGCGGTATAAGTTTCCCTGCCCACTGTGACTTCTGCCGTCATAGTTTCCCACATTAATTATCAGCCTTCCCAGGTAGACCACACAGGAAACACAACCAGATAAGCTAATTCTATTCTATTGTAAACCTACATTAACAGAATCTTGCAAGTCTGAAAGTACAATTCTCCTGCCATCTCCTTTACAGCCCAAGGAAGTAGGGAGGGTCCCTTCTGAGCCTCTTGCCCCACCCACTATCCAGCTGTGGGCTATGCCTTCTCTTATCTGACCATTCCCTAGGCAGCATCTCTTTGCCCCATCGCCCAAGATCATTCCCACATACCATTATGTTAACCCGCAGAAAGCATTAAAGGAGCTCCAATGGCAGTGGTTTAGGATCAAAGAGAAAATCTCTCTCTTTCTCTTTCTGGAGCAGGTTTGGAAGCAAACAGCTTCTATTAGGGACGAACCATCTTGCCCTTCGGACACTGTTAAGCTGCTGTACTACGCTCATTTGACACTCCCTCCTTGCTCCTAGGAACACACATACCTAAGCCAAAATAGCCTAATGTTGTTATTTGGAGGATGTGATTGCTGGCACTCTGGCCAAGTTGAGGGTCCAACATCTGTGAGTCCTACAATTGCCATCTCTGCTATATCTGGGGGGCTCATGTTCTGTCTCTTTCCTGCCCTTTGGCTGCACAGGAGAGATGACTAAACTTCACAGAATTGTAATCCGCAATGAGCGCTTCCCAAGCTGTTTTTCCTCCCTTCTTCCCAGCTAGGCTGGCTGGCATGCTCAGTCTCTTCCACATGACTACCTGGGTTTCTGCTGAGTCGGCTGGACCAGCATCCAAAAGAGGACCCTGGTGGATAGTTGCTGGCATTGTCTCTCTGAGGTGATCTCTTTAACACTAGCCCTTTCCCCAGAGGATCCATGCTTATAAAAGCAGATGAGTCTGCTTGGTGAGGAATAGCAGTCCTGGGACTCAGCAGCTTTACTTTCAAAGGCTCATTAACGTTCCCTCAAACTTGAGCAGATGGAAGCTCATCCTTCTGGAAAAGTGACGTGCTTGGCCTTTCACAACACCTGGTGTTGGGAAGGAGGAAAAATGTTGGCTGGCCCCCCAAGCGTGGGATAGGTTGGGGCTGTGGTGTGGTGGTGGGAGTGTAGAAGGAAACTCAACTGGAAGGCTGAATGCAGAGGTTGTATCTGCCAGCCAGCCTCGCTTTAATTTATGGCTGCCAAAGAGAGGTGCTAGGGGCCCAGCATCCTAGCTGAAAGGTACCAATGTCATCTATTCTGGACCACCTTCTTACATGCCTTCTCCAACCCTTGAGACAGTGCCAAGTCTTGGCTTTGAGAGCTGTCTTTTTGATCCTGCAGGGTAGGCACACTACAGGTTCCTTTGATTGTTTGTTGTTTATTCATTTAGTCGCTTCCGACTCTTTGTGACTTCATGGACCAGCCCACGCCAGAGCTTCCTGTCGGTCGTCAACACCCCCAGCTCCCCCAGGGATGAGTCCGTCACCTCTAGAATATCATCCATCCACCGTGCCCTTGGTCGGCCCCTCTTCCTTTTGCCCTCCACTCTCCCTAGCATCAGCATCTTCTCCAGCGTGTCCTGTCTTCTCATTATGTGGCCAAAGTATTTCAGTTTGGCCTTTAATATCATTCCCTCAAGTGAGCAGTCTGGCTTTATTTCCTGGAGGATGGACTGGTTGGATCTTCTTGCAGTCCAAGGCACTCTCAGAATTTTCCTCCAACACCACAGTTCAAAAGTATCTATCTTCCTTCACTCACCCTTCCTTATGGTCCAGCTCTCGCAGCCATATGTTACTACAAGGAACACCATTGCTTTAACTATGCGGACCTGTGTTGTCAGTGTGGTGTCTCTGCTCTTAACTATTTTATCGAGATTTGTCATTGCTCTTCTCCCAAGGATTAAGCGTCTTCTGATTTCTTGACTGCAGTCAGCATCTGCAGTAATCTTTGCACCTAGAAATACAAAGTCTTTCACTGCTTCTACATTTTCTCCCTCTGTTTGCCAGTTATCAATCAAGCTGGTTGCCATAATCTTGGTTTTTTTGAGGTTTAGCTGCAAGCCAGCTTTTGCACTTTCTTCTTTCACCTTCATCATAAGGCTCCTCAGTTCCTCTTCGCTTTCAGCCATCAAAGTGGTATCATCTGCATATCTGAGATTGTTAATGTTTCTTCCAGCGATTTTAATTCCAGCCTTGGATTCCTCAAGCCCAGCGTGTCGCATGATGTGTTCTGCGTACAAGTTGAATAGGTAGGGTGAGAGTATACAGCCCTGCCGTACTCCTTTCCCAATCTTAAACCAGTCCGTTGTTCCGTGGTCTGTTCTTACTGTTGCTACTTGGTCATTATACAGATTCTTCAGGAGGCATCCAAGATGACTTGGTATCCCCATACCACTAAGAACTTGCCACAATTTGTTATGGTCCACACAGTCAAAGGCTTTAGAATAGTCAATAAAACAGAAATAGATGTTTTTCTGAAACTCCCTGGCTTTTTCCATTATCCAGCGGATATTGGCCATTTGGTCCCTAGTTCCTCTGCCTTTTCTAAACCCAGCTTGTACATCTGGCAATTCTCGCTCCATGAATTGCTGAAGTCTACTTTGCAGGATCTTGAGCATTACCCTACTGGCATGTGAAATGAGTGCCACTGTTCGATAGTTTGAACATTCTTTAGTGTTTCCCTTTTTTGGTATGGGGATATAAGTTGATTTTTTCCAGTCTGATGGCCATTCTTGTGTTTTCCAAATTTGCTGGCATATAGCATGCATTACCTTGACAGCATCAGCTTGCAAGATTTTGAACAGTTCAGCTGGGATGCCGTCGTCTCCTGCTGCCTTGTTATTAGCAATGCTTCTTAAGGCCCATTCAACCTCACTCTTCAGGATGTCTGGCTCTAGCTCACTGACCACACCGTCAAAGCTATCCCCGATATTGTTATCCTTCCTATACAGGTCTTCTGTATATTCTTCTTCCACTTCCATGCATTGCTTGTTTAAAAATAATTCCTTACCTCTTCTGGCTAACCTCTGGAATTTTGCATTTAATTGGGCATATTTCCCCTATCACTGTTGCCTTTTGCTTTCCGTCTTTCTTGGGCTACTTCTAGTGTCTCAGCAGACACCATTTTGCCTTCTTGGTTTTCTCTTTCTTTGGGATGTATTTTGTTGCCGCCTCCTGAACAATGTTGCGAACTTCTGTCCATAGTTCTTCCGGGATCCTATCTACTAAGTCCAGTCCCTTAAATCTATTCTTCACCTCCACTGCTTATTCCTTAGGAATATTCGTGAGCTCATATCTAGCTGATCTGTGGGTCTTCCCTAATCTCTTTAGTCTGAACCTAAATTGTGCAAGAAGAAGTTCGTGATCTGAACTACAGTCAGCTCCAGGTCTTGTTTTTACCGACTGTACAGATGTCCGCCACCTTTGGCTGCAAAGGATGTAGTCAATCTGATTTCGGTGTTGTCCATCTGGTGAAGTCCATGTATAAAGCCGTCTCTTAGGTTGTTGGAAGAGAGTGTTTGTTATGCAGAGTGAATTGTCTTGGCAAAATTCTATCAGCCTATGTCCTGCTTCGTTTTGTTCTCCCAGGCCATACTTACCTGTAATTCGAGGTGTCATTTGACTGCCCACCTTAGCATTCCAGTCTCCTGTGATGAAAATAACATCTCTTTAGGCGTGTTGTCCAGAAGGTGCTGCAGATCCTCATAGAACTGCTCTACTTCAGCTTCTTCAGCATCTGTGGTTGGGGCGTATATTTGGATCACTGTGATGTTAGATGGCTTGCCCTGAATTCGAATTGAGATCATTCTATCGTTTTTTGGATTGTATCCAAGCACTGCTTTAGCCACTTTACTATTAATTATGAAGGCTACTCCATTTCTTCTGTGGTCCTCTTGTCCACAGTAGTAGATCTGGTGGTCATTTGATGTGAAGTGGCCCATTCCAGTCCATTTCAGTTCACTGACGCCCAGAATGTCTATCTTCAATCTTGACATCTCACTAATAACCACATCCAATTTGCCCTGGCTCATAGATCTTACATTCCAGGTTCCAATGGTGTGTTCCTGACTTTGTGGCATCCCAAGATGCTATGGGTGATTAAAATTTAGTTCCCAGATTTAGGGATCACTCTGGAGCAATTTAGAAAATTCATAGTGGCCATATTCATACAACATAGCTTATCCATGGTTTACATGGTCTATTCAGTTAACCCAGTATTCTGGCTTTGCATGAGATGCTGAACCCAAACTAACTATACAGTTTGGGTGTGCACAGCACTAAAGGATAAAGTCAAGTTGGCTAGTTCGACTTCAGAGTTTGTGGAAACAGCCAGGATCATACTAGTGTGCTGCGAAAAGTTTTACTGATGGCTCCTAGCTCCCTGGCATGGGCCCAAATTGCTACTATCACTGCTTCAGACCATTTCAAGCTGCCTAGTACTGATACAGATTATGGCTACCATCTTCAGTAATAACCACAGCTGTACAATGCCAGAGAAACTAGGCCAGAGAACTCTATCTTGTAGCTCCAGGGTTATATCTGGTCTTTAGTGCTGCTTACTTTCAGCAACTGTGTTCTCAGTCTTGGCTGCCTATTTATAGATCCTATTTTGCCCTTGTCAGAAGGCCACATATAATGTTAAATGAAGAAACCCTCCAGTGGTTTCTTTTCTAATCACCCTTGATGAAAGAGAAGTTGGTTTGTCAAGTTCTTTCAATGGACAAGATCTTTTCAGAACATTTCTCATGGGTGAAGTTTTTGTACTTTCATGAGTGAACTTTCATAGCACATTCTTCAGCAGTCTGCATCCTCCCTGGCTTCCTATCGATCCATTCAGTTCTATGGAAGACATCCATTTTCTCCAGGGGGATTTTTCCTTAATGGTGCTGTTTTCACCATCAAAAGGAACCCGCCCTTCAGAAAAGATGGAAGAATTTCTCCTCTCAGAGAATGGTGGGAAGTGTCTACCCAATCTCTCTGCTCACAAATTTGGTAGCAAAGTTTGGTAGCAAAGTTTAACTCAGTGCTATGCTTCAAGTGTTTCCCTCTTCTGAATGAATTGGAACTCAAGTGAGCTCATGAATGCACATCGGTATTAAAACCGTGTGTCCTGCCTTTTGCTGAGTGGAGCAAAGGTTTGTTTTGCACAGAGCAATAATCTGATTTAAATTCTTAGTTGCACAATTGGCTTCATAGCACTGAGAAGGCAGGCAGAGCAAGAAGGTAGAGGGGCCATGGCTTCTCTTAAACATAGGAATACAATGTCACAAAATGTTGTGCACCTATCAAATGAGATTCGTTTGGATGGGAAAATACAGGAGGTGGAGTTGCTCTTCAGGCTTTAATTCTATTTAAACTCTAGAGTGGAGCCCAAAGGGTAAATTCTTTCTATGCAATTAGAAGGTGCTGTGACTGAGTCCAAACTGTGAAACTGCACATGCTCAGAGTGCAGTTTCACGTGTCCATGCACTGTTTTAGATTCACAAATTGAAAGGATGGCACATGGGGACAGACGTTTCACCTCTGGGCCATGTTCCTCCCAATAAGACTGTGAAGTTCAAACATCTAAAATTACCAAACTGTATTGCCATCTCCGATTCTGGAAGATCTACCTACACATCAGAATCCCTTGCTTTTAAAACTACCCATTGACTAATGTTAAGGCTAATTGAGTCATGGAACACACACACACACACACACACACACACACAGCAAATAGATTTCTGTGAATTGGAACATATTTGGAGGGAAAGGGAGAATGCAGCTACTTAGGTAAGAAGTCAACCCAGGTTGGTGCAAAAGCTGTTGGGTTGTGCGGTTGCCAAAAATTCTCAAAGCTTCTATTGTCATAAGGGGAGCCAGTGGTCTTCTCGTTTTTTCCTAACTGCAAGGCTTAAATGTACAGCTCAGAAAACCATTTTACACATCTGAGAAATTGCCAATGTTCTGAGCAGCAGCTGGAAATCTTCATAGTTAAGTTGCAGCCCTTCTTCTCCTCTAAGACATCTGATTTCCTTTCTGGGGCCCTGATAGAGGGAGCAAGGGAAAAAAAACCCTTCAAATTATAATTTCTTCTCACTTGGCCCAGCTGTGGATCACCTCTTCGTCAAAGAAAATCTAGAGACTCAGTAGCGCAAGGAACCTAACAACTAAACGCAGGGGTGTCTGCAGGGTATGGTTAAAAAATATCAAGATGGCGGCTGTTGTGATGCATCATTCTCGTGGCCGCCATCTTGATTTTTTTACTATTCTCCATGGACAGCCCTGGCTGGAAGGTTCACCCCAACGAAGGTCCCAGAGGTTGTCAGCAGTTATAAACTCAGTAACACTGCCATGATGCCTGAACAGAGACTCCATGTCCAGAAGTAGCATATGTCATCGTTAGGTAAAGATTTGAACATTTGCGTTAAAATACAGAAAAGCGTGGAAAACAGTGCATAATTTTGTTCCACTTCATGTGGATGTTTGGAAAGTCAGACCTAGTGAAGCTTGCATTAAAGTGGAAATCAAACAAATGTCAGGATAACCCCATTTCTGGATTAGAGTATGGATATTCTGGGATCAACTGCACAGTGTGATTATCACAGCTCACTCTGGACATTTCAGGTTCCGAGACAAGGTATATCTTTATTAAGCAGGCCTAAAGGCCCTTGTCTACTGTAATAGTTTTGGTAAGGCTCAGCACATGTTTTGCTGAACCATGATGTCAGAGCATTCAGAGGATTAAAATTGATCCAAACTGCCATCAGATAAAGTCTGCATAATTGGCATATCAGCTACCCTTAGCAGCTGAGATGAAACTTCTGTCTTTAAGGAAGGTGCTGCTGTGGGGAATCAAAATTCTAAAAAATACCATCTTGTGTGACTTTGACTTCCATGCATGTACTGTATTATAATCTTGGAATTGTGGTATTGTTAATCACACTTGTAGCCCTGCCTTTCTCCAAGGCCTTGGTCAGGAGCCAATCTTCTCTGGAAGGCTTGACTGACAGATTTCATCTACAGGTTGATTTGAAATAGATCAGGCCTTGCTCAAATCCAATGCAAAGGCAGTCCAAAACTCTGCACATTTGCTCCCAAGCAAGCCCTGCTGTCCTGGGGCGTCTCACTCCCAAATGAGCCTTTGCAGCACAGCCATTCCCAAGGAGCCAGAGCAAGCCTAGCTAGGAATGCAGTGTAAAGCTGGCTTTTTCTCAGGAATTCCTGGCCCGTCCACACATCTTCTGGCTGGGAAGAAAGAAAACAAAGCGAGCCTTTTCCTGACCATCTGCAAGAGAGACTGAAGATAGCAGAGTCCTCATTTGGATCAGCTGGAGGATCCACTTCCTCCCAGCCATCTGACTCCTTGTCCAGCTGAAAGCAAAGGGGGCTGCTAAATAAGGGGGGGAGGATTTAGAAGGTGCTGGAATTCCATCTGCAAGGATGCAGAGTTTATATCAGCGCTGATATCTTTCCTGGTCCTGCAGCTGTTGTGTTTGCCAGCAGGGAAGTTGGCTTCGAGGATCAATGGGGTCAGCACGGGAGGAAAAAAGGAAAGGCTCTGCAGGAAAGCGATGACACAGGCAGAGGAAAAGAAAGGATGGCAAGCCATAGTTGTGTTGCATTTGAACAGAGGCAGCCTGGGCTATATGCATGCCAGGAATCCACAAGCATGCCTAAGAACCATTTCATGTGTTGTTGGCATCACTTAAGGCAGGGTTCCTCAACCTTGGCAACTCTAAGCTGTACGGACTTCAACTCCCAGAATTCCCCAGCCAGCTTAGAGTTGCCAAGGTTGAGGAACCCTGACTTCAGGGATCCCCTTGTAAGAAAACAAGCAAGCTTCTAGTCCACATGCCTGTCAAAAATACACATTCAAAGGTATGCAGGACACCTGGTGACCTTGCAGAAGTCAGAGAAATTGCCAAATAAGAATTGTAGTGGGTAGAACTGGGATGATGGATCCATCTCCTTGGGCAGAACCCCAAGCCACATCCTGAGCATCATGTGCTCATGTCTAGAAACATAATGGCAAGTCTATCCATTTGCAACTCCTTTTTGTATTTCTTTTTATACACCCTTGTCTACAGTTCAGATTTTCTGCAATTTGCTATGGGTTGCACGCAAGCCTTAAGTCCCTTTTTAGTATCCTGCACAGCAGGGGCATCTGCAAGGGGGTGGGGTGGAGGTCCAAAAAGTCAAGATGGTGGCTAAGACTGCATGATAAAAGCAATACCCTGCCATCTTGACTTTGACACTCCTCCACCCATGACACCTCTGCTGTAGAGCTTCCCAACTTTGAGATCTTTGCTTGTCCCCAAGCTATTACATTCACACAACTCAGTAAACAGGCTAAAATGGGGTTGGGTTGTTTGTGGTTCAGTGTATTGTGGGAACCCAGCCATTGCTTGGGCAGGTTGTGTGCTCCAGGCAGTCCCATGAAGCCATAATATTCTTTCTTTATTTAGCCATAGATGACAAACAAATGCAGCCACAGTTTTTTCAAGCCCAAATTTAGGAGTTAGTGCCTTTCACAAACCCTGCCAGGGAATGCATGCATTTTCAAATGCTCCACTTTCTATTCTGTATCTTTAAGACCCAAATCTTGCTTTTTTGTGTACCTGCTTACTTTGATCTTGTGTCTGCTTCCCTTCTGATGAAGAAGGCTTCCCAAATCTTACTGGCAGGTTGTCCAGTATAAACTCAGCTATAGCTCTTAGCTCTGCTCTAGAAGCATCAATGGCAAGTTTGGGTTGTCCCAACGGAGAATATACATAGATCAGGGTTGAACTGCCAGGTCCTTAGCATTCTCTGAGCTTGCTTCTCTTTCAGAAAACATTTTATTTCCAGGCTAGATAATATTGTCAGTGCAAGCTTACCAAATTCCAAAGCTTGGTAGTTGCAAAGATGCTTGCCCAGAACAGTAGCAATGATAACATCTCAAGAATAACAAGATGAATTGCAAAGACATGTGCACCTTGAATGCAAATGACACAATTTGATTTGGTTTTAATAGTCCCTTCCTGTTGGTTTATTTGTTTTTCATTCTAGGCAGCCAATAGAAAGGATGTCAGCATAGAAAATTCTCTAGACAGGCAAACGGTCCTTGTCTCAGGGAGAGTTAACACATAGTCTTTTCATGGAAAAATATGTTGAGGGTTGTGTACTGCACACATGTTCAACTTCCGGCCTTCATTTCAATTAACTAAGCCAGCCTCCAAGCCTGTATGAACTATTATTGGCCCATTTTCCAAAAAAGAGTGAGTGAGAGAGAGACAAAGAGACAAAGAGAGGGAGAGAGAGGGAGGGAGGGAGGGAGAGAATACGTTCTAAGGCTTTAGTGTATGTCTGTCTATATAGGTATGTGTATATATGTATGAAACTTGCTATGATGGAAATAGGAGACATGAAACCAATACATTTTACCCAACCTTCCATGAATCAGAAATCATACTGTGGTTTGCTACTGTCACCTATGCTCAGGGATCTTCCAGGTATGACACACCCAATGCCATAGTAATTGGAGAGAGAATGTGAGTTGCTGCCTAACTTGCACACCATTGGGGAACCTTGCAAAGAAATCCTTAGCTGCCACAATAAACTCTCTGTTATATGTGTTTTTAACCATTTATCTTTGACTGCGGGGTGCATCCATATTCAAGATTTCCTTTTCAACAGATGAGCGGTAAGAGCGATCCCTTTGTCCAGGGTGAAATCTGTCTAGGGCTGAATGCCAGCAGTGGGTGGAATTAGAGATGGTAGAAGACGGAGCAAAAGTATTTGTGGAGTCTGTTTGCACATCATGATGTTTGTTCTATAACTTGCTTCCAAACCATCTGGCCACAGTTTGCTAAGTATTAAGTATGTCCCAACATTGAATAATGCTATCTTTGGCTACTTTATTTAATCCTAAACTAACCAATTGCAAACCATGTTGCCCACTGTAATTAGGAATAAGTGGAAATAGCTTGCATTCTGCATTCAGTTACAGTACATGTCTAATCATGGCCAAACCAGAGATGCGTGATTTTGAAGCTCCAGCAATCCACTTGACCACAGCCAGCAAGATGGTATACAGACAATGCTGTAACCCGGGATGTTTCCCATGTCATAATTGTTATGATTAAGCATGATGCATGAATATAGTGTCTCAGACAGAGTTCACATATCACGCTGTATGATGGCTTGTTTCACTAAACCATGATTGGCAACACACTAAACCATGCTTTAGAAATCAAAATGTCTGAGTTTGTACAATATTCTAAGCCAATATCAGACATGTCACCATTCTGTGTGATGTGTGTACCAGGGCAATACCAAGGTCCTTCTTTTTGTTCCACCCTAGCTGGCCAACAATAGTCTTTAGGAAGGAATTGTCTAAAGAACTTCCACTGGTCAGCAGCAGAAACAGCAATTTTCTGTTTCTCCAATATAACTCTATATTCTTTTTAATGTTCCTGTTGAATTTAATTTTCTGTTAACAGTGCTGGCCAGCGGCTGCCTGTGACCGAGTCTACGAAAGCTCCAACATAAATAAATGAGCAATAAATCAATTAGATGAGGATGGGAAGAAGGGGAGAAAAAACATCCAATGTAGCAAGATGATACTTAGACCGGGCAATAAGAAAAGGGGGTTGGGAGCATCAGTCAATCAGTCCATGCTGAATATTTGAACTCATTGTTTTCTGGAAACAGAAATATTATATCTGACCTCTCGACTATTGACTATTGTCCAACCAGCTGATTTCTGGGAAGGTAAAAATGCCACAAAATTTATTTATGTATCATCTATCTATCTATCTGTCTGTCTGTCTGTCTATCATCTATCTATCATCTATCTATACTATCATCTGTCTGTCTGTCTTTATCTATCTGCTCTATCATCCATCATCTATCTACACTATCATCTATCTGTCTGCGTCTGTCTTTATCTATCTGCTCTGTCTGTCTGTCTGTCTGTCTATATCTATCTATCTGCTCTATCTACGCTGTCTGTCTGTCTCTGTCTCTCTGTCTCTCTGTCTCTCTGTCTCTCTGCCTGCCTGCCTGCCTGCCTGCCTGCCTGCCTGCCTGCCTGCCTGCCTGCCTGCCTGCCTGCCTGCCTGCCTATCTATCTATCTATCTATCTATCTATCTATCTATCTATCTATCTATCTATCTATCTATCTATCTATCTATCATCTGTCTCTTTTTGAAGAAAGGGACAGAGGCCCACTAAGCTCAATGAAGCATTTGGGGGAATGCTGGTGTAGGATTCTTATGCTGTTAAATATTGAAGGAGGAGGTGTGGATTTCCATTACAGAATCTCCCTTCTCCAAATAAACAGCAAAAAAACATAAGCCAAACAGTCACCAAACACTTGAATGAAAGTTTCAAACAGGTTTTTTCCCCCTCTGTTAAAAGAGAACGAGGGTCCATAGCACATCTTAAGAGAAGACAGTGTGGGAGACAGCAAGTTAGACCCTTGTCTGAAGAGTGCATCCTGGCACTATGGAAGATAATTTATACTCCATCCTCCCCCAGACAAAGGGACTGAGCAAAATTGCTTTTAGCCTGGATAGAATGATCACCAAAGAAACTGGTCAGCAAACTGAGTGCCCTACAGAATTTCTCCATCTATCAGAAATCTGCAATATGCCTTCACATCAACTAAAAGTTGGGGAGGGCATTATAATACTTTTGGGGATTTTTTCTCCCACTAACCAAGGGTAAATTAAAATGCTTGTAGATTGACCGTGTCACTTTAATATAGTGGTACATTAAAAGAAAAACATAAAAGAATCAGTCTTAAATGCAGGTTTAAACATCTGTTCTGTGGAATTTCAGGCTGGTAACTCTTATAACATTGCATTCCTTTGGGAAGGATGAAGAGGCTAATGAGGTATTCCTTTCAAGTGGCCAGGTAGAGAACCTCATCTTCTGATGCTGATGTGAAAGAGAATCAGCCATTAATGCATCCAGATAATGAAACAGCAGCAATTATTTTAACAGCCTTCCCCACTGAGCGATTGCCAGATGTGCTGGATGCCAGTCCCCACAGCACTGCAGATGTCATCACTTGCATGATGACCCCATAATGCATGTGACATCATTGTGGCTTCTATACTAGATTCCCGTGCTGAATGAGTTCTCGGAACCCAGCCGTTGTGACTTGTACATGTGTGGCTTGAGTGTTGTGTGAATGCAACTGATTGTAAACCACAGTAAAACAAACATGCTTAACCAATGAAATATTTGAATCCATTTGAAAGTGTAGCATAGCCCTAAAAGAGCCTTGACGCAGATTTTAGAAAAATGTCTCTAGAAGGTGTTCAAATGATGAATCTAGAGCAGGACTGTAGGGTGAGCACCTTTCGATGCTGCAGATCTGCAGTTCTTTTATCCTCTACTATTAGCCATGCTACCTGACCCCCTCCCTACAACCCAGGAAAAAGCCTGAAAGTCTCAGCCCCCTACAGCCCCACCTACTTCATATTAGGGAGGTGTCTAAAATGCAATTCAGGACAACATTAATCTCTCTTCAGGACATGCAAATTAGGATTCCTGCACTGAGCAGAAGGTTGGACTTGATGCCTTAAATGGCATCTTCCAACTCAATGATTTTATGATCTGGTTTCATAGCACACCCTGTGCTAATCTGAATCTGGTCCCTGGGTGTTGTTTCACAGATACCAGGTGAAAGAACGATTAGAGCAAACTCAGAGTCTGCTGGTTCTGTTCCCTGACCTCACGCAGGTATCAACCATTTTGAATTCAAAAGTTGAAATCCCCAGTCCCTTCAGGGCAGCATATTAGTAGACCAAGGAGATGGCTACCCAGAAGAAAAGTCCTTCTGAAACAGGAGAACAACTGATCTAATTGAGCATGGTACCCACCAGATGCATTCAGAAAGTTTACAAGCAGGAATAGGAGGATAATTATCCCTACTGTGGTTGCTCCCCAGTGGGTATTTAAGGGATGCGGTCTTTGATTCAGGAGCTGCTAACAACCACCTAGGAAAACAGCTATGGATGATCGTCCATAACTTCCTTCAGCCCTCTTTATAAACTGTCTATGCTGGTGCCCATCACCACCATTGATGGTAGCAAATCCATAGTTAACTATATGTGTTTGATGAAATAGTCCTTTCTATAACTCCCAAATCTCCATGCATTTCATTTCAGTGTATGTCTCCAAGTACTAACATTGTAAAAGATGGAGGAACATCTCTCTCTATTCATGTTTTCTATGCCATGCATGGTACAGATTTTATTTTATTTATTCAATTTGTATAGATGCCATCAAGTTGGGCTCAACTCCTGGTCACTACATTACATGGGTACCCAGAAAATTTTTTTGGCAAGTGTATAGAAGTGCTTTGCCATTGCCTTGGTTGAAGATTTTTTTTTTTAACTTCCCAGTCTAACCTTAGCCCTAACCCCATCTAGTCCAACTCTCTGGGACTTGTGGTAGTTTCCCATCCAAGTCCTATCTAGGTTCAACCCTGCTTAGCTTCCAAGCTCAGGCAAGCTTCTATTATATCTCCTTTTACATGCTTTTACTGCTGCACCCTCCTAATCTTTTTGATTGCTCCTTTCTGCATCTTTTCCAGGTCTACAACATCCTTTTGGATGTCTGGAAGACTTTTTCATTTGCTATGCAAGAGTCAGTTTGGTGTAGTGGTTAAGGCACCAGGCTAGAAACCAGGAACCTGGGAGTTCTAGTCCCACCTTAGGCACAAAGCCAGCTCAGTGACCTTGGGCCAGTCCCTCTCTCTCAGCCCTGGGAAGGAGGCAAGGGCAAACCACTTCTGAAATCTTGCCAGGAAATACATAGATCACTTCTCCAAGATAACAGCTCCTCTATCCCATCTCCAGGCACTGATCGCTTCTCAATATCTCTGCATTTTGAACCCTTTCTAAATCTCATTTTCTGTTTTATTGGCCATTTCCCCAAGCACAGGTGGATGGGTCCTCATAAGCAGCCATTTAACTCTCATCTATTTGTTATTTCCCTTTCATCTGACGAACAATTAGACAGCCGAACACCCTTCAGAATAAGCTGAGGCTTCCTGGCTGCCTTCTTGCCTGGTGATACACGTCGACTGCCCCATGGCAACGGCATGTGATGTCACAGGATAAGGGCCTCACACTGGGATTTAATTACAGGATCAGGTGGAAGGCACAGACCAAAGGCCAGGAAGGAGGAAGTTCTTGCTCAGAGCAGGAAAAAAAATATTTACAATTCAGTAGAAAGAAAATATCCAGAGGGGAGACTTCTTCTGCTTTGCCTGACTTGTCCAGGGAAGATTATAACAACTCTGGGCAGAAAGGCGTCCTTCCAGTTATCTTTCATGATGATTGTCCCCACTGAATTTGCCCTGGCAAAATCATTAGAGGACTTCTCCATCCCAAGGACTCTCCTAACTTGGCTGTCAAAGAGCAGGCGCTGCCTCTTAGCTAAGAATCTCAGCAGCTGGATTTGGGGGTTTAACAAAAAGGAGGATTACTGGCTTATGCATCTTGGGGGATCCCTCTGAGAAAGGCATGTCCCAGCAGCTGCCACCAAGATTGGCCTTTTTTCTGTGCAACAGAGAGTTAAAAGGGATGCACTGTGCCAGTTTCCATATGAGGGCCTTTACTCTGGCACGATGTCATGCCCTCCCCTCAGCTGTCCTTGAAGGCCAATACAGGAAGATTTGTTATCCAGAGAGACAATGCCCCTATGACTCTGGACCAATGCTTCTCAAACGTGGCAGCTTTAAGGTGTGTGGACTTCAACTCCCAGAACTGCCAAGTCCTTAAAGTTGCTAAGGTTGAGAAACACTGCTCTGGACACACAGAAACTCCAGTGCCTGTATTACAGAGACATTCATACTAGCCTCGTCTTACCATTATTGTATAAATACCCAGGGTACTCAGGACATTTTTACACCTCCCTGCTGCTGTCAGATACCAACTTTGCTACAACATTCAAGGTTGCCAGGTTCTGCGCAGCAGCGCTTACCATTTGTCAGATGACGACTGGTGCCATAAACTAATTTTAATGAGCATCTAATTCATTACGCTAGAGCAGTGTTTCTCAACCTTGGCAACTTGAAGGTGCGTGGACTTCAACTCTCAGAATTCCCCAGCCAGCAATGGTGGCTGGGGAATTCTGGGAGTTGAAGTCCACGCACCTTCAAGCTGCTAAGATTGAGGAACACTGCCCTAGAGTGTTCTGTGCTAATAGACGTACTAACCTTTATGCTCCCCTACATGCATCTGAGGCTCCTACCCCTTTTCTCAGATTTTTTTCTTTTCTTTTAGACTTTTGTGTGTTTACATATACACATACACATATTCATATGTTAGCTTTCATATTATTCTTTAGATTTTACTGTATTTTCTATGCTTTTAACTGACTGTACGCCTCCCCCCCCCCCCCCGCCGCGCTTCTTATGCTGGTCTTTGATCATAATGAAAATTTGATTTGATTTACTGAGCTCTTTCTCCCCCCTTTCAGCCAGGTCTTTAAAAGCAGCAAAACAAAAACAAAGCCTCGGGTTTTGAACTAAAGGAAAGCGTTAATAAAGCTTTTTGTTTCGATCAGTGCAAGGCCACAAAGAGACGGTTTGGGAGGCAGTCTAATTAAGCCCAATGCTGCTCTCCAATTCTTCTTTTCCCTCTCAAGCAGGGATTGGCTGACTCAAAGCAATTTGAATTCGGAGGACCTTGAAAGCCTGGAGAATGGTGGGGAGGAGGAGAGATGAGACGCAAAAGATTGGAAACACGCTCTGGGTTTGAAGCAAAGGGTAGGTGATGGCTTGGTGCAGAGCGTACCCCTCACTCTCACATTTCTGAACATTGCTCAGGCAAGCTTGAGTTGGAATCCCAGCTCACAAGAGCTGGGCACGGGCTGCTTCTCTGAGTTGTGTTGCATCTGTGAGTTGGCCAATATTGCACTGCTCTGCGTCAGGCAAATTCACTTTTTGCCCAACACAGCTGCATAAATTTTGCAAGTTCAAGCTGACAGAAAATAATGGAAATTCAGAAGGCATTGCTTTAATTTAAGCAGCAATGGAGTCTACGTATTTCACTGTAGCGAGGAAGACGTAATGAAAACATCTCTTAGTCTGCTGTCCAGGTGCTCCTGTTTATCCTTCTAGTTCTTTATATTTTAGATTTGGGCTCTTCTTCATGGCTCATTTAAAATGCTGTTCTCCATCTACGAGCTGGCAGAAAACTATACAGGCATGAAATTTGCTTTCTCCGTGGTCAGTCCCTATCCTGCCACAGACGCAAGACCACCAAAAGGCAACATCCATATTTACTGTATGCAGGCCATGTTGAGGGCAGTGGTGGTGGAAGGTTCCCCTGGTTTCATTTCTTTTCCATCCTATCAAACATCCACCCATCACTCTCATTAATGTGGGATGATTTGGATTTGGGGAAGAGGCGAGTTTGGACAGATGGCTTGGCCAATGGTTTTAGCCAGATGTCAAAACTCACTCCAGGCTTTGCACAACAATTTTGTAAGGGTGAGCCCTAAAGTAACCCAGATAACAGGTAACCAACTGTACCAGGGAGCAAACCTCTCTCATACTTGACACCTATTTCTAACCCAGGTTAGAAAAACACTGGGTAGAAGGTGTGGTATATAGTATTAAGGTATAGCATTAAGGTATATAGTATTAAGGTATAGTATTAAGGATACTCCCATTGAACCATGCAACCCTGCCCCCCATCCCTATCACCTGTTGGTTGGGCTACCAACAGTTGACAAACACAGGGAGTTGTGCAATTTTGATGGAAAGGAGACTCTTCTCCTGGCTCAATGGTAACCTACTAAGTAGCCCAACTAACAAGTGACAGGTGCTGCACACAGGGCTGCTTGGTCAACTGGGGAATCTCCCTCCCTCAACACTACCATATTCTAAAGGAATGCTAAACCTGCATTTAAAAGTAGCCCAACCAACAGGTGAAAGGCCCAGGGGCAGGGGTTTTAGAAGGTGGGGCAACTGTCTCCCTCCCACTGCACCACACAGTCCTCCCCAGTAGCTTTCAACCTGCTACTTGGGCTGATCCCTCTTTCATAGCCATGTCTCCAAGCAGCTTAGAGAGCTGATGGGTAGAGGACTCCACTCTCTCCTGTGGCCCAAACCAGAATGTCCCGGTGCCCAGGAGTAGAGCTTGCTTACAACCGCTTAAACTGAAGAATAGGACTGGAGCAATCCCACCCTGTTGGAGTCACCTGATCACACTACTCACAGAATGGTCCAGGAAGCAGGTTGGGAGAAGAGGTAAAGCACTATTTTAACTCCAGAGGAGCTAAAGGTGACTTAGGGCTACCTCAGGTATGGACTGCAGATCAGCTGAAGCCCTGCAGCAGAAGAAAAGAGGTTGCCAGGGCATGATTGTGCTGGGGTTAGATGCAAGTAAAGAAAGTCCCTTTGGCTGTTTGATGTCCATGAAGTCTAGCAGAGGAAGACACAAGCAGTTGGGGGCCCTTTGCTGGTAGAAGACAGCAGAACCAGAGATGCATCACCCTGGACAGCCCACCAAATAGATTGGGCTTGCTTGTTTCTCACAAGACTTTCCAAGCAGGCACAGTCACTGTGAACACTGAGAGTCTGGGATTTGATCAGCATCTCTGGGAAGGTGGCCAACCATTCACCTCAGCAAAGAAAATGCTAGCTAAGTATGGGTGGTTAATTTACACTTCCACAGTCAGGAAAACATTTAACCGCAGAAATGATCAACCTGCAGAGGCTAGACATTGCATGCAAGTTAATTACTATTGTCTTGCAGTTAGGGAAGTCTAGTTTATCTTTCCATTCTGCCCTGGTCTGAAGCACAGCTTTGCAAGACTCACAGGCAGTAGATCCCTACTGATGTCTCAAAGAGTTATTGGAGACCTTAAACAAGAGCTGAGATGGGGAACTTGTGGCCTTTCCAAGCTGTTGGATAGCCTGAGTCAGCATGGCCCATAATCAGAGACCATCTCTCTCCAATGGTTTCTACCCATCCTGTCAGATCTGGTAGGAGGGGCTTGCTCTGAGCCCCAACTATTAAAGAGTGTGATCTGATGGGGCCCAGGAAGTGTGCCTCCTCCATCACAGTGAGCTGCCCTCCTGAACACCATTCCACCTAAGATTAGATTGATCCTGACCTTGTAGACCTTTCATCAGGCTCTTAAGACCTGGCTTTTCTCCCAGGCATTGGGGTCAGGAGGCAGTTTGGTTCATGAGTTGTGTGAATTTGTGCTAATGGGTTTATCCTTAGTTGCCATTCTTTACTTTTGTTTTGTACGTTTGTGTGCTTTGTATTATATGGATGCTTTAGTGTGCTGGCCACTCAGCGTCACTTGGAAAGATGAGAACTGTATAAATCTAAACAAACAAACAAACAAGTAAAGGTGCTGCAGTTTAAGGAAAACTGGAGGGTCAGAGTTTCCATCCTTGGACTAAAAGGTTTACTAGAAAGAAAGGGTGAGGGTTTTTTTAATCCATGTTGACATTACACAGGGATGAGTAGATCCTTCATTGCTAAAGACTGTTGGCCAATACCACTGGGAAATAAAAGGGTGTAGTTCAGTGGAACAGCTTCCAGATTCAATAATCAACATCTTCAAGTAGATCTAAGGAAAATCCATGTCTCACTTCTGGAGAACTACTGCCAGTCTTTGTAAACAGCATGAATGTAGTGGATCAATGCCCTCTATCAATTTAAGAACACTTCTATATCTCTAATGTTCCAGTTTTGATATTCTTCCTTGGTTGGTGTACACATTCAGGACATAAATCTATGTTTTAAGTTGAAACCTAAGCTTGAATACCATCTCTATTTTCCAGACCAGCAATCCCAGTTCTTAATGGGAAAAAATATTTAGTTGAGGCCTGGGAAGAACACTCTAAGGCTGCAAGTACTTACATTTCATGTGATATTCTCAGTTAATAACTGCTCCAGCAGGTAAGATGAGTGGTGCAGTCACCTGTTTGTCTGCACATCTGCTGATTCATTGGGTGAACAAAAGATAATGAGAAGGAACCACCATAGGGTGAAGTCACTGATGAGCAGTTCCCTGAAGATGCCTTCCCAAGAGCTCCTAAGAGATCCACATACATTGACAGATTGTATTCCCTAGCTCAAAAGAGGAGGAAGATTTCCTCACTCTCATATGAACAAACCATTCCTTGACTTCTCAAAGAGGTCCTGGATTTCCTCCAAACCTGGAACAGGGCATGGCATCACCCCATCCCAGGTTCTGTTTCTTGGCCAGATTAAAAGTGTAACAGAATATTGGGAGAGTGGGATGGAATCGTAGGAGAACTGGCTTCTAAATATAAAAGATCAAAACAATGACACATTAGAGTTCCTTGACTGACGATGCTCACAACAAAGAGTTGAGTGTGGAGCCGAGCTTCACCACCACTGCTTTCAAGTCCCTGATTCCAGATGGCAGGAAGTGGTAGAAAGTCAGAACAATACTGCTTGTTTTGTTTTTTAGTTCAGCAGCAAGAGCCAGATTTTTCCATCCCTTTTCAAGATGGTGACTCAGTAAAACCTTCTGGTGTTACGTGACACCAAGGCAGCAAGGGCTCACAGTTGGTTGTGGCTCCTACCTGTTTCAGTCTTTGCTGACAAAAGTTGAAGGGAAAAAAAACCCTGTGATGCTCAAATGGGCAGGTGATCTAGCCAAAGTGGCAGGAAGTATTGCAGGAAGGGGGTTGAAAAGAAACATGGTGCAGTGTGGGGCACTAAGTTGTGCTGCAGAGAAATTCTGATGAGAGATTGGTATCGCCCTCTGTTGTCTCGAGCTTTGATCTATGAAACGGGTCTGGGCAGAGGGGACCGCAGAACCTTCTGTAAATATTTCCAACTTAGGTTCTTCCATTACTCGGAGTCTGGAGTCAGCAGCACAGAGCCCATAGATACCCCTGCCATGATGCTGAAGCACTTGCAAGGTGATCTCCCCTCCCTCCAGCTTGGCAGGTGAATGAAGAAGCATGTGCTGAAAATGGGATGGTGGAAGCAGAAGGACCTTATTACTCCCAATGTCCTTGGCAAGGCTGAGCCTTACCCTCCCCTTTGCAGCCCATTTTCAGCAGGAGAGCTTTTTCTCCCCCACTGCAAACCTAGGGAGGAAAGACACACAACTTTCTAAAGCTGCAATCACTAAACTTTCCCTGCCCAAAATCTTTGGTTGCTTCTAGGCTATTCATTTATTTTGGAACATGATGTAGGCTGCAGGTTGGCAGTACTTTTGAAGCAATTTGCAAAAACAAGGCAAACAGTCTAATTTTATTTTTAAAAAAGACAACCAAGGCGTAGACCAGAAAGTGATATGAAGAGCTAGCCTAAAACCCAAAGATCTTCAAAGGGAGGGGATAAAGTTAAAGATTTCAAACCAGGACCAAAAGCTTTATAAATCAGATGAACCACTCAATGCTGGCATTCCAGAGTGGAGGTGCCACAGTGAAGGCCATTTTCTGTTGTGACCCATCTGGGTCTCCTGCACTAAAAATCAGTCCATCTGCCAGTTTGGAAGGGCAGCATTCAAACTCTATGATCCTGAGCTGAAATGGAGTTCTGTTACCAAAAACATGCGCTTCAGAAATGCTCCCACGTTTCCATTACTTTAAAATAGCATTCAGAGGGAATGGCTACCATAAAGAACACCACTACAAATCTCTACCTCTTCCCATAAAAAAGTCAATTGGATTGGCAACTGAAGTTTATTTCACTTCTAATGCTGTAATAGCATGCCCCACCAGGGAGGTGGAGGATGTGGAATAAATTTAAGTTGCAATTAAGTGCAAACTGATCCAATTTCACACTGTCAAACCAGTACCCAGGAGCTAAACTTCAGATAGCTTTTGGCATTCAGGCTTCCCTGCATTTTGTAGTGTGGCTTGCCCTCAAAAAGGGGGATGCGTCTGAAAGAAATGTGCACCCGAGTGCCGATTTTTAAGAGAGTTATTCCCAGACTTGTCCAGGAATAGGATGGGTTGAAAACTGAAGAATGGAAAGAAGCTCCATTGACCAATTTGTAACAATAACAATAACAGCAACAGCAACAGCAACAGCAACAGCAACAGCAACAGCAACAGCAACAGCAACAGCAACAGCCAGTTTTGTGCAATGATTAAGGCACCAGGCTAGATACCGGAAGACCATGAGTTCTTGTGTCTTAGGCACAAAGCTGGCTGAGTGGCCTTGGGCCAGTCACTCTCTCTCAGCCCTAGGAAGAAGGCAATGGCAAACCACTTCCAAAATCTTGCCAAGAAGACTGCAAGGAGTTGTCCAGGCACAGAACAACAATAACAATAAGGAGGAATAGATTAAAACTGAAACTGATAGATTTGCAAGAATTAAGATACTATGAGAAACCAAAATCAAGAGGTTTGCCCATTCCTATTCTCCACTACGCTATAAGGGAAAGTGGATCACTAAGGGTGCCCAGAGCCACCTGTATGTTGCACACAATGCTATCCTCTGACGTTTCCTTCTCCAGTGTCTAGGGTTCACCTCATTCTTCATGCTGTCTTTGAAGACCACTCAGAAGTGACATTTAGTCCAAAATGCAGTGGTGCAGGTAGTTATGGTACACCTCAGGGCACCCATGTAACACCACTACTGTCAGTCCTTCAAGAAATAAGAACAACTGGGATTTCAAGAATGCTCTTTGTTGTTGGGTAGAATAACAAAATATTGAAAGGTTGTTAGAGTTTCGTTCTCTTATACCTAACAAAATCAAGGAAGGGTTAACTTGAGGTTCTTTCTCATGCTTTCTTCTTTCCCAGGACTGAGTAATCTTTTTAAAGTCTCCTCTTCTTCCAAAGAATATGATCTACATTCCATAAGATACTTTGTGAGTTGCGCTGGTTGCCAGTGATGTTCTGGGTGCAATTCAAGGTGCTGGTTATCACCTACAGGGCACAGGGCTAAGTCATTTGCAAGACTGCCTCTCTCCAATTACTTCTGCCTAACCAATATGATCCAATAGTGTTGGCATGCTCTGGGCTCCATCACTTAAAGCATCTGGCAGGACTTGAGAGACATGTTTTTTCATCGACCTTGAGGTCCACATGGCCCTGACCCTGCCTGTCTTTCCTATGACTTTGAAGTCCTGGTTTGTCCCCCAAGCATCAGGTCAGGCAATTTGTGAACCCATCTGGTTTGATTATCTGGGGTTGTTGAATTGCTTATGGTGTGATTTGCTTATATCTTACTATAGTTTATGATATTTTATTTTATAGTGCCATTTGTCCTTTTAATTGTAAGTGGCCACAAGTCACATGCTGAGCGGGCAGCTATTTAAATTGACTAAATAAATTTGTTTCATAATTTCTAAAACTTGCAGAAATGCATGCTAATCTCTGCATCTCTCTGATGGGTGTCTGTTTTCCCTTTGAAATTGTCAAGAGCCTTATGATAATACGTTGTCTGGATCTCTAGCAAAACACGAACAAGCCAAGAACAATACACTTTTTGAATCCATAGCCATCCCATCAAAGCCCAGGATGGAACGAAGGGGACTCTGCTGTAAACAGTGCAGATCTTCTTTTTAAAGAAATGTTGTTTGATATAAATCTTTCCAAACCAAGCTCCCGTAAGGCAAGGCGGGTTTGATTAGGCCTCTGTTAACCAGACGGTGGTATGGAACATGAGCCACTTTGAACTGTTAGAAAAGCTGGGATCAAAGATAGAGAGCTTGGGGGTGGGGGGAGAAATATTTTGGGTGGGCTCACAAGGAATGAGGGCTGCAGGGCAGGGTTGGGGGTGGCCTGCCAAACAGCTGGAGGAAAAGACACGTTTAACAAAGACAGTTTGACATCAGGTGTCTTGACCTGCAGAGGATGTGTGGTTGCTCATATGTTTTTGAAGAGCAATCTGAACACGGCAGTCAATCTCCCCAAGAAACCAGCAGCTCAGATTCTATCCACTTTGGCTTGTTTATGGAGATGTCCAAAATGCCAGTCTCAGCAAGATCTTGGGATCAAAAGCCAAGATCTTCCAACTCAGACAAGAATTCCCATTCAATATCAAATTTTTGGGCGTAAACTTACACTCTGGCCTTTGTTTCTCATGTAGCAAAGCAGACACTTTTACACCTGGTTATCATGTCTGTAACAGATGCACACAGACAAATCTGGGCTGGTCTTGGAGGATGGGATGGAATGGGAGAGTGCGAAAGAGAGATGATAATTTGAAATGGAAAGGTTCCAGAATGCATATGAATTTCCCTGGAGATGCATGGAGAGATTTGTATTTCAGACCCAACTTTGGATCAACATAGAAGCTGATTCAGTACCAGTAGGGTGTGATGGCATGACACACTGAATTGCGAACTAGACAACTATATTTAACCTGGTGCTATGGCATGTATTGTTAATTCAGGGTTCAGTGAGTTGTGAAATTGAGTTGAGTAAACCGCTATTAAATTAACCATGGATAAATGTATTGTATGAACACATCCATCAGATGCCATAGGAGTAAGCAATCTCTTTTTGCTTGGGGACCACCTTTTCTCACTGTATGTTGCCTGGGGACCATAGGGTATGTGGCCGGTCACCTTGTTCCCATTTTCAGACTTTTTACATTTAGACTGTTGGGGTGGAGGGTTAGCAGATGAAATGGGCACCCATTTTGCCCTTAGTTCCCTTCTCAAACAAGGGCAATGCTTAAGGTACCCATTTTGTAACATTCCCAAAACCAGAAAAAACCATCCATAACTTTGGGTACCAACCACTTTGGGGTCTCTGGAGCCACAAATAAAGGGCTGAGGAGAAGCAATGTGTGTCCACATTGTATCCACCAATTACCTTTTTCTCTCAGCATAGTGGCTGCCTTGTGAAATTGGCTGTTCCTTTCTGTATTACTGAAAACTAATTTCCTTTCCACTCATATCTGCTGGGTGGGGAGCAGGGTCAGTGAAGCTTCATGCATCATGATATCATCATGCAAAGGATGTAAATGATGCCATTTACATCATTTGCAGAATGACATCTTGGGCATGTGACATCATTATACCTTGTAACAGACAACTATGCTCTAACTTCTTAACTCTCTTAATCAGAGGTAGAAAATAGAATACACTTCTTTGCAGCTGTGAAGTACAATAAATAGGAGGAGTACTCCTTTTCCATTGGTATCTTCAGGAAGAAACAAGAGTGGGGAGCAACATCACATAGACCATGATATTGTTGCATAAATTACAGCACATAATTCATGTCATTTGTACAATGACACCACAACGCATGTGACAATGTTGTAGCTTCTACCAGACACCTAAGCCTCTCTGAAAAACTCTGAAAGAAAAGAATATGTTTGTGGATACCTTAAGACTAGCTTTGAAGAAGTTTGTGGTTGTTGTTTTTAATCAACATGGCCTAAGCATTTGTCGGTGTTCAACCAGGATGTTGTGCCACTCAGTCTCTGATGAAAAATTTCCATTGAAGAAGAATCTATCACTTTGCAAGGTAGTGGCTGGATTCATGCATTGCATTGATGTAAGGTTTATTTTAATCATGGGTTGTTGAAGAAGTTGCAGTGGCCTGATTTACCAGAAAATACTTCTATGATGTTCTTCTGTGATGTTTTTACCTTGAGAAGGTACTTTGGATCATAATGAACAGAAGCAGGGTTGTCCATGGGATAAAGGGTCAAAAAAGACAAGGTGGAGACCAAAACAAACAAAAAGAAAGAGACACTGAATGTAGCAGAACTTAAGTAAAGGCAGGAATCATCTGGATTTGCTCCAGAAGATGAATGCTTCTCATCTTGGAAGGTTCTGTCATTAACAGGGATGGACAGTGGGATAAAAATACAAAGATTTTTTATTCTGCCTTTGACTGACAGTCTTACAACTAATCTGGGACACAGAGTCAGGAATCTGTGTATATTTTTCCCCTTTATACAAAAAGCAAGATCTCCACATCACATTATAAGCAACAGGCTATTTTGAATAAAATGCTGATTTATGTATCCCAAGATGACTGGATTAGTTGTTTATCAAAAGCTGGAAGGAGGGTATTAGCAGAAGGTCCAAATAAGCAGGCTGAATCCAGTGAGTTAATTGCTTGGCATTCTTTATGTGGTGAAGAAAAAAATCAACAAAAACAATGTTAAATCCTTGGAGCATAGATTGATACATGATTGTCAACTTCACACTAAACCTAAATGTGGTTTGCATGTACTGTGCAGCCCCTTTCCCTGGGACTGTTAAAGTAGGGTTTATGATTGAATACAAACCTAGCCAATCATTCAACAGCTTCATGTGATGTGTGAACAAAGTCAATGGTAGTTTGTGATTAATCAAACCATGGCTTAATGTGATGTGTGAACTTATTCTACATGAACAGAACATACTATCTAGATGAAGGGCTGAAAGGGTCCCAAATATAGACACTGTAAATCCATGTTGTAGTTTTACAGTATCTGAGGAAGGGACTTAATTACAGTGAGAGATGAATTCTTATTTATAATATCTGAACATGGTTCCAAAATAGCAAAAAATTATGTCTTAGCTTACTTTTAATCTCTTATGTGGTATTTCCTTACTGGCTGCTCTACCAAAGGAGAATGAAGTCAAATATGGACTTAAGATGTACAAATTCATAGCAATGTTTGGAGATTCTGGTGGGCCTTAATGAGGCTTGTTTGATTTTGTCTGAGTGATCTCAGCTAATTACAGTTTCTATAGTTAACCATAGTTAAACAAGCCCAAGTGGAGGAGCAATGTGTGGATCTAGTAAATATTTCTGCAATTCACACTGAAACACAAACTAGCCAACCAAATGTTCACTTAATATCTTAAGTAAACCCAACACACATGGTTAGTTTATGGTTGAGTAAATCATGCTCATTACTACTTATGCTCTTTTGTTAATTATTTTGTTTTAATCCAAGTTTACAAAAATGGGAATTGCACACTGCTCAGAGTCAGTTTTGATTGGAGTGGGTCTTAAGCCTTGTAAATATAAATAAAGAAAAGAAAATGCAAATCTTGAACATTGGTTGAATCAACTAAACCATGATTGAGTTAATCTTGGATAAACTTCCCATGGGAACCCAGTCAATAATGGTGTGCTAGACAGGTTGGAAATCAGGTATTGGATGCAGAATAAATGGCCTGAGAGACTTTCTACCACCAAATTATAGTTAGTTCCACCCATTCCTGCATCAGTTGAAAACAATAGAGGCATGCAATCAGCTGTCACATTACCAATCCCTCTTCCGTCTTCATTGCCTCTGCTCCAGCCATTGCTGGTCACTTAACTTTCCTCCCAGGTAGCAAAGCCTAACAGATCTTCCACACTTGAGGCTGCCCTTGGACAATGTCAAATGAAGAAGGGTATTAAATCCTACTTTAACACTGGAAAAAGCTACAGTTAGTTTCAGGTTGTCTTGCTCCTGGGCTGGGGAAATGATGAAGGCAATGTCATGGGGACATGGAAGAAAACAGAGAGAGACAGTCAAAGCATCTTTGTGCCATGATGTGGTGCCAGAGGGGACAAAGCCAGAAGCAAACTTGGCAAGTTCTAATGGACTACATCTCAAATCACAGCAGTGTATTTACTAAGAAAACAAGTTAAACTTGTAAGCTGGCTTGGGTGCAAAGCTTCAGAGGACCTGGGAGCGGTCAAAATCTGTAAGATGGCAGGCATGGCATTTTGCCCACCATCTTGCAGATTTTTACACGTACACACCATGAAGGTCCATGTTCTCTAAGTTGGTTTGGAGAACCTGCTGACTGTTCGAGCTGACTCTTGGCAAGCTGGAACAGGAGCCTAGAGACTTAGTAAATTATCCCACAGCCTTGCAGAAAGAAAAAAGAAGAAAACATCAGTTGAATTTCTGCCAGCTGTACAACTTTTTAAAAGTAGAACTCTGCCCTCTGTGTGTGTGTATGATAATCCTTGCAACCTAAGTATTTATAAGCAAGGCTTGCTGATTTTCATTGGCTAAAACGTATGCTTAGCACATGTTTTGGCTGCCATAAACATTGCTTAAGAAGGCACCATTAAGTCTCTGAGCTCAGTCTCCAAAACAGAAATGGGTCATTTGAAGCCTGACAAAGTCTTTCATCAGGAGAAATGAAAGGGAGTTGAAAAATTGGTAAAGGGGGTTCCTGGCAAATTTCTCCATCTTAGATGGATTCCCAGGTCCTTGTTTCATTGAGGAGCAATCTTATGGACTTGCATAAGAAATAAGTTATGCATTCAAGGGCATTTTATTAATATCTAATATTTCTGTGTTGTGTCTCTCTTAAAAATGTCCAGAACTTTTCAGTAAATACTCTTCCTTCCTTCCTTCCTTCCTTCCTTCCTTCCTTCCTTCCTTCCTTCCTTCCTTCCTTCCTTTCTTTCTTTTTCCTTTGTTTTAATTAAAAACGCATCAATATTTCCTCACTTGGATCAAGTAGCTATTTTCCATCTGGAAAGAACAGTCCAAAGAAGGAGGAAAAAATCATGGGTTCATAACATGCTGTGCTGAAACAAACTATATTAAAGCTTATTGCAATGTCCAGTCCACTCTGCATGTTGGGTTCCCATATCTGCCTGCCATAGCTGTTAAAAATTTTGGTGGGTAGGGGGAATACCTCCCACAATAATAGAAGTCTTCTGAAATACAATTAATTCTCAGTGCACTGGGCAAAGTGAGTGTGCCAGAGAAATAGAAAGTTGAGCAAGAAAATTCACATGTTTTTGGTAACTAAAACACTCCACCTGCTGCCATATTTATTTATTAAAGTCTAATTTTTTGGCTCTGAATGAATACAAATTTGACTATTATTTCTACATTCCTGTATATTTGATATATATTTTAAAAAAATAAATAAGGAATGGATTCCTTTCTTCCACAAATTCCTTGGGGAACGGATGAGATGAAAGTACTGCTTTTCTCCTATTGTCCCCATGAGAACTTCACTAATTGGTCAATTTAACCACCTTTTTTTTTTCCAGAGAACCTATCTAGTCAACAGCTTAATCTTTTTCTGGTTGGATCCACACACTACACCTACTTAGGTCAGTGACAAACTTGTAGCCGCATTTGCATAATACATAAACTGGGTTAATCTTAAAACTTGTTTAGTTTTTAAACTTGTGGTTTATTGTGTAACCCATCCTGATTGATAAGCTAGTTTCAGTGCACTGTAAAATGAGGTACATGAGTTAATTCAGTAATAATTTCAGGCTTTCATGAACACAACTGGTCAGATTCACAGTGCAAATTAATAATTTGCCAACTTGATTTTCCATCTCCTACAAACTTCTTTTCCTAGAAATCTCCCACTGATAATTCTGATAGCACCACAGATTTGAAACATACTGGCCCTGTTTGCATGATCCACGTAACTGAGTCAGAGAAGGAAAACTGAATCAATTGAATCTAAGATTTAGCTCCAAACATCTCTGGTTCTGCCTGGCGTTAAAGTAAATCTCTCCATCAGCTAGGTCATTGGAAAGACCAACCAGGGATGTAATTAACTCTTTCTCATTTGTGCCAGAAACAATTTCCTAGAAAGGCCCCATGAAAGTATGGCCCCTCTAGACTCCCCATCTTTGGGTCATGCTGGTTTTACAACCCTCCCTTCCTCCAGTAGCCACATAGGAAAGTGAAAAGGGGGCAGAAAAAGGTGAAGACCAACCCCAATGGACCAATGGTGGAGACTGTTTGCAAGAGACCAACCCCAATGGAGTCCCTAGAGACATGTTTTGTTCCTCAGGACATGAGAAGGGAAGTATAGACCTTCCCTTTGTGTCAGCTGGAAGGATGATTCATTGGGCAACTCTTTGGGACTTCTCTGAATTTTGTGTCTTGTCCATGCATGGGCTTAAATTACCAAGAGAAGAGATATCTGCGCCAGCTATGTTGTCTGAACACAGCCCTTGTGCTCAGCACAGATTGGAGCCTGTGACTTCTGAGTGAGGCAGCTGGCAATCTCATTCCAAGTCAGATGTTTAAGACCTGCTTGGAGGCATCTGTTGGGTCAAAAAATAAAGGTGGTGGCTGAGAAGGAAGGACTAGGCCTAAGTTCAGATTGTTTCTACTGAACCCCAAGGCTTTGTAAATAAGATTTATTAACTGTCAGTAAAAATGGTATTCTTACCAGTAAAACCATTATCAAGAGCTAAAGTGATGGGCTAGGAGCAGAGAGGCCCAGGTTTGAGTTCGTCCTCAACCACAGAAGCTCCTTGGGTGACCTTAGGCCAGTCCCTCCCTCTCAGCCCAAGAGCCAAGATGGTCTAGAGAAGAAGATGCTGTACTAAGAGACCTGGGTACAAATCCTCCCTCAGTCACAAGGGTAGCTTTGAGCTAGTCACTCCCTCTCAGCTTTAGACTGGGATGTCAAAAAACATTGCAGAAGAAAACAGTGGCAAACTTGGTATGCAATATAAAGAAAACCCTGAGAACTTATCTATGCAGGAGTCAGAACTGTCTTGAAGGAGACATATATATCCCCACTGCGGTTCTTGAGGGCAGATACAAAAAAACAATTCCTTATGAGCTAAGATGGTGTTGTGCTTGGTGGAAAAGGGTCTACTGAATCCATAGTCCTGCTTTATTGCACTTTTTTTAATCCATTCAGTTGTGTCTGATTCTTGGAGTCTGCCTGAACAAGTCCCTGCATTTTTCTTGACAAGGTTTTCGGAAGTGGTTTGCCATTGCCTCCTTCCTAGGGCTAAGGGAGAGTGACTGGCCCAAGGTCACCCAGCTGGCTTTGTGCCTAAGGTGGACTAGAGCTCACAGTCTCCCAGTTTCTAGCTTGATGCCTTAACCACTACACCAAAATGGCTCTATTGTATTTTTTTAAAGAATGCAATTTTAAAATTCACTCCTCATTTAACCAAGTACCTAGGCAATTCTGATTTATTCTATGTATGGCTGTTATTCTCAGACCAGTATGATTCAGTTTCTATGAACATGGCCAAATTTTGCTCTACTGTGAAACCAGTCAGTCTCTGATTGCATGAGATGATCTAGTTTTAACTGTACTGTTTTATTCTGTTTTGTTTGCTGGTAATTTGTTGAATTCTCGTCAGTGGCCATAATAAAATACTGAACTGAGCTAGATAGAGATAGAGATAGAGAGATATATCTTTAATACAGCTTTTTTCATTTTCACATCCTTCGGATATGTCAAGACCACAGTGCCCATAACCTCCTGTCCAATTGATGTGAGATTTGGGGAAGTAGTGTTAATGTTATGTATAAGTTCATATACTGGATGAAAAAGACCAAAAAAAAAGATACAGTTAACAGACATGCTATTGACTATTCTTGTCCATGCCCAGATGATCAATTCAGGTATATGCTAATAGATTGTTACCATTATGTGCCTAATCAGTCCAATATCCAGCATTCATAGGATATGTTCCTGATCAAGACAGCGTGTGCTCCACTGCCTTTGACACCCTGGATGATTTACACAATGCACTAATGTGCTTTTGGTTCAGCATATTGTATGAACTCAGCCATTGTGGCTTGCAGACCAGGGTTTATGGCTTCGCAAGTTGTATAAGTTCAAGATTTATTGAATAAATTCTGGTTAATCAAATTGTGGATGGGAAGTGTAAATCCAGCCTATGTCTTTTTTTTTTTGGCAAACTATGGCGTAGCACAATGTACGAACCTAGCTAGCCTTAATGTCCAATGGGAAGGTATAAAGTGTGAAAGGGGAAGAAGAAAAGGAATTCCAGCTACATGGCCCCAGCTTTGGGCTCAAGCAATTTCTGCATTTTTAAAGGTTAATTTAAATTAATTAACTGTTAACTGCTATTTAGATCTGGCTTGTCTTTGCAATGGGCTAGTGGATCAGCTTAGAAAAAAATGCCACTACCAAAAATAGCCTTCTAACCAAAATAGAAGCTCTAATTTAATCCCTTTGTTATTTCTGCAATGTTCTGGCTATTTTTATGCACATATGCTTAATATTATTTCTTTCCTTATTACTTTTGGCCAAATCCCCTATTATTGCCACTCACACCAATATTTTTCACTTAGAAATGGAGAAACCGTATGGAAAGTAAAAATACAGAGATCAGTTTGCAGATTCATTCTGATTTCCAAGCAAGCTCTTGGCTTATGCATCCACGGATTAGGGGCTAAAATCGAAAGCCAGTTACACAAGGGCCCAAGAACTGCATGTGTTTTAATTTCAGCATTTCAGCTCTCCATAAAGAGCTCTCTGTCTGTTTTATGCTGGACCACAAAGATCCAGAGAGGAAAGCTTGTATATTACGGCAGTTAGTGCCTGTAGCAGGACATTAAATCACTGTCTGTATTCATACATAAATGGATAGAAGAAAACTCTTCGTAAGTCCTGGTGCAATAGTTTTAGCTTACCTGTGAATGTACTGTTACAGTTATATTCAGACTGCAAAAATACAAAACTACTAGCAAAGTGATACAGAAAACTCTAGCTCCTTGCTGTCATCTAGTGGACGTCCACAGCTTTGCAGACTGGATGTGGTTGCCCTGATATTGTAAAGCTGAAATGTTTTTCTACTGGTTTGGTTTCTGTATGTTGCTATTTCTGCCATCCAGATATATTCATTTATCCATGGATAAATACTGGCTGGTTGTGATAAAAGAGAACCTTAATCATCACAAAACAACAGGTGGATGAGAGAGTAAAATTGTTCCTAGACTCAACCAGACTGCAGGAGGGAAAATCACAGGGTTAGGTTTTCTATATTAAATAAACAAACACAAACTTCCACAGAATATTCAAAGTTTAGGCTTTCCCCCCCAGTTCTATATATGCTGACATGTGTGTCTGTATAGTTTAAAGTGGAAGATGTTGATCTTTCTCCTCCACAGGAATTCCAGGTGTTTTGGTCTAGCAACAGGTTCAACCACCTCTTGTGATAACAGATCAAGTCCTCCAGAATCTTCTTCCTTGTGTGTCTTATGTGGTTTTTGTCATCCTCTTACATATGTTGGTAATCTGGAAAGAGCAGCCAAGTGGAAGGATCTCTGTATTGTGGTGTCTCCTTGAAGCATGACAGATGTGATTATTCCCAGATGTATTTCCAGCAGCCCAGGATGGATGTGGTAAACTCCATGATGGAAACCAAAACCAAGGCCAGATGTGCCATGCCCAATTCAGCATAGTGTACATCTGCTTCCAGGAAACGCCCACAACGAATGATTCTTAAGCCTTTCACTATTGGAATGAAACACATTGTGTGAACTAAGCAAATGTCCTATCTGGGGAGGGTTCTTATCTCTAAATATTGAGATCCCAAACAAATTGCCACAAGGATGCCTCACAGTTTCACACTGCAATGAGTCTAAAGAAGAGCTCAAAGGTTTCCAACCCTCACTCTTCAAGCGCTGTTGAAGATTGGTATGTTGTTGTTGTTTATTCGTTTAGTCACTTCCGACTCTTCGTGACTTCATGGACCAGCCCACGCCAGAGCTTCCTGTCGGTCGTCAACACCCCCAGCTCCCCCAGGGACGAGTCCGTCACCTCCAGAATATCATCCATCCACCTTGCCCTTGGTCGGCCCCTCTTCCTTTTGCCCTCCACTCTCCCTAGCATCAGCATCTTCTCCAGGGTGTCCTGTCTTCTCATTATGTGGCCAAAGTATTTCAGTTTTGCCTTTCATATCATTCCCTCAAGTGAGCAGTCTGGCTTTAGTTCCTGGAGGATGGACTGGTTTGATCTTCTTGCAGTCCAAGGCACTCTCAGAATTTTCCTCCAACACCACAGTTCAAAAGCATCGATCTTCCTTCGCTCAGCCTTCCTTATGGTCCAGCTCTTGCAGCCATATGTTACTACGGGGAACACCATTGCTTTAACTATGCGGGCCTTTGTTGTCAGTGTGATGTCTCTGCTCTTAACTATTTTATCGAGATTGGTCATTGCTCTTCTCCCAAGGATTAAGCGTCTTCTGATTTCCTGACTGCAGTCAGCATCTGCACTAATCTTCGCACCCAGAAATACAAAGTCTTTCACTGCTTCTACATTTTCTCCCTCTATTTGCCAGTTATCAATCAAGCTGGTTGCCATAATCTTGGTTTTTTTGAGGTTTAGCTGCAAGCCAGCTGTTGCACTTTCTTCTTTCACCTTCATCATAAGGCTCCTCAGTTCCTCTTCACTTTCAGCCATCAAAGTGGTATCTTGGTATGCAGGGATCAAATAGGTGTTGCTCTCCATCGTGACTATTGCTTTTGATGGGGATGATGCTTGGTATGATTTTTACTTTTGATGCTTCTGTTCGAAGATATAGAACTTCAGAGATAGGGCTGCCAGTTGACCTGAGGGATACTGGAATAGCCTGCTATTCTGTAAGATGGAAGATATTGCTGTCTGTAAGATAGACAACTTCTAGAAAGCCAGAAGAATTACATGGCACCCTCTCACTGGAAGGTGTATAACCACAGTGTGGTGGTCGGGGTGTTTTTCTCCCCCATTTTTCAGGGTTTTATGACCCTTTCCTAAAGAGGTTCCACTCACCTGAGGCTCTGCTTTTTCTTCTGTCGTTTCTCCTGCCCAGCATTAAAGGAACTCATGCCACAGTTCGTCACCACGTCCCAACAGAATAATTCCACCAGTGCCACAAGCTGGAAAAAAGGAAGAGAGGTTGGAAGAATGCACGTGACTCGCTTCTCTTTTAAGGAATATGAGATCCGCAGAAACCAGCGCCTGATTAGGGTCAGGGGGCCATTCTGGGGAGCCCTGTTATCCTTCAAGACCATTCCCCTCAGGTAGTGCCCGCAATCTCGGCACTTCAGACACAGAAACATTGGAGCCTTCACTGCCCATTTTAGTGCATTAGATCCTCCCCACTACCTATGTAGTGGCAGGAGATGAAGAAGCTCAAGAGAAGTAATTCAATTTCGCCAAGCACTTTGGAGCTGAGAAGTGCTCAGTGCTGCATATTATTATCCTGTCAACAAGGGCTGTGGAACAGGAAGGTAAAGGGAGACATTTGGAGCAAGTAAACACAAAAGCAGCCAACATCCAAAGCTGAAGGGCTTTTTAAGTTTACAGGTAGTCCTCGCTTAACAACCATTCGTTTAATGATCATCCGGGAAAAAATGACTTACAACTGTTCGTCACACTTATGACTATCACACCGTCCCCATAGTCATATGAACGCGGTTTGGATATTTGGCAACCATCACGCATTTATGACGGTTGCAGCATCCCACAGTCACGTGATTGCCATTTTTGACCTTCCCAGCCAGCTTCCAATAAGCAAAATCAATAGGGAATTGCGTGATTCGTTTAACAACCATGTGGTTTGCTTAACAGCCATGTGAGATGCTTAAGGACCACTGCAAAAATGGACTTAAAACAGGGTCTGGTTTAGCTTAACGACCACATTGCTTAGCAACCTAAATTCCGGTCTCCATTGTGGTCGTTAAGTGAGGACTACTAGTATGTCTTTCCATGATAGGGAGATCCAAATATAAAAAGCATGTTTTTTCCATCATGATTTTTCTGTAGGCTTCAACACAAACAGGCCTTTGTACCTCCCAGACAGATCAACGGTCTCCCCGCCTGATCTTGTCAACATCTACATTTCATACCATAAACCCAAACCAGCCTGTGATTTCAGCACCACAGAAACAAGCCTGCTCTTGTCCAGTGTTCATATTTGCCTGTTCTTGCTTCCTCGTGCCTGAGGAACTAGGAACAATTGTCCCAGGCCTGAAATTTTGAAATGGCTCTTTCCAAAACATCTTTCGGTCTTGGCAATGTTGGGTCAGTGCTATAAAACTAAACAGCTCCAGTAAAATACCAAAGCGTTGTTTCAGCGATTAGGGTTTTTGCCTAGGGCCATTGATTTTCCTAGAGGGAAAAAAAACACACAAATGAAAAGTAAAACGGCCGAAGAAAAAATGCATTACCAAGGAGCTGCTTTGCTACCAGCTGTTCCTCTGTGTGTGGAGTGGAAACCCTGGAGACCTATAGTACTTCTGTTATATGTTTATTTATAAATGAATAATACAGCCACCCTCTCCATCTTCTTCTCTAAGAAACAGCAAGTGTCTGTTCTCCAGGTGCCTTTTTAGCAGCAGTTGGAATAAAAGGCAAGTCCAGATTAGACACACAAAGCAGCTAGTGTATATCCTTAGCTACATTCATCCCATTCACTTATTAGAGGAACAAGGGTTTAGAAAGAATCATTTAAAGAAAGGATAGGAAATCTAACCTTCTCCTTTTCCTGATCTCTGAAGGACCATCCATGCAAGGATACCTGCAAGGGAGGTGGGCAAGGGAGACTACCCATCTGATGCCAATTATATGGCTTGTATCAAACTGCGATGGACCATGTACTCTTATGGACTTACATGAGCCTTCAGATTGTCTTTAGAAGCCCTAATGCAAGGCTTCCCAAACTTTTTCCTTCATTACTCAAAACCAGAGTCCTTTTTACCCAACATAGGTAAAACACTTTAAGTCAATTGGAATGTCCGTGTTGTGATTGGGTAATGGGTTCAGGTGTCGTTTCCCAAAGAAAAACCACTTTTACCCAATTTGGGGTAATTTGCCCAGGTTTGGGAAGCCTGCCCCAATGAATACTCAAGGTGCTGGGTATTAAAAGCAGAGCTTTTCCATTAGTAGTTCCATATTTTTGGAACTGCCTCCCCTAAGAATATTGGCTTGGCTTCATTGATGGCTTTCAAACGAAACCTAAAAATAATCTGTAAAGGAGATCATTCCGGCCATAGATCCATATATAAACTACATGATGAAATCATCCTGTTCTGAAACATGGGTTGCGACATCTCGGATGCTTTCTTTGCTGGCAAAAGAGTTCTCTGCTTTTCTCCCTCATTCATAGGGAACCTTCCACTCCCTTTCCAATTCCTCTTGGCGGTATTTGAGATCACTTGGTTGTTGGTGACTGCAGAGGGATGCTACATCTGCTGTTGTTCTTTGCTGCTGCACATGTTCCCATCACTTGGACATCTCCCTGCCTGCCCACAATTCCTCCTCTGAAAATTTTCCATGGGAGGACTTCCGTTCTCATTTCTTCCCTTGGAACTGAATGGAAGAGTGGAAAACCATGGAGGTGGCAGACTGCTGGAAAGATGACTGTCTAATAAAAGACAGGACATGGCTATCCTTTCAGTAATTAAAGCAAGAATGTGGTGCTCCAGCTCTGAGACTTTTACTGGACAATTCCCTTTTCCTTTGAAAAAAAATGCTAAAGCAAATCCTCTTCCATTGTAGTGAATAGGAACAGGTAGGAAAGCAACGCAAGATAATACTTTTGCATGAAATTATGTTGAATGCAACAGGACTGAGCTAGCACTCTACTACAAATGATGAAACATTTAATGATATTGGCAGATTATGCCTGGTCATTCCTTTTTTTGGCTAGGTGCATTTTTTTATCTCCAACCTACGCTACACTAAAATGTGGAGTTCCCTTTGAAAAGCCAGCATTGGCCATCTTTGGCCAGCCATTCTAATTTTCTTATGAAATTAAGTGAATCTTCACAAGTTTTTAGGAAGAGTGTCTCTATAGCCTGTGTCACATTGTCTGCATGGGACCAGGAGGGGACCTTGTGGTTACCTGAAGAAGATGGACCTTGAATCAGTCCATCTTCATTAATGACCACTCAGGCAGGCTACTGCAGTGCACTCTCTTTGGGACTACCCAATTCAGTCCAAATACAAGCTTTCTTAGTTTCACTTGATGCCTAAATCTAAGACAAGATTTGCCTCTTTCACTGACGGGGTTCACACATCCTGTTAATCCACAATGTGGCTTGGTTTGGCCTTAGCAATCTTTAAATCGTGATTGTGGCATTATAACCAGGGGCGTCTGTAGGGGTTCAATTGCCCCAGTTATATAAGAACCAGGCCACAATGCCACATTCAGAAACCAAGTGCAAAGCAAACCACAGCTTAGCACTATATGTGACCCAACCACTGACTAGCATAGGTTGAAATACACAGGAAAACAAAAGGTTTCTATGGGAAGAAGATGGTCTAATTTCAGATAAAGCTCTTGGGGACTTCTGCTTTCACTGTTTGTAAATCACTGCAGAACAAAGCAAGTAAGAAACAGGAGTCCCTAGTAAACTGTCTCCAAGAGTCAGTCAGTCAGTCAGTCAGTCAGTCAGTCAGTCAGTCAGTCATTCATTCATTCATTCATTCATTCATTCATTCATTCATTCATTCATTCAATATGTATGGCCACCCATCTCAGCAAGTGACTCTGGGCAGTGAACAATCTTAAAATACATTGAAAACAAATTTCCATCATAAATACAAAAATTAAAATACACAGCAGCTGAGGAGGATGTCACAACCAATGGTTGTTTGCACAACCAGAAGATGGGACCCTTCATACACCCAGGGCCCCAGGCCCAGCCACACAACCAGGTCTTTAGGGCCTTACAAAAGGACAGCAGGGTTGTGCCTTAAAGGAAGATGTAGGTATATCATTGCATGGAAGAGTTTTTCCTTTCTTGCCAGAATAGAGCTAGAAGAGAACTGTCTCATCCAAGGCCAGCTTTTGCTGGTATGTTTTACAACCATCCTTTTTTATGTACCTTTGAGTCAGTTTTGACTCCTGGGGACTGTCCGGACTAGTCCCTGCAGTTCGCTTGGCAAGATTTCAGAAGTGGTTTGCCATTGCCTCCTTCCTAGGGCTGAGAGAGAGGGTCTGGCCCAAGGTCACCCAACTGGCTTCATGCCTCCCATCCATACCATGCCACCATCCTGCTTGTAGACAAGTGAACATATTTATTACATTCTTCCCTTGCTAGTTTGGTGCATCATAAGCCGCAGCTTTTCTTACGCTTACCTTCCATGGCAATCCTGGTGGTGTGTGTGCCAAAAACGGATGATTCTACTTGATGAATGGATGTCTCAGAGCCATTGTGTGTACATTGGCCATTCCTCTCAGCACAGCAGCCCTGTTCTCTAAGTGGTGGTGTGTTTGTTCAAAACCAGCATCGGTCTTTCAAGTCACGTCAAAACTTAGCTTGATTATGATTTATGACTTCTTTGAGTGATAACAAAACCATCTTCCTTCTTCTCTTTGCAGTACTGATTTATTGTTCCAAGGTTTCTTTAAATGTTTGGAAGGATTTATTAAAATTCAGTGGAGGTTCTGCTTTGTTTGGTGATATAAACATCTCAGCAAAAATAATATCTATGAAGGAGGCTATGTTTTCTATTAGCTTACTTGTGAAAGCAGGGGGTGGGGTGGTAGAAACTGAGGATAGCTAGGTTTTGGCCAGGTCTTGGGGTCTGCTCACCTAGAAGAGGAAAAAGTATTAGAATTTCCTCTCCTGACCAACTGCATCTTTGATGGAAAATTGGAGGACATTCTCTGGACCGAAGATCTGCAGTAGAAATATGTCCCAGGACCTCTTCCAATTATTCTTCCCACCCACCACCCACCATCCACCCCCTTGCTTTCTGTTTATCACATCTGCTCAGAAAGGCCAGCATAAACCTTAGAGAAAAGCGAAGGCCTGCAAAGTTTTTCAGCCAATCAGCAAAGGATTTTACTGGAATTTCTTTTCTGATTTTCCTTCTTTTGTTTGGCCAGTGTAGCTAGTTTGCTGAATTCAAAAAGCTAAGCAGGGTTCGACTCTGCTAAATCCCAAGGCTATAGAATTGACAGGAAAGTTGAAAAAACATCCCAGCAGAAGGCAGACTACTTCCATACAGTTGCCAAGGAAACGACGCGGATGCATCTACAAAGTCATCAAATAAGCTTAAATCACAGGAGACCTTACTTTCTACCTTTACTCATAGCAGTGCTTACAGTTGTTGCTTTTCTATATTCTGTTTTTACTATTCTAAAAAGCTGGACTGCCATCCTGCAGAGCTGTTTTGGATCTAAAGGGTCTAACACTAAAATACTAAAATAAAATAATACAAATATTCAACAGTTTGGTGCTCTTCTGAAAAGATGTTCCTATTACGAACAATATATACATTGCTGGTTGAAAAACTGGTGAGAAGATTTGATAGGCAGCATTTCTCATCATAATCAGATTGTGTACAATCTATTTCATTACCCAAGGCAAAGATAACTAGAGGATGGATTCTGCTGTCCTTGATGCCAGGTCATCCCTGCTTAACTTTGCCCGTTTTTCTAGGTAGATAAATACATATTTTTCCATACCAAGATGCTACCATTTACCTATTTATTCTGTAAGCATATTATGGAGCCCAGAGGTGTTTTTATAAATAATACGATGGTGGGGTCTTCTGCTTTGTTCCTGTGTCATGTTCAGTGTCCAGTTATTTATTTTCAAGAAATTGATGTCTTCAGGCAGAGGCCCACTGTGATTCAAAGTTATGGCGCTATCAATGTAATTTGCAAGGCTCAGCTAGGGAATGTGCACACTATTTATAGAATCAGGAGAGTTTTCTATCTGCCTTATGAAATTGAATAGAAGCTCTGGTGAAATTGACTAGATTAGACTGGTAAATTAAGTTGTGAAATTGATTAGAAAGAGTAATTCTCTAGGGAAATTAATGGAAGACCTAGCCCCTGTTTTGTGTCTGGCTGGGAGGGTAGGCTGAATCCGCCCACGTGCCTGCTTGCCAGCAAAATGGGGCTGGAGCAGTGAGTAAACCAACAATTTTAACTTTCATTTCTCTGCACAATCACAACCAGTTTCTTTAAAATGGCAGCAACTGGAGTGCATTGCTCTTTCTTTCTCCCATATGTACAGTGTTCTCAGATGCTCTCATTTGTGTGGTCCTTTGTTTTTTTTTATAAATGTTATTAAAAGTTTTACAAAGAACGTAAAAACTAAAACAAACTAATAAGGAGTAGAAGGAACAAAGAAACAAAGAAAAAAGAAAGAAAAAGTACAAAAAGAACAAAAAGAAATAGAAGATGCTTCCAATTTTCTCTACAGCAAATATAAGTACAATTACAAAATTAACTCTATGATTACAAAAAAAAAGCTCACTTTTTTCTATTATCCAGGTTTTTTTTTTTCTGATTATCAAAACCACAAATCATAAGTGCATTTTGTTCCCTCTCTTGCAAAAAGCCTATCGGGATTTCCAGTCCGCCATAAATGTAGATATTTTCCTTTCTCTAATCAAGGAAGTCAATTTAGCCATCTCCACTAGTTCCATCATCTTCACCAGCCATCCCTCCATTGTGGGTAGTATCAAACCTTTCCACTTTCGAGCATATAACAGTGTTGCTGCAGTTATCATATATAAATGTGTGTGCTCCTTTGTGTCAATGAAGCAACAATTGCTTTGGGAACAAATACTGGCATCACATTGCACACACATGAAGAAGGTGTCCAAGTAGATCAGGGCAGAGTCCCCCCCCCCCAAAAAAGTGCCTAATCATCTTCATCTAGAAACCAAAGCAAATCTCAGCCAAGTCATTGGACAGGAGTTCTGGTTCATCTCTATACCTCAGGTCCTACATTTGGCCCACAGCCTGTCCTTGGAAGTCAGGAGACCACTGTGGGCCACAATCCTGGCCCCTACACTCATGCTGTGATGTGGCTATTCCATGGAACTGGTAAGTGGCCTGTGGTAGCACATCTGCATGGACACTCACTTTTTCCAGGGATGTTTGCCCAAATATGGAATCAATTACAGCCTTTCCAGACACAGCCTATTTTTACAGAGCCAGCATAACAGAAAAAAGGAGGAGGGAAGGAAACACTGAAGTCACACAAGTAACACCTCCATGGCTCTTTCACTGAAACCCCTGAGAAATATATTGGCAAGGACTTTCAAAATCCTACATTTTTGTCAATTGGTCTAGCCAAATCCTGTTGAAATAATTATGTATCTACATCTAGGTACCCTTACCCAACCTGGAGACTCTCCAGATATGTGGGTTTCCATTCCCAATATTCTCAGTCAGGTTGGCTGGGGAATTCTGGGAATCTGCCCTTTGGAATATCCTTCCTATGGAAGTGAGGTTAGCCTCCTCCCTTTTGGACTTCAAGAAATGGTTGAAGACCTGGTTTTGTTACCATGCTTGGAGTGGGGAGAAAGGAAGAGCCACTCTCAGGGTTGGTTGGTTCCCTAGTCCTGCCGGGACCAGTTTTGTCCCTTTTGGGTGGAATTAAATCTGCCGTTACTTGGATTTTATTATATTTTATATTTATATTTATATTTATTGATTATTGATTTATGAGTTTATTGAATTTTAAACTGTTTTATTGTGAACCACCCAGGGTCCCCCATGTGGGGGAGGTGAGCGGTGATAAAAATATGATCAATCAATCATTCAATCAATCAATCCATACATTTGGAGGGCATTCAAGTTGGCAAAGGTTGATCTGGAGAGGTGGGTTACCGATCATTTAGAGTGTGCACAAGCTAAGCTAATCCCTCACACCAAAGCATTAATCATAGTTTTCAAACCACAATGGATGTTTTTACCCAACGTGCCAGGTCAAAACAAAACATACTACATTAGGGCTAGAGGAAATGTGGAGGCACATGACTTTTTGTAGCCTTGGATTTTTCTCTCAGGCAAATAATACATTGAGCTTGTCTTCAACTTTTTGTTGACATGTTTTAGCACATGTCTCTTTCACAGAATTTCAAATTCAGCAAACCAGACATGATGGATTTGCAAAATCAGTTACTGCATGTTATTGGACATATCAACCTGCCCGCTCTTTGACTGAGCCTTAGAAGCTAGCAGCACCTTCATACGGGTGGGTGTAAAGTCAAGGGAGCAAGTCACCTTCTATCCAAGCAGCAAAATAGGCTGATCTGATCCTCTTTCTTTCTGCATGCTGAGACATTAGCTCTTCTGTTCCTTTCGGATACGGGTCCTTCCGGTGTTTCTAACTGCTCTGAGTTCAGAACAGATTTGGAAGAACAGATGGTAGACTGTCTCTCAAGAAGGTGAGACACAACTGCATTTTTCCTGCCATTTCTATGAAAAGAGAAAGGGGGAAAGATCTCCAGAGACCCCTGCTAATTTCTTGCTCAATGTTGCAAGAGAAAAAAACCCCATGATGTCTCCCCCTTACAGTGGAAAGTATCTTCCTCATTTTTACAAACCCCATCAGTAAAGGCAATATGCAAAACCACTGGAAAAATTTCCACTTTGTCATTTTTAGGCAGAACCATCACTTCCTGGCCATGTCTGGGGAGCTGTGTATATTTGTAAATGACTCTGTATCCATGTGTGTGCATGTGGTGTGGGTGCATGTACTAATGCAGATGCACATGTACTTGCTCCAGGCCTTGGCCCTAAAAATTACTCCTACTCAGACAAACTCTCCAACTGCCTTCTGGCAGGAATCTTCTCAGCATTTCTTAAGATGTAGAACAACTGCAGATAGTTCTCATCCCCTGAAATGGAATCGAGACTGCACAGTCTAATGTACCACCTTGGCCTCATGAGAAGTGGGGAAGATGAACATTAGGAAAAACTTCCTAGCAGTAGGAATAGCTTAATGGTTGAGCAAGTTCACAGGGGTTCAACAGCCATCTATCCAGAAAGCTTTAAATCCCTACCACACAGCACATGGACTTGATGACCTAAATGTCTCCACCAAAATCTAGGATTCTATGAGAAGACAGCATGGCTTTTCTTTCTAGTTTTTTTTTTATAGCATTCCTGCTGCTGGTCATATCTAAAGTTTTGTAGATCAGATTGGGCAAAAAAGAGGCAGCTGATGGGGCAGAGAGGACATGGAGATGCTCTGAGGGAAGTTGTGGCAAGTAGAGAGTTGTAGAAGTCCAGTGCCAGGATTGCAAGCTTGAACTCCAAATAGGGTATGTCTGGGAGCCAAAACGTTGGTTACTCTAGAATTGGAGTGACCTAAGGAACTCACCTTCAGCAAAGGATCGTTACCTTGTCGTGGTGCTGGAGCTTGAGCACCTCAATGATGCCATGAGCTAAACCGTGAAGGGCCACCCAAGACGGGAAGGTCATGACAGAGAGGTCAGACTAAATGCGATTCCCGGGGGAAGGTAATGGCAACCCACCCCAGTATTCTTGCCGTGAAAACTGAATGGATCAGTACAACCAGAGATATGTCGGTATACCATCGGAAGATGAGACCCCCAGGTCGGAAGATGGTCAAAATGCTACTGAGGAGGAACAGAGGATGAGTTCAACTAGCCCCAGACGTGATGATGCAGCTAGCTCAAAGCCAAAAGGACAGCTAGCAGCCGACGGTGCTGGCGGTGAATGGTGAATCCGATGTTCTAAGGATCAACACACCATTGGAACCTGGAATGTAAGATCTATGAGCCAGGGCAAATTGGATGTGGTTATTAGTGAGATGTCAAGATTGAAGATAGACATTTTGGGCGTCAGTGAACTGAAATGGACTGGAATGGGCCACTTCACATCAAATGACCACCAGATCTACTACTGTGGACAAGAGGACCACAGAAGAAATGGAGTAGCCTTCATAATTAATAGTAAAGTGGCTAAAGCAGTGCTTGGATACAATCCAAAAAACGATAGAACGATCTCAATTTGAATTCAGGGCAAGCCATCTAACATCACAGTGATCCAAATATATGCCCCAACCACAGATGCTGAAGAGGCTGAAGTACAGCAGTTCTATGAGGATCTGCAGCACCTACTGGACAACACGCCTAAAAGAGATGTTATTTTCATCACGGGAGACTGGAATGCTAAGGTGGGCAGTCAAATGACACCTGGAATTACAGGTAAGCATGGCCTGGGAGAACAAAACGAAGCAGGACATAAGCTGATAGAATTTTGCCAAGACAACTCACTCTGCATAACAAACACTCTCTTCTAACAACCTAAGAGATGGCTTTATACATGGACTTCACCAGATGGACAACACCGAAATCAGATTGACTACATCCTTTGCAGCCAAAGGTGGCGGACATCTATACAGTCGGTAAAAACAAGACCTGGAGCTGACTGTAGTTCAGATCACGAACTTCTTCTTGCACAATTTAGGTTCAGACTAAAGAGATTAGGGAAGACCCACAGATCAGCTAGATATGAGCTCACGAATATTCCTAAGGAATATGCAGTGGAGGTGAAGAATAGATTTAAGGGACTGGGCTTAGTAGATAGGGTCCCGGAAGAACTCTGGACAGAAGTTCGCAACATTGTTCAGGAGGCGGCAACAAAATACAGTCCAAAGAAAGAGAAAACCAAGAAGCAAAATGGCTGTCTGCTGAGATGCTGGAAGTAGCCCAAGAAAGAAGGAAAGCAAAAGGCAACAGTGATAGGGGGAGATATGCCCAATTATATGCAAAATTCCAGAGGTTAGCCAGAAGAGTAAGGAATTATTTTTAAACAAGCAATGTGCGGAAGTGGAAGAAGACAATAGAATAGGAAGGACAAGAGACCTCTTCCAGAAAATTAGAAACATCGGAGGTAAATTCCAGGCCAAAATGGGTATGATCAAAAACAAAGATGGCAAGGACCTAACAGAAGAAGAAGAGATCAAGAAAAAGTGGCAAGAATATACAAAAGACCTGTATAGGAAGGATAACAATATCGGGGATAGCTTTGACGGTGTGGTCAGTGAGCTAGAGCCAGACATCCTGAAGAGTGAGGTTGAATGGGCCTTAAGAAGCATTGCTAATAACAAGGCAGCAGGAGACGATGGCATCCCAGCTGAACTGTTCAAAATCTTGCAAGATGATGCTGTCAAGGTAATGCATGCTATATGCCAGCAAATTTGGAAAACACAAGAATGGCCATCAGACTGGAAAAAATCAACTTATATCCCCATACCAAAAAAGGGAAACATTAAGAATGTTCAAACTATCGAACAGTGGCACTCATTTCACATGCCAGCAGGGTAATGCTCAAGATCCTGCAAGGTAGACTTCAGCAATTCATGGAGCGAGAATTGCCAGATGTACAAGCTGGGTTTAGAAAAGGCAGAGGAACTAGGGACCAAATGGCCAATATCCACTGGATAATGGAAAAAGCCAGGGAGTTTCAGAAAAACATCTATTTCTGTTTTACTGACTATTCTAAAGCCTTTGACTGTGTGGACCATAACAAATTGTGGCAAGTTCTTAGTGGTATGGGGATACCAAGTCATCTTGTACGCCTCCTGAAGAATCTGTATAACGACCAAGTAGCAACAGTAAGAACAGACCGTGGAACAATGGACTGGTTTAAGATTGGGAAAGCAGTACAGCAGGGCTGTATACTCTCACCCTACCTATTCAACTTGTATGCAGAACACATCATGCGACATGCTGGGCTTGAGGAATCCAAGGCTGGAGTTAAAATTGCTGGAGGAAACATTAACAATCTCAGATATGCAGATGATACCACTTTGATGGCTGAAAGCAAAGAGGAACTGAGGAGCCTTATGATGAAGGTGAAAGAAGAAAGTGCAAAAGCTGGCTTGCAGCTAAACCTCAAAAAAACCAAGATTATGGCAACCAGCTTGATTGATAACTGGCAAATAGAGGGAGAAAATGTAGAAGCAGTGAAAGACTTTGTATTTCTAGGTGCAAAGATTACTGCAGTTGCTGACTGCAGTCAGGAAATCAGAAGACGCTTAATCCTTAGGAGAAGAGCAATGACAAATCTCGATAAAAGAGTTAAGAGCAGAGACATCACACTGACAACAAAGGTCCGCATAGTTAAAGCAATGGTGTTCCTTGTAGTAACATATGGCTGTGAGAGCTGGACCATAAGGAAGGCTGAGAGAAGGAAGATAGATGCTTTTGAACTGTGGTGTTGGAGGAAAATTCTGAGAGTGCCTTGGACCGCAAGAAGATCAAACCAGTCCATCCTCCAGGAAATAAAGCCAGACTGCTCACTTGAGGGAATGATATTAAAGGCAAAACTGAAATACTTTGGCCACATAATGAGAAGACAGGACACCCTGGAGAAGATGCTGATGCTGGGGAGAGCGGAAGGCGAAAGGAAGGGGCCGACCAAGGGCAAGGTGGATGGATGATATTCTAGAGGTGACGGACTCGTCCCTGGGGGAACTGGGGGTGTTGACGACCGACAAGAAGCTCTGGTGTGGGCTGGTCCATGAAGTCACAAAGAGTCGGAAGCGACTAAATGAATAAACAACAACAACAAGGAACTCACAGATTCCTCCCTTGATATCCACCAAGCTTCATGCCTAGCTGTCTATAAAAGCAAACAAGCAGACAAGTTACAAGACATCCTCTCAAGATCAACTTGATTTCCAAGAATGCTCCTGCCAATGGTAGGTCATTGTGAAGTCATGAAAGGGGCAGGAATGAATTTTTTGTCCTCCTTTTTTCAATGGGGGGGGGATGTTCTTAAAAGAAAAATAGCTGTGTGAAGCTTGTGGGAGATTTAACTCCTGTAAATGTTTTAAGGGAGAAAATGGTGCCCCTACAGTTTGTTGAGCAGGACGATCTTCAAGACCACTTGCAACCAGCAGGCTGTTAATGGCCCATTCCTGCCCCAGAATAAAACAGAGGACATGCCCAGCATCTAGCTACATCTTTAAAATAATGCATCATTAGGCCCTGAGGAAGAACTTATGCTCGCCTGCTGTTCACAACACACTCCCCAACTGTATAACATGTGGCCTGGGACTTTGCCAGAGAAATGCTGATGAGAGTGTGAAATCTTTGGGTTTCACAGCTGACCAAATTCCTCAACCAGTCCAGCTGTCGTTCCTTCCAACTCAGAGGGAAAGTTACCGTTTTCCTGTCCCAGAGCCGTAGCGAATGCAGAGTTATTCCAAAAATCTGCTGGCCTGCTCTGTGCTGTACAGCATCCTGATCAAATGCCAAGAGCCCCAAAGTTCATGAGATCTTCATGAGATCTTCACAGAGAGGGAAATCTGTGGACTAACGAAGGACTACAGCTTAGGAGCACAGTGATTCTCAAGGAATGGATGCTGGAGTGTAGGAATGACTGAACAAAATAATGTTCCTCTTTGAGGGAGATGGGCGGTGATGAAATTTGATAAATAAAATAAAATAAATAAAATGTACCTAGTGCAAGACCAGAGGTCTACAATCTGAGCTCCACAAGAACCCTTCATGTTTCCTCCAGAGACCTCCAAAAGTTGCTGCTGAACTGAATGTTTTCAGTGAGATAGAAGGGACTAATGTTGGAAGTCATCTTACTGACTGTATTCACTTAATTTGTTTTGATTTTAATTTAAATGAAATCGAACCAAATTTAGATTTTTGCATTGGCCTCATCTACTACTTTAGTTCTTTCTGGTACATGGTCATCAACACATGGCTCAAAGGCCACAACAGTATTCTGGCAGAAAAAACATTGGGCATTTCTGATCAAGGTCAAGAATGCAACTTATACCGAATCAGGTTCCAAATGGGAGTCATCCATTTGGGACTAGGAAGCTCCAAGGAAGAATTTGAAGGAGACAACCTCTCTGAATGGTCCATGCTTAATTTTGCAGAGTCCAGCAAATTTGTAACACAAGCTCCTGCCATCCTCACACAATACTCCCATCTCTCTCATACTGTCTCATCAATTTTGAAATATTCAGTTACTGTAATTCCAAAATTTTATCATAGCTCACACTGGGGGAAAAAAAAGTAGCTGTTGTTGTTTTGAACATATATCCAGCTTTTTAATTAGCCATTTTCACTTAACATGAAATCTATAGAACTTGCTGACTGAATGCCATTATCATACCAATGTTTTTTTAAAAAACAAAATACTACTCTAGTACAGTTATTGCAAACTAGCATGCACATGTCTGGAAAAATGCACACCAAAATCTACTGACACTTTAGTGCAGACTTTTTTTTTTAATGCTTAGGTTTAAAGCATCAAACTTGAAAGATTTGCAAAAAATGAGAAACTGAGATACATTTTAATTTACTACAGTGTTGAGAGGGCCCCAGATGACATTACTAGTGACCTTTCTCTACCACAAACTCCAGGGTCTGTCCTCATATCCTCTGGCCTGTTTTTCTATCCCCTCCTGGCTCCTTCCTTCCTTCCTTGGTAGTGGGAATGACCCTGAGGGACAAGGGGAATAGATGCTGCCTAGGGAATGATCAGATAAAAGAGGGAGGAGTCCATAACTGCTTAACAGTCAGAGAAAGAAACTCAGAAAGGATACTCCCTAACTTATCAGGCTGTAAAAAGAGATGGCGGGAGATTTATACTTTCAGACTTGCAAGATTCTGTTAGTGTAGCCTTACAATAAAGTAGAATTACTGTAGCTCATCTGGTTGTGTTTCCTGTCTGGTTTACCTGGGAGGGTTGACCCTTCCTTCCTTCCTTCCTTCCTTCCTTCCTTCCTTCCTTCCTTCCTTCCTTCCTTCCTTCCTTCCTTCCTTCCTTTTTGCCCAACATTTTTGAGCCAATGGGTACATTTGGAATGTTGGGAATATGTTACAGGCATTCTGACAAATAGTCATCATGGTGATTTAGACAACCACAAAACACCATTTGCAAGACAACAAAACTGGTGAGGCTCCTCACCCATATCCCAGGATTCCCTCTACAATATTTGGCCTCTCTGTGTTTTTGGAGGTGGCGATGGCCCACTTCCAAACGAAGCACTCAATTACAGTCACCTGAGGATACCTACCAAAAAGAATCTTTAGGGCCTAGGGACATCCTTGAAAATAAAAATGATGCTTGTGGCTGATGCTTTGCTTTGTATCTACTGTATGCATTGATTTGTTCACTGACCTATAAGACTCTTTTGAAAAATAACACAATATGGTAGGTCATGAGAAAGAGAGAGCTGAGTGGCCACAAGTTGGGACCTAGATGTATTTAGGCTGGCAGAAGCTTGCTTGCTTCTCAGTCAAAGCTCTTTCCCTACCTACCTTGAATTGAATGCCAAGGATTAATTCTGGGTCCTGATATGTACTGAGGAAGGCCTAGAACCATAAAGAACACAAGACCACACAATCTTCTATTTCAGTTTTGACAGGGAACAGTTGAGAAAAGAACAGGCATACGGTTCTGAAAACAGTCAGGATGAAGCAGCAGATTGCAAGCAGTTGGAACGTATCTCCAGTGTTATATCTGTCAGCGCAACAAACATAGAAAATAAACATAAATTATCTATCCATTACACTCTACTCACAAGCAATACAATGCAATACAGTACAATTCAGAACACAGGAAGCTCTCTGGAGAAAACAACAAGAGTTAGCTCCAGCCAAGGAGACAAATGTGTGGGAAGGGATTATTCTTGTGCCAGAGTCCATGCTAGCAAAAACAATGGCACTCTTTTGCATCCATATGGACTCCTTGCTTGGTTGGAATGGAATCTTGGTCCACTGACATCTTTCTCCCCAAGGCCAGACCTTGGAGTGCAGTAAGCTATGGACCAAACTCCAAGGCCCAGCTGAGTTTTGGTTAGGTCCAGCAGATCAGGCCTTCCTGTTTGTGGACCATGAGTTTCTGAAAGTTGCCAGAAGTGTTCTTCCTTCTCGGGTCATGGAATTTGAGAACAGGCCTAGAATTTAGTATTACAGAACTAAGTAGAATATGAAGGTGGACTGTAGACCCATCCAAGCAACTAGACAATTCAAGTGTTATTTGCATCTCTGTAGAAATATTAATATTATTATGATCTATACTCAACCCTTCTTCCAGGAGTTCAGGGTAGGATACATAATATTCTTTCCTCCAATTTTTCCTCACGAGAAACCTGTAATGTAGGTTAGGCTGAGAAACACTGGCTGATCCAAAGTCATGCTTGAAAGTGGACTTGGAGCAGGATTTCCAACTACAGCACTTTAAATTTAAAACCATATCATACATGAATAGTCTATTTCCTTATTATACTATAGTTTTACCTTCATGTATGAGAGTTTTAGAAGTCTCTCTTTAAGTTTAGTTTAGATCTTATTAACAATCCCTGCGTCTAGCTTCACTATTGACACTTTGGGAAGTATTTTATTTTTATTGTTAATGGCCAGGTTGAAGATGTCAGGACACTAGAAGTCAATAAAGAATTGTACTATAGAAGATTGGCTAGCAAGCTTTAGAAACTACCTATCATGGAAAGTGATGAATCTACTGAGTGAAAGCTTGAGAGTCTCAAGCCTCCTGTCCCAGAACCATCTGGGTCTTTCCCACTCCCCTGATCCTACCTCCTGCTTTGAGTTAACAGCTTGGTAGTTCTTGCTGCTAACGCGGGGCGCTTCACTTGCATCCACCTCTAATCCCAACATGTGACAGAGATATGATTTTCTCAACCCACCTTCATTTCTGGTCATTAAAAGATCAAAAAGTAAAAAAGAAATGGAAATAATTTCAATAATGCTACCTCCCGGCCAACTGGCGCTGCGGGTTAAACCGCTGAGCTGCTGAGCTCGCCGATCAGAAGGTCGGTGGTTCGAATCCGCATGACAGGGTGAGCTCCCATTGCTAGTCCCAGCTCCTGCCAACCTAGCAGTTCGAAAACATGCCAATGCAAGTAGATTAATAGGTACCGCTTCGGCGGGCAGGTAACGGCATTCCGTGTAGTCATGCCGGCCACATGACCACGGAAGTGTCTACGGACAAACGCCAGCTCTTTGGCTTTGAAACGGAGATGAGCACTGCCCCCTGGAGTTGGACATGACTGGACTTAATGTCAAGGGAAACCTAAAGGTTTCAGAGTTTCTTTGCCTCCTTGAAAGATAGGCCTGTGATGGTCTTCCCAGTGCCTGGGAAAGAGAAAGTTGGTTTGGAAAATACAGCAAGTTCAGAACATCTGCACATTCTTTAATTATCTGGAAAAAAAATGGATAGCTAGAGATCTAGCTAGTAATCCAGCTAGGGATCCTGTTCATCAGAGGTTTATTACCAAGGGAATGAAACTGAATGATAAACTCTACCCTAGCAAACTCAAAGATACATTGGATCCTAAAAGTGAAAGTATTCAGTTGCAAAGAGTTCTATAGCTGAATCCCTTTTCCCATTCAGCAAATTTGATTACACAACTCACTGTGAGAGTCTTGTTTTTAGATGTACTGTACTGAGCTATCAAGAGTTTGACAGACCAATCTCACCAGAGTTAAACAAAACCAAACTTTATTTTCAAAAGAAGAAAATATGAAATATAAAAGCCCTGCAAATTACAAAAGAAAATGTAAATTTTCTGGTTAGGCCACAAGATGGGACTGATTTGCTACAAATGAAATCTCCCATCTCCCTGTGAGATGGGAGATATTGCAATTTAAAATTAAAACCTTCCATAAGATTATAAATAAAATTAATATCTCCATGCCTAGGCTGAAAGATGGAATACAAGGCTAAGAATACACACTTGTTTTTCTAATTTTGTACAATGAAACAAGAATGTTAGACTTACATTGCATAGAAAATCTTTTTAACTAGGACACCCTTGGAAACAGACGTTTGCCTACCTCTATTACCTGGACATCCCATAGATTCCTGGCAAGCCCAAACTTTAATCATCGGTTGTATGGAACAATCTTAGCCCTTTGCTTTTCCTAGCTTCAGTTAGCCAGCTTCTTCTCCAAGACCTTCCTCCAATTCTGCCTTTTTAAAAAAAAAAAATGCTATCACCAGAATAAAGGGAGGGGCTGAGTATTAACTAGTGATCTGAAGAACATCTCCCCTGTATTTTTTTTCAGTTCTCATTCCATCTGATACCTTGCAAAGAGAAATCTGGTCAAATTCTCAGGGGTGGAATGTGATATCCCTTTACTTACTTAGTAATCGGCTGGGCAAGATGGCTACTGTATATGAAAGTGTTGTCTTTTGTTGGACAGTTTTGTCTCCAATAGTCTGCAGCCTCCCTGCACTTCCATGGACTCCCAAGAGAAGACTTCAAAAGGAAACTCCTCCTGGGGGAATTATTGAGCCAAATGGGCAGCCAAGGAGACTTCAGAGTAATGGAAAGACAGGTAAGAAAAAAACAATATCTGCAGCAGCTCCCTCCATCACTTCCAACAATACAGTCATTTCAGAAACACCCCCAAGAGGAATTCAAAAGGAATCCTCAGTCCTTCTGAGAATAAGGTGGAAAAAACAGAAGCTTCTTTTGCAGAGGAAGGTAAGAACTGAGAAACTGCAAGACAGATTTGCATACAGCCACTACCCTTTCCAGCATGCTAAAAATGCCCTTTTACTCTCCCAAGGGTGCAATTACGTTTTCATTGTAAGTGTAAAACAAAATTTATTCAGAACACCCAAGCTCTTTGGCTGCTGGTGGCATTCCCTCCCAGTGTCTGCTTTGCAAGAGAAATATGATGCCACGTGTATTCGCCCCTCGTTAAAGTCAACATCCAAGCGGTGGAGTTGAGCCAATAGGACAGTGACTTGATCACCACCTGCCAGCATTAGCTACATAGACCTTTCCTTGGCTGAACTCTTCCTCCATCTGCAAAAAACGGCTAAGGGGAGATAGAAGTTGGCAGCCAACTTGCTTCTTTCCCTCTGCAAGCTACATACCTGACTTTTACCAGATGCTGTTTATCAGCCCACTCTATAGTCCATGTGTCAGTGACAGAAGGAATACAAGCCATGCATGTTCTGCTCCAGGCTTTCTGGCCTTTCTCTCCTCTTCCCCTCCTCCTTTCCTAACCTCAGACCGGATACACCAGTTCCAGGACAGGAATATGTGTCCCCTGAGTCCAGAGTCAAATCTGGAATTCATATACTCTGGAAATGTACTTTATTAAATGCAGGAATCAAGAAAGGTTTTGGAATGATTCTATCAGAAAGCTTGATAGTCACAACACTGAGATCTGAAGGATCAAGTTATATGGTTAAAGCTGACCAAGAAATATTGGGGAGTTCCGTGCTTTGGAATTTGCCCCCTTCCTCCCTATGACTTCTGATCACTAAAAGTTCAGTCTGCATTTACAGCTGGAATGAGGAAGGTTTATGAACACACATGTACTACCTTCTTTGCCCTAGTTGGCTTTCTGAAAAAGCTGTCTGTATTAGTAGGACCTTTGAGATCCAGCTTGCAAGTAGATAAAAGATTCCTTGTCCCTTCATATTTTTATTCCATGCACTTGGGCTACTTATGACATCTTCCAAATAAATCTCAACTTCATAGCTCCTTGCTTCAATACACTTTAGAGTTTTCATTTTGTTTTTTCAGGATCTGGTAAGCTATGTAGGAACATAGGAAATTATCTTATCCTGAGAAGTTTAGTCTATCCAGCTGGCCAGATTCACACAACATGCTAAACTCTCAATCAGAGATAACAAGACACAACTGCTATGTTCAGATAGCATACTATGCCCAAGCTACCCTCCTCCCATGTTTTAGCTTATTATAGCTTGTTCACATAACATGCTAAGACAATGACTGAGCTTTTCATAGCATGTTGAACCACCAACAATCCAACCTCCTTTTAGCTTAATGTATTGTGCAAACTCAGGTGCTCAGTATTATCTATACCAATGACAGGTAAATGGTTGTCCATGAACTATTCACAGGTGACTAGATGATTTGCAATAGATTGGCAACATTTCCCACTCCCAGGTCTTTAATGATAGCATCTACTAGAATCTTCAAGGAGTATTTAATCTGATGTAGGTTTCTCTTTCCATACAAAATCTATCCTGGTGTCAAGCATATGGGGTTTAGAGAATATGGGGTTTACCTCTAGGCCACTTGCAACTGCATGAGTTGTCAACTGCAGCTGGACCCATAGCTGGTGAACCTCTGGATCCCACAAGCCTGCCTATACTTGGGCAACAGAATTAGGCAGGGTCCTGTTAAGGAGATTAACAGCACTTGCAGCCAGGACAAAAGACAATGATACATTATTTTAAATTCTGGAATTGGGAAAAGCATACAGCAGGCATTTCTCTCTTTGCCTTGCTACACTCTGTTTTCTTACAGCATTTGGATACTGGCTTTTTATACATTTCTCATTCACAGGTAAGCTTCAAGTCAATATGACAATACGAACAAAGGAAATTATAGAAACAATGGCAGAGGGAACATCCTGATGAGCTGTTGTGGCCAACAGGCTGAGTTATCAACAGCAATGAAGAACAATGCTAGATGGAAGGATGCACAGTATTCATACAGGCATAAGCACCTTCAAAAGCCTTGAAGAGTGTAAACAGGAGGAATTTTAAACTACATGTGCTTGTGATCATGGAAAGGTGCATCTTAGCTGAGTACCAGATGAGAGACTTGATCTCTTCAGTGGTGGGGGAAAGATCCAGTCATGCTGAGGATGGATTGGAATGACATGGGAAAGCAAGAAGGGAAATTCAAGGGTAGGGGAACAAGAAGGAATAAAACATGGAGAAGGGCTTGTCCTTTTCTAAACCACGAGATGGCCCTGAGAAAAACAAAGAGAAATGAGAAGAGCCTTTTCTTCTTAAAGCTCCAGTAGCATAAAAGGAACAAAATGCAACAGAGAAAAGATACAGGATTATAAAATTCCCATACGAATCCCCACTAGTGAATTCTAGCATCTCCTGGAATCATCCAAAGATAACAGTAATGAGGACAGGCTTTACAGCAATTCAACAATGGATGAATAATAGTAAAAAAATGACAGCTGGGATTGCCTCAGGCTATCAGATGGTGGGACATCAAACTGAGGGCTTACACTACAATGTTGCTGTGTTTCTTACCTGAAAGGGGTAGCTAAGAACACTATACTATCATTTTTCTGCTACTCTGGTCAGAAGGAGGCCCTGAAAGCCACAAAAATGGAGACGTGGTGGGGGGTGTTCCTATCCTAGGAGATCTGTGTGTCTGAATATCTATTTGCCCCCTATAGAACTATACTTCTTCCAGAGCTATCCAGGCTGAATACTAATTCCCTCTTCCTTCAGGAGCCCTCCTGCATGCATTTGTCCTTGGCTGATAAAGACCCAGTTCCATCTTGCTTTCCTGACCCCCCTCCCCTTCCCTTCCTTACCGTTGCCAAGTTAGCAGTTGCCTTAATTAATTTTGCACAGTGGAGCCTGAGACTTTAGGAAGGGGGAGGGAGAGCCAAGCTTTTTGGAAAATATATAGGCAGGGAAACCAATCTAATTAGGCAGAAGCAGAGCCAAAGGTTCCTTTAGTGACTTGTAATGAGATCCAGGCATTCCCACACCAAAGCAGCTTTCAATCTCTGAATTTGGGGTGGGGGAGAATAACTCAATGTTGGGAAGGTATTTATTTTGAATCATGCCATTCCTGGGGGTGGAGAAGAGAATTAAACCCCCTTTGCTGGTTTGTCTACCCCAAAAATTGGTTGGTTCCATATTTCTAGGTTAACTCGTCTAATCCATGAATCTGGATCACTCAAAATGGTTTGGAGACTGCATACAACATAAATGCTATCAAGGAGACAGCAATCCCTTCCTGTCCCTGTGGATGGGGGAAAGGTTAGCATTTCTTCACAACCCGTCATTTTCAAAGGGCTTCCCTCCTCCCTGATTTCAAGACAAATTGGAGCATTTTCTAGCTTCCTCAATGGCTTTATGTGGTTAGGAAATGAAGAGAGAGAAAGAAACGCTTATATCACCTTCTTACACCAGGATAAACTTTTTGAAGAAGTTTGTGCATCACTGCAGAAGCAGGCCAGAGCCAGCTGAGATAGGATATCCTGTGAAAGTGACATGACTATTAATTAGGCTAAGCTCTCTAGGCTTAAATCTAACCTTTTCCAACATAAGCATCTCTAGATATGTGGACTTCAACTTCCAGAATTTTTAGTGACTGCCATCCTAGTTGGGGAATTTGGTTAGGGAAGGCTGGTCTGTTCCCTTGAGGCTGAAATATTCTTATAATGAAGTGCAACAAGGAATTATTTGCACAGGTGTGCAGTACTCAGCATCCTGAGGTGAGAAATACAGCTCAATGGTCATTCAAGTTCAACCTTGGCAATTTCGGGCTGAGAAAGATTCTTTTACATGAAAAAAAGAACCTCCTTCCCCAAATTGCAGGATATCACTCCACTGACTATGCATGGTGGATTATATACATTAGGCATGTCAACACCACTCCCAGTTAAATATGGCCACTGGGCACCAAAAGATTATCTATACAAGGGGAGTCATGGTGGCATTCAAACTTCATCCAAAATACATTCTTTAATAATTTTGCTTCTGGATCATTCCTTTGGCTTCTAGATCATCACTTATGTTGGCTGATGTCCAATTTCAGCCAAAATTGAGCTAAATAGATCAATAGCCTAGTTTGGTCTAATGTCCCCATATTCTCATTAGGGATTGAAAAAATAAATAAAAACCCTGCTCTGAATTTTGCTGGGAATAAATTTGGTGCTCTGTTCTTGCTAGACCATCCACATCTATCTTTAGTCCCACTGCAAGTAGGGGAAAAAGCCATCCTTCTGCTACCTTCTCATGAACTTCAAAAGAGAATACAAAACGGGTGGGGGAGAGATTGCTCACCCTCTTCCTTAATTAGCTCCAAAGCAACTGGTAAAAGCAGGTCCTCACTCTTGCTAATAGTTAGCTTAAACTGAGATAATGAGTCTGCTCTCACTTGGGATTTTCAGCATCATCTAAACAGCCTGGCAACCCCAGTTTTACCCCTTGACCTCTGTCTTGGCTGTAGCCCATGATTTAAATTAACAGCCCAAGACTCCTGCTATTATCCCCCAAGGTGTCTGCTCTTTCCTGCCTAAGCCACCACAGAACCATGGTGTGTAACTTCATGAGGTTTTGTCTGCCCATCCACAGGGGTGTGTCTGCCTGGGATTAGACCAGTTTGCTTGTCATTGGTAGACTCTCTCTGCCTAAGTGACGTTAACATGGGAAAGGAATGAGAACAGCTTCAGGGATGCAGATGTGCTTGTGCATACAGATGCTCATCTGTGTCTTGTCAGGCATCTGGAGTGGTCCTTAAAATTACCCACATGGAGGGGGAGATTCAGTATACATGACCCTTGGCTGCCTTCCAGAGCTGATTCTGTAATAGGCATGAGTCCCAAAGCACACTTAAATTTGGGGGCTGACATTCCTAAATTAGGGGCCATCACAGTCCATGCCAAATAGCTTTTTCCAAGCCATCTCAAAAAGTGCTTTGTTCAGCATTTCAGGTTGTGATGGAGGGAGAGATGTACATATTGCATTCAACTCTGAACATGAGGCGATTCAAGGTGGTTTGGGGACAATGCTCCCCAGTGAGCTGTGAGGAAGCCTGCCAAGATTTCTGCAGTTTGCATTTATGATCCAGAACCAGGCATTTTCTGAAGAATGATTAGTTTTAAGGCACAGGAGAGAACCTGGACATCTGGGCAACACAAAATCCATACTTGTGGCCCATTTGCTCATCTAGGGAGCGCTATTGTTGAGATCCCCTTGGATTACTGGAGACTTTCCTTGGCTAGACAATTTGCATACAGAACTCTTCAGGCCTCTAAGATGGGGTGAATAGATTTCAAGGACAGGGAAGATTCTGATTCTGCTCACGCTTGTAAATTTAATGGTCTTTCTCACACATTTACGTGCGTGCATAAAGCACTTCTTTTCCTATATTTAAATTTCTGAAGTGGAGAAGGGGGAGACCTACGTTTGTTTTACAGTCTGAAAAGCTTCCAGAGGTAGATGTATAAAGGAAATCTGCCATGGGATCTATGGAGTTAGATTCACAACAGCCACTAAAACAGACTCTGCCATGGATTGGACAGCAGCACTGAACAGCATCTGCTAGGGAAGGGAGGGAGGGAGGCACCTGAAACGCTGCATACAAAAACGATGCTTTTTTGAAGCACTTCCATTGAAGAAATTAACATTTTAAAAGTTTGCTTCTGCGGTCATTCATGTTAAAAAGCAAAACAGGAAGGAAGGCTGTGTTTCTGTGGGAATCTGCATTCAAAATCAGATCATTTAGGATGAAAAGTCACACTCAGTGCTTTTTCCCCAAACACTGTGTGTAGGATGTACCTGAGAAGGGCTGTTTCATTTGTTTCAATCAATACAGTAGCAGAACTACTGGCTGGCTGTATTCTACTTGGAATAGTCATTTCTGGGGATGGCTAGTCTCTTGGAAGGACCCTGCTCTGCTTGAGAATCACAGAGAACTTTTAGCCATTGTGTTCCCATTATATTTATTTTTATTATGTATTATATTATTTTATAGTTTTCTATTCCTCTTATGTATGCTTTATTGTAAACTGCCCAGAGTCCCTTTTGTGGGAGATGGGCGGTGATAAATTTGATTAATAAATAAACAAATAAAAACACCCTGTGGGATGGTTTCAGATTTCATCCTCCCCAGAGCACAGCTGGAGGACTGTTCAGGGCAAGGTCCCATCTGCCGCTTCACTGATGTCCCAAACCCACCGCCAAATTCACATTGCCTCTTGGGAAAACAGCCTCTGGACTCCTTATTCCCTAATTCCAGGCATTTCCCCCTGGCAATGTATCTTTTTGTGAAGAAGAATATTTTTTGCTTTGCTTCTTAGCTGCTCTCACCCATTCCCTGCACCTCGAATTATCTGTGAGCCACATCGCTGCTGACTCACGTAGACCTTCTTGGTGTGAGTTTCCTCTTGTGTAGCATCATGAGCAGCTACAGAAATAATTCTGAAGCCACCAGGATGGAAACCACAGCATGATAAGTTTCATCTCTGCCTATGCCACAGCTTGAGTCTGCCTTGTGCCAAATACAGCTTAATGGGCTCAGTAAGAATTGAGCGGTGAGGAAGGGAAGAATGCTAGGGGGGCTTCATTTTTGATTTACTGAGGATCTCTATATCCAAACCACTGAACTGTCAAACAACAAGACTCCAAAGATGCTGATTACAAAGCTCCTTTCAGAGGAAATATAAAAGCAAAAAACAAAGAATTTGCAAAGCTGAGGACCAAAATAGATGTTATAGCGATGGATCTGGTTTTGTTTGAATCTGGGTCTGATCATTCTCATGGAAAAACAGAAAGTGCGGTGGGCTACACCCAGTGCCAAGAGAACAGAGATGCAGAACTAGCAGACTCCACTGTTGGCTAGGGGTGTGCACGCCTTTTCTGGTGCCAGCCATGCGCTTCATGCTGAAAGGCAGCTCTGCCGCATCATCATCCACACCACCTTTGGCTTGGCAGAAGCTGGGGCCACCAGCCAGCCAGCCAGCCAGCCAATGCCTGGAGGTTTCTGCTCCATGCATAAACTTAGTTCGAAGGAATGAAGAACAAAAAAATGGGAAGTATATTTCCATATCCATACATTGGAACTGCCCCTTCTGGGCTGGGTCTTTATGGTTTAAATTGTTTTCTGTTGGTACCGTTGTTCTAGTCCTATTTTTCTGCATGCCACTCAGAGCCATTTCAAGGAGAGGGGCAGAATAATGTCAGTAATTAATAAAAGAAAGAAAGAATGCACATACACAAAGGCCTAGCTGGAATGGTTATTTCACTCTACCTAATGGTGAGGCTAGCCCTTTTAATCAAGATGCCAGAAACTGGCACCCTCAGGCAACTACTTGGATCCAAGAAGGTATATTGCTTATCCTTTCCTGAACTGCCCTTCATTTTGTTTTCAGCTCTAACAGCACTGGGCATTTGATCTAGCCCCATTTTAATTTTCCATGGGATTCCTGCATAATATGAGGCATGATAGGAAATGTAGAGAGCCAGTTTGGTGTAGTAGTTAAGGCACCAGGCTAGAAACTGGGAGACCATGAGTTCTAGTCCTGCCTTAGGTACGAAGCCAGCTGGGCGACCTTGGGCCAGTCACTGTCCCTCAGCCCTAGGAAGGAGTCAATGGCAAACCACTTCCAAAGAACCTTGCCAAGAAAACTGTAGGGCTTGTCCAGGCAGTCTCTGAGAATCAGACATGATTGAACAGATAAAAAGAAAAGGAAAAGGAAACGATAGAGGCTACTGCCATCCATTGCTGCTCAGAAGATTGTTGTGACTATCAGGTAAGTCCCAAAACAGAGATGGAAAGCCATCCAAGGCCCAAGGCCATCCTGATGGTGATGGTGAAAGCCAAGATGTATGGGCATCTCAGAAGTCTGCACCGTTTGTTTGGCATACATGAAATGTCTGCTACTTTGCCTCTTAATCGTATCCTCTCCAGGTTGAACATATCTATCTCAATATTTCCTCTCCCTCTCTGTTGGCCTCCTTTGGAATTAATTTTGTTCGTCGGTATTCTCGAACTGCTGTGCTGAAAGCTGCCCACAATATTCTACCGTGCCACAGGGTGTGCCAGAGAACTGCACTGTAAAGAATAAAGAGGCCCGTTACTTATTTTGGTCTGAACGTTAAAGACAGGAGTCAGAAAGAGGCAGTGCTTGAATTCTACCACAGCTTCTACAGGAAGACAATGGGGGCGTTCTGCTCCCCCTGGAGTCCACAGGGTGGCAACCGCTAGCTTCCAAGAAAGCTACAGAGCTCACCTCTCCCCAGTCAAGAAAGTGGACAGAAAAGATTTGAGGGAGTTGGCATGGGGGAAACCCATACATATTGCAAGTTGCATAGTCTTTTTTAAAATTGCCTACAGTGGAGGAATTTGCATTTTGAAAGCCTACCTCAGAGAAACTATATACTAAAGAAGGAAAGCAGGGGAATTTGCATTTTAAAGAATGGTTCTTAGACAATTTATATGAGTAATTAGGTAAATCAGGAGAAGGGGGATAGAGACCCCCCAAATATTTCAGGTCATCTCAAGTAAATATCCCCTTTCTGTATCTACCATCCTGCAATAACTTGTCCCCAGAGAAGATAGCCATCAGTTGTATTTGTGCATGGGGTGGAAGGTCCCCTGTGCCAGCACCGAGTCATGTCTGACCCTTTGGGTGGATGCTGCTTTTGCGATGTTTCCTTGGCAGACAAAGCGGGGTGGTTTGCCATTGCCTTCCCCAGTCAGAAGGATGGAAGGCTGAGCCGACCTGAGCTAGCTACCTGAGAATCCAGCTTTCGCTGGGATCAAACTCGGGTCGTGGGGAGAGTTTCGGTTGCAATGCTGCCATCTACCACTTTGCGCCACACGAGGCACATTGTATCTGTGCACAGGATGGCTTTTTCCAACCTGCTTTGGGCATACCCATCTCCAACTCTATGAGATGGAGGCCTTCTGCTACCAGAATCTTGGAAAGCAGTCTTTGAAACTATACACAACAGAACAATGCAGGAAATTCACACACAGCAGTGGTTGTTCTTGGATCCAACTCACCTTTAGACTTGCAAGAAAACTGGCCCATTCTGCAGTTCACTGCTGCTCCCATCTTTCCCCCTCCAGAGTCTTTGATCCAAGCCCCATTGCTCAAAAATGCATTCAAACATCAGCTGAAGACAACAGAGAGGAAGGGGGAAGAGGGAGCCGGAAATGAATGTGTCACAAGTTGGAGCACCTCGGCTGAAACCATAACAGGAGTCTAAACAGGGGAGAGAAAGGGAACAGCAATTAATCCACTAATGCTCTGCCTCCCAAAGCAAATTAAGTGCCAATTTTCCGCACTGTTGAAGAGTAAAGAATAAAGTTGATAAAGAGCAGGAACTTCCAGAGGAGAGCTGAGGAGCAGTGAAGCTTATGGAGATATTCTCAGCCTCCGGAGATCAGCCAGCAAGTCAGTCCCCACCCCCTCTAATGCACCTTCTATTTGCCACTCTCACTTTGGTGATCTTGCAAATTGGTCATCTAATGTGTTCTCTTCTGCACCCACATGAGTGAAGTTAGTATATGCTTTTACCAAGAGTGACCTCTGCATCCTGTAAATCTCTGGCCATTGTTTTCACCATTTTTGCAGACCCTGTGGACCTGCATGGACAATACTTTGTGAATCCTGAACATGTGGAGAGAAAGAAGTAGGGGTGATTTCTCCCCCTCCACAGCTGTTTCCCCATCTCTTCCACATTATGGCAGAGTGGAGGGATCGGCCATGTGGCATGCACAGGAACTGTAACACTCACCCAATGCCCAAATTACACCTGTGGGAGACCCACAGTTTGCTAGCTCAGTCTAGGGTTAATAGTGTTGTGTGAATTCAGCCTGTCAGTCATTACATACCATACATTATACTAAGCTGTGGTTTGTTTCACCATGATTAACTGCATGGGTTTGCACACCATCCACGCCATAAATCTGGGTTTACAAACCACAATGGCCAGGTTCACACAATACACCAAGCCAAATCAAACCAACCTCACTGTGGCGCAGCACAGTTAGAAAACTCAGCCAATATGGATTAAAATGGCCCAGGGAAGTGACTCAATATAGACACTCACTGACACTCCAGTGGGAAAGGTTACTATCAGGACTTTCCTACTTCAAGCCCACTTAGAAGTTGGCACTGGGGGTTGTGCTCTATTCATGCCCAGCCGATCAACCGGCAGAGATCAGAAATGCAGCTGGCAGATGCTGTGATGCTCTGGTCTCAAACTTGTATAAAGTGTTAAGTACCAATAACATAACTGATAATTTGGCCTAGAGCTCCCTCTGTTGCTCCATCGGAGGGCTTCTGCGACATTTAACGCACCTGCTTTACTTCATCAGCTGAATCAAGAAAGGGTTTTGGCAAGGTATATTATCCATGCTGGCTGAGGATGATGGGAATTGTGATCCCGGCACATCATGGTATTGCTTACAGCTGCACAACCTGAACTTCCAGATCCATAAGTTCTCCCTTCAACCTGTTCTTTTAATTCCTAGTCACTGGCCTGGATTGTGTCTCACACAAAGTCACAACCCAGTTTCTTTGCTTTTGGCTTTGTACAACATGTGAACTTGATGATTCTGGGTGGCTCGGTGAACCATTACTTCAAAACACCTTGGCTAGGTGTTAAGTATGAAGGGAGCCATTGGCTAATAATGTGATTGGTTTAGTTTGATGTGGGCTTCTCATCTTTGGCAGATTCAGCCACTAGGCTTTGTAAACCCTGGTTTATTTCTTGGGGCTTTTCCTCCTTTGCATCTAAGTGTGGTTTAAGAGTGATTGATAGTATAGATAGAGGATATCTGTGAGGAAGCAAGGGGAGGCAACTGATGACTCATATGTTACGAAATCAGGACGCAAAAACTGTAACTTACATACTTGTGTTAGACATTAGGACGAAGTCATAAGGGTGGGATTTGCCACGTTGGTGTTTTCATTTTTGCATTATTATGGCTTGTGGCAGAGCAACCGGGTACAAGCATGCCCTAACCACCTCTGTTCTGCCATCTCCCTTTGGCATTGCCTTCATCTCGTCCCCAGCTCAAGAGCAGGACAGACTTAAGTCCTCCTTGGCTGTATTGAAATAGCAAGTCAAGGTGAGTAAAATCTGGTGTATTTTGCTGACTACTCTCTCGGTGATGCTGTCAGATCACCCTGTGGGCTGGGGACAGCCTAGGATCTCTTGGTGACTTCACTCTGGTGCACACACACTGTCCCTGGAAGGCCTGGGGACTTTCCTTGGCCATTCCTTTATGTCAGGAAGAAAGAAACAGAATTGCTACCTGCCACTCTACAGTAGCCCCCCGAAGCCCACCAAGTGGCTGATCAGCAGGTAGAGGAGCCGCACCTTAAATCCAAAGTGTGGTATGGTCCATTAATCCAGCCAGTGCTGTTTATTCCTTAGTCCATGATAAGTCATAGTTTATCAGGATCTGTCAACAGCCACTCCTAAATTTTTGAAGAACCACGGTGGTTGGCATAACATACCACGCTCAACCCCAAACAAGCAAATGTGTGGCTACAGTCTGCCAGGATCACACTCACCTGTTTAGCACTGCTTCTGAAGCCTAAGTTTCTGTTACCTTTCTGGACACTCCATAGCCAAATTATTGCTTAGTTCTGCACTGTCACCTTATTAATGCTGCACATGTTTAGGTTAGAGAGAGAACCAGCCCTACCTTTAGGCAGAGCCAGGTGGCTGCTGCATGAAGCACCAGGTTGCCAATGTTCAGAGTGTATTCCTTTTGCTGCCAGTGATCCAGAGAGGTGCAGGATTACAACAACGAGGACAATAATTATTTTCTGTTTAGGTGCCAGTGTAACATGGCTGGTTTTGAATGTTACATCTGGAGCATTTTACTCTGCTCATCAGCCAAAAAGGGCTCCTCAAGAAGATAGCTTAGCTCAATCAATATTAGGACTAACGTATCTGGGTTGCAAACGTTCAATCAATCACCAGGTGGCAGCAAAGAGCCAGGGTTTCCAGTATCTCTTGGAGGCCTTCTAGTGACCCTACAGACTTGCATAGCCCCGAAATGATATTGCATGAACACAGCTACTATGATTTGTAAACCATGGTTTATAGCTTCCGGGAACTGGCCTATGGCTATTTAGTTTTATCTATCATGCTCAAGATCCTGCAAGGTAGACTTCAGCAGTTCATGAAGCGAGAATTGCCAGATGTACAAGCTGGGTTTAGAAAAGGCAGAGGAACTAGAGACCAAATTGCCAATATCTGCTGGATAATGGAAAAAGCCAGGGAGTTTCAGAAAAACATCTATTTCTGTTTTATTGACTATTCTAAAGCCTTTGACTGTGTGGACCATAACAAATTGTGGCAAGTTCTTAGCGGTATGGGGATACCAAGTCATCTTGTATGCCTCCTGAAGAATCTGTATAACGACCAAGTAGCAACAGTAAGAACAGACCACGGAACAACAGACTGGTTTAAGATTGGGAAAGGAGTACGGCAGGGCTGTATACTCTCACCCTACCTATTCAACTTGTATGCAGGACACATCATGCGACATGCTGGGCTTGAGGAATCCAAGGCTGGAATTAAAATCGCTGGAAGAAACATTAACAATCTCAGATATGCAGATGATACCACTTTGATGGCTGAAAGCGAAGAGGAACTGAGGAGCCTTATGATGAAGGTGAAAGAAGAAAGTGCAAAAGCTGGCTTGCAGCTAAGCCTCAAAAAAACCAAGATTATGGCAACCATCTTGATTGATAACTGGCAAATAGAGGGAGAAAATGTAGAAGCAGTGAAAGACTTTGTATTCCTAGGTGCAAAGATTACTGCAGTTGCTGACTGCAGTCAGGAAATCAGAAGACGCTTAATCCTTGGGAGAAGAGCAATGACAAATCTTGATAAAATAGTTAAGAGCAGAGACATCACACTGACAACAAAGGCCCACATAGTTAAAGCAATGGTGTTCCCTGTAGTAACATATGGCTGTGAGAGCTGGACCATAAGGAAGGCTGAGCGAAGGAAGATCGATGCTTTTGAACTGTGGTGTTGGAGGAAAATTCTGAGAGTGCCTTGGACTGCAAGAAGATCAAACCAGTCCATCCTCCAGGAAATTAAGCCAGACTGCTCACTTGAGGGAATGATATTAAAGGCCAAACTGAAATACTTTGGCCACATAATGAGAAGACAGGACACCCTGGAGAACATGCTGATGCTAGGGAGAGTGGAGGGCAAAAGGAAGAGGGGCCGACCAAGGGCAAGGTGGATGGATGATATTCTAGAGGTGACAGACTCGTCCCTGGGGGAGCTGGGGATGTTGACGACCGACAGGAAGCTCTGGCGTGGGCTAGTCCATGAAGTCACGAAGAGTCGGAAGCGACTAAGCGAATAAACACACATCATGCTTAAGCAGATCATAGCTTAGCATGGGGGTGAGCAATTGTTCTGTGATTGGGGGCTATTCTTATGGCGGGAGCTTCTTTGGACCACTGGGGTATGGCCAATGACACCATGATGCCACAGGAGCCATAGGCCAAACATTTCAGCCCTTATTCAGAGGAGGGTCAAGCTTTGAGTTCCTACATAAAGCTAAGACATAAGCGGGGGTGGGCAATCTATAGACATGCATTCCAGAACATCAGACTCAATCTTGGCCTCAACTACCAGCTTTTCTCCAAGCATGCTTCTTACCTTTTTAATTTTAGAAGCACTACATGGATGTCTTAACAATATTTGAATTTTAATTACAAAATTAATTGAACTGGCTTAAAGAGAAGATCGTTTTTAAATGCAAAACTGTTCCACAGATTAGATAAGTAAAGTTCTTGGAGGTATTCTGAATGGACCAGCCCATCAGCACTATGGGACAGGCAGTTTTTTCTGCAAACTTTCAGAATTGATATTCCCAATTCTATCCTTAAGAAGAGAGGAAAGGGTAGCTTGAGTACAATGGAGGCATGTCCAGCTTCACCTCACCTCTTGAGAGTTGCCATATGTCTGATTTCCTGTGATAGGAGTTAAGGAGTAACCATAAGGTGGCACTATCCTCCTTCAGTAGAAAATGTGAAGTCTTACTTGGAATTCTGGGAACTGTAGTCTCAATTCATGTAGAGCCCACCCTCATTGCGAAAAGCTTGCCTGCATTCCTCCTATCTGCTGATCTGCCTGCTGCTTCTCCACATTGTCTTCGTTAGAAACAATTTATGGGCGAGATACCATTGTGTTTCCTATGTGTAACAGAGACTGACTCACATCCATCCATCCTGATTAAAATTTGGATTCCCTGGAGAGCATTCTGAATTCATTTGTGCTCTGTTATTTGAACTGCATTGTGCCAGTTGTTTAATTCACCTGTAAAATTAATGAGGATTTGATTGATTGATTGATTGATTGATTGATTATGTGCCATCAAGTTGTTGTTGACTCTTAGAGACCACACAGATAGATTTTCTTCATGACATTCTGTCCCTAAATTGATCTTTCAGCTCTTCCAGCGGTGCACCCATCGCCACTGTACCGGAGTCCATCCACCTTGCTGCTGGTTGTCCTCTTCTCCTCTTTCCTTCCACCTTTCCCAGCATTAGAGCCTTCTCCAGAGATCAGCTCTTCACATAATGTGTCCAAAGTAGGATAATTTGAGCTTGGTCATTTGTGCCTTGAGTGAGAACCTTCCAACACCAAAGTTCAAAAGCGTCAATGCTCCAATCCTGCTTCTTCAAAGTCCAATTTTCACTTCCATAGAGTGTCACAGGGAATGCCATGGCGCAGTTCTGATCTCTGGGTCACATCACAGCATTTGAAGATCTTTCCCAAGGCCTTTGTGGCTGCTCTTCCAAATGCTAGTCTGTGGTATATGTCTTGACTACTTGTCCCTGTACTGTTGATAATTGATTCTAAAAGGCAGACACTATTCAACACTTCAATATCTTTATTATCAGTTGTAAGGCTGGTTGTTCTACCGGTTGTCATTAGTTTGGTGTTCTTTATATTTAATTTTAGTCCTGGTTTATTGAACAAATCCAAGATCATCTTTGCGTATTGTTTTAACCATTGATTAAACTATTTTTGGCTGAGTTCACCCTTTGCACTAAGCATAATTTTTTTTTTTACCTATGTCAGAGATTGAGTATGCACAATACATTAAAAGCAGTGGGTGAGGCTTTCAATTTTGGTTTCCTGAGTTTCTTGTTTCTCATTCAGTCAAATTCAGTTTTTCGTAGTGACTCATTTTTGTAATTCTATCAAGTTCTGTTCATTGAACTTTAAATGCTTTTAAGTTCATGCTAACATTTGTATTTGTTTTGCTGTACTGTATATTTCCCCAAAAGTGCATTTTTGCTTCCAGTTTTGTTTAATACAGCTTTCCAAACAGTTTCCCCTAATATAATGCATCTTTGTACATTATTTCCATGAACAACATATTTCTCTAATAGACATTTTTAAATAGTTGTTTGACTGTGTTTGGGAGGTCTGCAAATTGCAAATGATGAATTTCGTTTCATTGATCAGTTTGAAGATGTAGAGATACCCTACATCCAGATGATGATCCAAGCTAAGTCTTGAAACTTACTTTTTTAAACTATTATTTATTACGTCTGGTTATGCCATAGCAATGGAAACCATTAATTCATTTCGCCCAGGGGGATCTTGTCCATGGCACCTTTTACCACTCTAAGTCAAAAGAGATAGAAAACTTTGGGCAGCTGGTGGAACAGTGGGGATTTTGTGAGCCTGTGGTAGGTGCACACACAAAATGCCAGATTCTTTCTTTTTTGTTTATATTAAAACCATCTTTTTAAAAAGGTATCTGGAGGGCATGAGGGTCAACAGAGACTTATCAAATATCCCACTTTGAGAGTGTTCAACTTTTTTGCTCCAGACTGGCCATCCCAACCAGTTTGCAAAAAATGTCTCAGAAAGTAGAACTGTACAGCTTTGCAAAAAAGGATATGGATTTAGCCATCCGGCACAAGTCATTCTCCTTTTGCCTGTGAAGTGTTTTTCAGCACATAGTACCCAACTTGGCCAGCAGAAGTGTCAGCCCTTTGAGGTAGACAGGGCAAGAAACAGACACCACACGAACAACTGAAACTCTATTGTTTATGGGGTATAGTAACAGAATCTTGAAAGCCTATCAGAGTTTCTCTCTCTACCCCCATCCCCATCCCCATTATATGAAAGAGAATCAAGGCAAGGCAGTCTTGAGTTTCTTTCTCACTCTCATTCTCCCTTTCAGGGCTAAGCTGGTGTTAACCTAACAGCTGTTGGATTCCTTCCTCAAGGCCATCTCCATAATCCTTCACAGCAATCAGCTGCTTATTACCTTTGCCTTGGTTTAACCAACTGGAAATATGGCAAGCCTGTGTTAAGAAGCGCTACTACACTGCCTACTCTGGGGGTAGGTATTGCTGATTTCATTGGAAGAAATGGTTAAAATGACACCAGAGTGCTTCTGTCTGTTGTATCGTATGGGCTATGTTGGAACATATAAAAATGGGGGAGGAGTAATCTTTTTGCAGTATTATTTCTATCTTCCCATAGATGTGATCTTCAGTGTGTTTCTTTACACAGGTTTGTAAACCACTTCAGTCATGAACCGACTCAAAGCAGCTTACATTGCCAAGTACAGTAACAAATGTAAAGCCATAAACAAGCACAAAACAATAGTAATGTTCTTGTCTCCTTCCATGCCAAACAGCAACAATCCAAAATCCATGCCTGAGGAAAAACATCTCTGTGGGAGGAGACACTTCTGTCTATCCAGGGGAAATAATTTTCTGTTTTGTGCATCCTTGAAAGTACTCGCTGATGCCTTCCATGCATTACAGTAAGTGTCTGATAGGAAGATACAGTATTTGCACCCCCAGGTTTCACATCCATAGAATCAACTTTACTTTTTCTTTACTGGAATTGCCCAGAACCTGATGCCAAAGACATGCCCTTAAAATAAAAAAATGAAAACTTGAGATCAAGCATCAGAGCTGAATGAAGTTCCCTACCCTTTTACTAATTAATACAGTTTCCTTCATTTCAAGATGTTATTGCTGCTATTCGTTTTTCATTTCTTCTTAATGGAAGTAGAACAGAAAACCAGCCAACCAACAAAAAAACCTTGTGGGTCTTCTGCTGATCAGGTCAAAGTTTTGATTCTGATCTACCTGTTGTCCATCCGTGAAAAGTTACAAAAGAAGAGGGAGCAGCCGTTTCCTTTCATAAAAAGACACACAGAGCAGACGCACACACACACACAGATGGCATTTCATAAACCGGAAAAAAAGGGAAACCAGTCGTCTGTACAAATACTTGGAGCAGACCGTTCTTCCTGCAGGAGAGGCCTCATTCTAGCCAAGTGTGCATTTTTACAGCATGACACCAATTGAGCTGTTATTAGAATGGTAAAAAAAGAAGGTGAGGGGGTGGGAAAAGAACAAACGTATACCAAATCGATCCTGGATTTTAACTTGCAAGTCAAGAACCCCCGAAGTTTCCAATGGGTCAGGAATTTGCAAGGCTTGGCACAAGGCGTCTGGCCGAGGCGTCCCAAAGGCGCCATCAAATTCCCTTTTGCCAAAGATTACAGCATTTCCTTTTCCTCCGACCCAAAGTGTGTCTCTTTCCGAGAAAGACCCCAGAGCCATCCCTTCCTCCCGCACAGCTCCTTCTACACCTCTTCCTTTCTCTTCTGGGCTGTTCTTCTGCAAGCAAGCAAGAAAACCTTTGCAACTGGAGAAAGGTAGGAATAAAACTGGGAAGGGGTGTGCGTGTGTGTGTTGAGTAATCTTGGAAAGTTATGTTTTAACTTCAGACTAAAGATGGAAAATCAATCCGTGTCTGGGGGACAGAAGCAACTTTTCTCCCAGGTTTTCCTCACTGCTTGCAAATCTTGATGGTCCAAAACAGAAAAGAAAAACTTTCTTGTCCCTTAAGCCAGGGTTCCTCAACCTTGGGAACTTGAAGTCCACACATCTTCAAGTTCCCAAGGTTGAGAAACGCTTCCTTAAGCTGCCAAACAGGTTCCACGAAAGAGGATAAGCCTACTTACTAGACCAGGAGTTTTCAATTTTTTTCAGCCTGTGGAACCAGTTAGTTAAAAAAACTAAAAATCCTGGAATCCCTGCTCAAGTGGCAAAGCTCTAGGATAGAAAATGAGCTACTTTCAAGTGAACTTTTTAAAAAATCTTCACCTCTGTTGGAAGCCTGGGGTTCCAACACAGTTTGCAAAACCCTGCACTGGGCAAACAGGGCTCTCAATTCTAGCTTGGTCTGCAAGACACCCTGTTCACTTGGTGGAGGGGGGGCAGTGAAGGGCCAGACATGACTCATCTCTGACAAGACTCATCATCAAGGATGTGCCCTCCTTGACGAGGCTTCTGGAGCAGCCACAAAAATTACTTCATGGTTTCCTAGCAACCGCATCTTCTGGATCAGGGCCAAAGAACAGCCCTGATCCAGAAGATGCGGTTGCTAGGAAACCATGAAGTAATTTTTGTGGCTGCTCCAGAAGCCTCACCAAGGAGGGCACATTCTGAAGCCATGGCAGTGGCTGACTGGCCACAGAGCAGTACCACAGAAGGATTGGGATCAGGAATAGCACCTGAATTTGCAAGGAGGTACCCAGCCTGGCACCTTCTTGATGTATTAGACTTCAACTCCAGAATTCCCAAACAAAATGGGGGTTGTTCAACAACTCTGGAGGATGCCTGGATGAGATGTTCTTGATTTACGCTTCTATTTGCTTATTCCCTGGGTGACTTTTTCTTGGCAGTGCCTTTCCTAAGTCCTTCTAAGCACCCTTTTGATGTGGAAGGGTGACATAAATTCAGATTGTAGCATTATAAACCACACTTATTAGAACAGGGGCATCTTCCAGGGTTGGCCAAACAAGTCAAGTTGGTGCATCACTGTACATAACAGGTGGAGCTCTGATTGTACTGTCAATGTCACCATCTTGACTTTTTTCACCATACTTTCCTCTATTTACAAACAGCTTATTTCATAGCAAAAAGGTAAACTATGAGGAAGAGGAAAGGGCATAGAGTAGCACAGGTTAGCTGAGTTCACACAGTGTGCTAGACTAGACTAAAATAGTGCTCTTTTGAAGATGGAAGAGACTCAACCATTGTTTTCCAGTATGGTAAGAATCAGTGATGACAATGTGGCATGGGGGTTATTTACATTATGAGAACACAGCCATTGGGTTTTGCTAACTTAGGTTACCCTTTAGCACAGCCTTTCTCAACTTTTTGACCCTGGAAGAACCCTTGAAATATTTTTCAGGCCTCGGGGAACCCTGCACATTCAGGCCCTGCACTTCAGGCCAGAAGTTACAACATTATTATCTTTGTTTCATGGATAGGCCTGTATAGATGCATTAACAGGATTCTTAAACTGAAAATAATGAAACTTACCTCTTTAAGGTGAAGTTGCCTGAATTTGAAATAATTTTTTAAATAAATCGTGATCTCCCACGGAACCCTTAGTGACCTCTCGCGGAACCCTAGGGTGCTACAGAACCCTGGTTGAGAAACCCTGCTTTAGAGTGTTGTGTGAACCCAGCCAGTGAGTTCTGGCAGAGTCGAACAACACCCTTGAACATGGTAATGTTTCCAAGGCACAAGGATCCACACCCTTTTTCCATCAATTTTTCTCTCTGACCAACCTGGAGAGTGGCTGAAATTCTCAAGTCAGTTTTAGGGTACTCTACCCCCCATTTTCCCCTCCCTCCTCCATTCTCAACCCCGAGCCACCAATAACATCCACTGAACGAGACTTTTATTGCTGTAACCACAAGTCATAACATATTAAGACATGAGCAATTTAAGATATAACTACAGTAATACAAACCCATAGAATGGCTAAAATTACAGCTGTAAAGACAAGTAATAAAATTAAGCCAAGAGTTAAAACTTAGCTCAGCAGCTAATAAAATTAATACATTTCTTTTCAGTGTTAGCAGACAGTAAGGTAAGAAGAGCTACTAGATTACTAAAATAAGGAAATGTGTCTGCTCAGGAAAGGTTAATGTTCTGTTTCAGAGGCTGCTAATCTGCCAATAATACTGTATTGCTAAACAGTTTTGTTTTGAGTGCTGTATAAAAGAGGCAATAGAGAACACAGGGTTGAAGGGAAGACAATTCAACACTGTTCTGAAGTTAGGAAGCAATTCCTGGAGGTATGTAAGGTTTTAGGGGGTGGGCAGGCAGCCTCCCAGCCCCCCTTGATGCACCTCTGGGATGGGACCATAAAGACTTCTAACAGCAAGATGAGGATAAGGATTAATGGTGGCATTAGAGCAGTTAAAGGAGTGTTTCACAGCTTCCCATCAGCAGGAGAGACTTCTCCCAGCCTCGGTGAGCTTTCTGGTTGGCTTTGGGGAGGCCCTCAGAAAATGTGATTAAGAGTTCCCAAGCATCATTTCAAGAAGCAACGTAAGTTACAAAGGATACCACACTTAGTCAGACTCTGCAGGACTATTTGGAAAGGCTGCCCTGAGGCATGAGAGCAACGGAAGGCTCGGAGTTTGCTCATTTTCCAGCTTTGGGAATAGTGGAACTTTCCAGCCTTCGGCTTTGTGGCTAATCATTTCCATCTGCTCCTTTGCTGAGAGGCTGGGCTACACGGCAGGACTTGAAGATTACTGAGAATGTGCAAGGAGGGCTTAGGAGCAAGAAAGCCCTGAGACGGGAATTGCCCACCTGTTGAGGCAGCCCCAGAGTGCAGGGGGAAGGTAAGTGAGGGTATCTGACCCTTGGACCGCTTAATGTTTTTAAAAAGTATAGATGTGTGAAGCTTAGTGTGAAAGGTGATGCCTCTCTTTCGCTTGGGGCCTGGCTGCGATGTATCCTGGATCTGGTTTTGCAACCAGGAAACAGGGTGGAAATCCAGCTCATTTCTTTGAGCGTTTGTGATTCCGCAGGTAGGGAAGGGAGATATAGTTCACAGCTGAATGCAAACCTGCTGAACTCTGTTCTTTTTCATCCACTCGCAAACCAAGTTCACATTTTGCCTAATTTTGTAATGCCATTTACCAATAAAAGGTTGTGTGTTAAGACAATAGGTATATTTAAAAGTATGTTTGTTTGTTTGTTTGTTAGATGGAATGTAATGGTATGTGAAAAAGACTCTGGGAGGCGGGGCAAAGTGATGCTGCCTAGGGAACAATCAGATAAGAGAGGGCATAGTCTGCAGCTGCATAATGGGAGGAAAAGGAGGCTCAGAAGGGACCCTCCCTTGCTTGCTTCCCAGGCTGTAAAGGAGATGGCGGGAGATTTGTACTTTCAGACTTGCAAGATTCTGTGAATGTAGCCTTACAAAAAAGTAGAATTAGCTCATCCAGTTGTTTCCTGTCTGGTCTACCTGGGAAGGCTGACATGTATGGACTGCCTTTTGTATAGGAGCTCAAGACACCGTACCTGTGCTCCCTACTCCTGTTTTTCCCCACAACAGCAGCCCTGCCAGGTAAGTTGGGCTGAGAAAATGGAGAGGCCCAAAGTGATCTGCTGAGCTTCCATGGCTGAGGGGGGGATTAGAACCCAGGCTGCCCTGCTCCTAGTCCAGCATCTTCTCCTCAAGACCACCCTGGCTCTTCAGCTGGGACAGAGCGATGGCTCAAAGTCACCCATAAGCATCCAATAATTTCCATAGCTCCTTTTCACGTCACTACTGTTTTTACTACGAACCTGACACTTTGAGAGCAAAAGCAACTAGCAGCCTGGTCCATGTGTTTTTCTTTAAAGTTAGGAGGGCTGATTTGTTGGAAAGGGGAAAAAATTGGTTCCTGCCACTTGGCGGAGCTCCCTGTTATTCAAAGTATCTTGCAAGCACTTCCCGGGGAAAGAATACAATGGATTCCTTGGATGGTATCAAGGTTTTGCAGTGACTTCAGGAGCCAGACTGCCTGGGCTCTGCCTCTGCAGGATATCTGAAGAAAGAATGATGTGAAATGCATCCCAACATTTTTCAGTTATTGACTTTGCTATTTAGTGTTTGTATTTTAGGCATTAGAAGCTTTTTTGTGGGGGAGGCTGAACAGAAAATGGGCAATTATAGAGCTATTACAGGTAAAAATAGCAGCTGGCTTCTTTTAAAATCCAGGTATTTGATTTTATTTAACATGTTTCTACCCCACTGCAATCAAAATGACTCTTTGGTGTCGTACGTAGAATATAAATAGAACCATTTAAAACATCCACAAAGCTCATATGAAACAAATAAAACTTACAAATAATAAGGGTAAAAACAACCCTCCACCCAAAACGAGCCCTTCCTTTCCCATTAAACATTTTTCTTTATCTAGCCTAGACTGGAGAGATGCCTTACTCTACAGCAGTGTTTCTCAACCTCGGCAACTTTAAGATGTGTGGACTTCACCTCCCAGAATTCCCCAGCCAGCAGGGGGAACCTTGAAGTTGCTGAGGTTGAGAAACACTGCCCTAGAACAAGGCTAGATCCTGGCATTGTGGGAAAAGTAAAGCTGTTGGTGAGTTCTGAAGTTGTTTAATGCAGCATTGCTGCTAATTATAAGGTTATCAGCAGGGTCGATTTTGTTTAAATCAAGCCTTAGGGTCCTGTAGAAGAAGTTGTGTTCTTGTATACGGCAAGGAGAGGTTTAACTAGATGGGTTATAGTATCAAACTCTGCAGGAAAGAATGAACAATTGAACCTAAGGTTATTTGACATTGTTTTTGCTCCCCAAATTAAGCTCAGTTTAAAATATCCTTGAGATGCTTGGCTGTGTCAGTATTATAAAACTAAGTGGTTTTTTTATTTACTTTATAGGCACTGTCTTTTATTGCTGTGATCCTGTATTTAATTTAGAACCAGTTAAGCTAGGATTTGGAAGACTTGGGTTGAACCCTTGCTCAATCATGACATACTGGCCCTGTTCAAGTAGCATGCTAAGCTATAATTTGCTTAACTGTGATTTATTGAATAAGCCCACATGGTGGTATCACATAATACACTCTAACTATCCACATGTTAGGCTAGTGTGTTATTCAAACCATGTCAATATACTGTAAACAGTTGATAGTCTGGTATGTCACAAATCCATGTAACTAGATTAATTCATTTAACTATGAATGTACATGTTGTGCAAGCAGAATCAGCAGCAACAACCCACATTTTGGCCTAAAATGCTTTGTAACCCCTCCCAGAGAATGACTTTGATGTAAGCATTTTTAGCCGCTGAATTTATTTACCATGGTTTTATTTGGATAAAAATTGCAAAGAATGAGAGATCACGGTGGTTCCGTTGGGCTCTTCGCAGAAAGAAATATAGGACATAAGCAATCAGACCGCTGAGAACACATCTTCAGCACTACATCTAAATTATTGCAAATACTGAAATAGTATTTTTGCAACATGAATTTGTAGCTGTATTCACATAACACTAAGCCACAAACTAGCCAATCATATTTCAGCCTTGTGCAATCCCATCCGGTATGCATGCTTTGTTTCTTTCTGGGTTTTATTATGCTAACGTCACCAGTAAAAGAAATATTACAAGAGGATTATGAGAATCCAGGAATATTCCATATATGTTCATCATGGCAAGCGTACTGCGTGAAAGAACTTGAGGAAGAAAAAGACACTTAGGGAGTCATTAGGTAAACAACATTGGCTGTTCGTTGAATGTACATCTTGCCTGAAGACAGCTAAGCACAACCAACAAAATGCAACATTAGAGTCAAAGCAAATTCAAAATGCACACTACAACGAAGGAAGTGTCTTTATTTAAAAAAGAAAAGCAAGCAAGCAGCCTTAAAATCAAATGCCTGGATGAATTACATGGATGGGGCTCATGTGTGAGGCTAAGCATTGGTTTGTTTACTTGTGGTTTACTGAATAAACGGCAGTTGGCTGGATTTTAATGCCTTATCCCAGAACACATGGTTTGCAAGCCACATTAGCTGGGGTCACACAACACCCTAAATCAAAACTGCATGATGACTCCGTCGGCTGCACAGCTTTGCCTTCAGCCCACGGCTTGCAAGTACGGAAGAACTATTTTCTAGATAAGCAGATGTGACCAACCCACCCAGAACAGGCAACCAAATTATGCAAACAACCTAAAACCAAGCTGTATCTTGCTGCCTTGGGAAAATATGAGCTTTGGGATTAAAAGTACAATTGTGCCTGACCCTGGTCTAATTTTGAAGGCCAACCTACCTCAAATTCGAGCTTAAAGTCTGATTCTTCACGGTGATGAAATAAAGAATGGAGGAAGACACCCTCTAACGATGCAGTTTCCAATGAGCATTGCAATATGGTCTTCAGTATCTGCTCAGCAGAATGCCACCCCTTCCCACTACAGTATCATGGGCAAGTCTGCTTGGAAGACCATGTCAAGGTTCTCATAACATCTGGATTAACAATGTCTGCACCAGATGTTGGGGAACCAAGACAATAAGATGGCTACTGGAACAAACCATACACAGATGAGACATACATATATATATCTTAGTACGTTGTGTAAATCCGGCCCTGTTGGCCAGTATGATGCAGTATCTTCTGCAACCCCAGGGAGTCATTTGATTCAGTAATCCAGTGAAGCATGTTGTGTAAAACCAGCAATTTGGCTAAACTCTGAAGTGATTGGTTTGGGTTTAGCCAAGAACTGGCTTAGCCATTTTGGTTTGTAAACCATGTTTATCACTTAAGGTGTTGCGTGAATCCAACCAATGGTGGTTTATTCAATAAACCATGGTTAACAGGTCGCCATACCTGTGAGCTTGGTCAGTGATTTCTCCTGTGACAGCTGGCCACGGGGAGTGTGAGCCAGTGGCATCACGCAAATAGTGCAAATGACACAATTCATATTTGTGCAATGATAGAGAGGTATATGTTAAATCATCACAGCTTACAACAGATTTCCTTGGCAGCAGTTTGAAATCAGGAGTGAGGCTTTACCCATTGAGTTCCTGCACGTCAGGTTGCTCTTACGCCTGGGGAGAAAAGGTAACTATGGCTTATTTAACACTTGTTTCCTGGGTTCACATGATACTCTGAGCCACAGACTAACTGCACAAGCTGGTTTCCAAATCACTCCGAGCGACATTGCAGTTGGCTGGTGTCAGCCCCCCTAGGTAGACCAGACCAGAAAATCTACTGCACCGGAAGACTTGAATTACACTTCACTGAAATGGTCTACAGCACCGTTTCTCAACCTCAGCAACTTTAAGATGCGTGGACTTCAACTTCCAGAATTCCCCAACCAGCTATGCTGGCTAGGGAATTCTGGGAGTTGAAGTCCACGCATCTTAAAGTTGCTGAGGTTGAGAAACACTGGTCTATAGCATTGTTAAATTCTTAAAACTTTTTTCTCTCATGACCCCTTCCCACTTTTAAAAATTATGGAGGACCCCAAAAGAGCTTTTGTTTGTATGAGTTATATTGATCAATATTTGCCTTATTAAAAATTAAAACTGATGCATCCATTATGGCTTCTCATGATTGTTTGATGGGATTTTAATCTTGTATTATTTTTCAACATAGGCTGGCAAATAATTTTGAGTTTGTGGGCCCTGAGAGGGTCCTGGGGGATCCCTAGGGGTCCTAGGACCACACTTGCGAGCCTGATTGTGCTTTAAGTCCTCCGCCTTCTTATGCTCCAGTTAGAAGCAATAAGGGAGCAGCCTGCCTGGGCTGATTCCTAATACTACCACCTTGCTTCCCAGGACTTCAAGAATATTTCAGCCTTCTTTGTCTACGGAGATCCTTGCCTCTTTCTGTCAAGGTCGTCTCCCTTCCCCTCTACACCTGGGTTATGGTACTGGCCGTCGTCTGGACTTGTTGAAAAGTTCTCCGGGGGATCATGCCCAATTCCCCTCTTAACTTATACGGCCGGCCAGGCCTGGGATCCCTTCGAGCCCACTAGTTCGGGTCCTCCCCAGCACCTGCCGCGTTAAACTGTCCTGCCTTAAAGCTGCCAACTTCTACGGCGGCCCTGCTCCTGTGCTTCTGAACGCGCCTGGCAAGCCCCGGCCAGCTTCCTCCACCGGTTCGCGTCTCGAACTAAGCCGTCGTGGGGAGGCTTTAGCCAAGCGGGGAGGCTGCGTTACCCTGCCCTTGTGAGTTACTCTTGCCAGCGGCGCCTGCTGCCCTACCGTGCCCTAGTGCGCTGTCTCGGGTGCGTGCGTCCATGCATGCATGCAGCCTTCCGTTCCCTGTTTGCAAAAGGCCAGCAGGGATCTCGCCATGCCGGGCTCCTGGCGGGGCTAGTGCAAAGAAGTTGGCCGCCTCCGCCTGCCAAGTTCCTCTCCCGGCCGAGCTGCTCCTTAGCTGAGCGCGGAGGCTGAACTTCGCCCTCCTGGGCCTGCCTGCCTGCCCTCCCCTCCCCTCCCCTCCCCTCCCCTCCCGGAGCTGGGCGCGTCAAGTCCTCTGGGAGCAGCCGGAGCGAGCGTCCCGCCAGGGCTGGCCCCGTCCTTGGGCTGCGCTGGTCCCGAGGGAGTGGGAGACCATGGGGGGGCTCCAGAGCCGGGGAGAGCAGCAGCCCCCTCCCACTCCTCTTCCTTCTGGGGCTCAGGCGGAGCAGAGCCCCCGCAGCAGGCTGGAGGGGGCGGCCGGGTAAGTGCGGGAGGGGCGGCTGGGGCGCGGGGCGGCCCCCCTCACTCGGTCCCTCCGCGGACCTTTTCTTGCTATTGCGGGAAGAAAGTTTGGCAAGTGTGGCCGTCCCGCTTGTGGCAAATCGAGGCTTTTATAGCCACACTTCCCAACCAGAATCAAATCGAATAAAAACTCGCAAGAGTTGTGGGTGGTCATCAATAAGAGGAATCTGCTGGGGAGGGGTGCTTTCTTCTATCTTCTAAGGCCCCCCGACGTGGCACTGGATGGTTTTCATCTCTGGGAACTCTTACCATGATTGTGGTTGGCTTTGGGCATCACTCCAAATCATGGTTTGCTCAACTCTGGTTTATTGATCGGTTGATCTATTAGCCAGCTTCACCCAACTTTCCGCAATGGTGAACTGGGTTTATATAGCTTGCCAAATGGAAGATGATCTCTTTGGGTTTGTGTGTTGTATGAACCCAACAAGCTGGGTTCAACTTTTGGTACGCCTTGTACACCTGGGCTGGCTTCGGTTTGTTCTGTTCAGTGGGGCTTTGGACTCGGCCCCCAATAGGAGCCCAGCGGATGTTTGCTGCAAATTTAATTGTCAGATACTTGGAATAAAGCGCAGAAGTTAGTGGGGCTTAAAATCATGTGCGTATCTAGGTTAGTCTAACGGTAGAAGTAGCTTTCTCAGTCCACAACTGTTCCCTTATCTTTAGCACCCTTTGCAAGCCAGCAATTATAAGCTGCTCTGCTCTTATTAACTTATTCTCTCGTGACTTTTTTCTTCTGCACCCATTTCATGTATTCTGGGGCATCAGAGCTTGTGTCCCCATATACAGATTGCAAAGACACTCTGATGTTTTTGTCTGGAAGATGTTACAGATCCGTGATGTTCAGTGCTACTTACTTTCTGGAATGGCCTTGTGGATTTTAGCCTTTGAAATTTGACTTGGGGTCCTGCAAATGGCTAATAAATTTGGTGAGGCACAGACCAGCATATATCTGCTCAGTTTCCACATGCACCAATTTGTTGTTTTCATGGCAACTTGGTTGAAAGTTCTCTTTTCAACCTACGCACCCTTTTAATTATGGGAGGCCAATACACTTGAAACTTTTATTTTGTCTTTGGACTGAATACAAATCTGTGTTGATGTATATGCATATTGTGTTGCACATTGTAATGTACATGCATCTTGTGTTGATGTACATGCATAGATACATAGAGATAAACCACATTTACGCACCATTCAAAAGAGACAATAAAAAAACTAAGAAGGAAACAAAAAGACCAGAACCCATCTTTTCCAACAGGCAACACCCAGATAAGCAGGGATTAACACCAGACAAACAATCAAGCAGCAAACAATCAAATGGACCATGATGCCCTAATCGGGGAACTATCGAGACAAACAATCAAGCAGATAAGAACACCCTGATCAAGGCACTGCCAAGGAAAAAACCACACCACCACCAACATTGGCAGGGCAAGCCGTGTATATTAACAGGGAGCAATCGCCACACTCACTGGCACTGATGATGTTACCTAGTTGGGTAATGAAATGTTTGCAAGCAAGCAACCAGTATTGGTATGTGGGAATGACCTTGGGAAAAGGGATGCTGCCTAGGGAATGGTCCGATAAGAGAGGGCATAGCCCACAGCTGCATAATGGGAAAAGAAAGAAACTCCGAAGGGACCCTCCGTAGCTTCTTGGGCTGTAAAGTAGACAGTGGGAGATTTGTACTTTCAGACTTTCCAGATGCTGTTAATGTAGCCTTACAATAAAGCAGAATTAGCTCATCTGGTCGTGTTTCCTGTCTGGTCTACCTGGAAGGGCTGACATAACCAAGCTCAGAGAGCACCAAGGACTCCATATTATTTAGATCTCTTTTTTGCAGATCTCTTTTTTCACCTCAGTGGGCTTCCTAGAACAATAGAAATCAGTTCATTATAACCACAGTTAATGTTGATGGTGATGTCATGGTTGAAGCTTACAAGGGAATTTGTATGTTGGGGAAGGGAACAGGTGATCCTGCAGCTCACCTCAAATCTCTTCTTGCTTTTAAGAACATGGCTAAAGCAGAGTTGGGTGTGATCTAATCACCAGGGAGAAGGCAAGAGCAAATTTTCATATTATAATAATTCATTATTATTATTCTGTATTATTGCACTGGTAACTGTATAGACATGACCATGCAGCCACCAGCAGTTGAGCTTCATTCAAGGTGTCTTCTGGTCTTGCTCTTTGTGAAATCTGAATGTCATTACTTAGATATTGCTGAGATAAATATGAGGCATAAAAGTTGTAGATTCTAGCATTCCATTTTCCTACAAAAGGTGATTATAGATAAAATAGCCCATGATGTGGAAAGCAGAAGTCCTCTATCTGCAACCACAGATATGTCATCTAGCTCTCCTCTGACACATGGTGACAGCTGTCTTTTCTGAGTCATCCTTATTGAGCCATCTTGACCGGACTGCTGCTTTCCACCTTGAAGATTGAGCTGAAGCGGTGCTTAATTTTTAATATGGGGCAACTGCAGAACATGGGCTTTCCAGTTCTGGTCCTGACACCTTCAGCTAAAACAGAGGTAAACAACTTGGTTCCTGAAAGCCATGGGTATAGTCCCTAGAGTTATTGTCAAATTAAAAATTACTTTGTGATGGAAAGGGGAGTGTGTTAAAGCCATGATTGGAGGGTAATTGTAGATGATGATGATGATTTGCCTTTGACTCAGTCTTGACTCCTGATGAACAAGTCCCTGAAGTTTTCTTGGCAAGATTTTTCAGAAGTGGTTTTCCATTGCCTTCTTTTTAGGGTGAGAAACTTGAGTTCTAGACCAGTGCCTTTAACCACTACATTAATCTGGCTGTTGTATTGTGTTTAGTTGGCATGAAACTTAAATGTAAATGATGCTGAAGTTACGTTTTGTCCCAGCATGATTTTCTGTAATGCAGCTAGTAAAATGTGGAGAAGCGGTTGCTGGAAGGTGACAGAGCCTTAGATACCCCCACGCTAGCCTTGGGAGGGTAAGGATGTTCCTGAATGATGGAGGTCCTATTTTCTTGGTGGCTTCCTTTTCTGGACTTCCAGGTAGGGCTGATAAAGACTTCTGCTTAAAACCTTGGAGCTACTCATAGATAAAGTCATGTGTTCGTTCAGAAAAAGGCAGATAGATTCCTGATGTAGGAGATGGGCAGCTGTGAAATTCTAACCCTACCTTGAATGTCCTTTATCCTAGTTGCAGAACTGATGGATATTATGCCAAGGTAGCAGTTGGGTTCACACATCCCATTAAGTTCTAGTGTGGTTGGGCACCCATCTCATAAAGCCAAAGTTTGCTTCACCATGGCTTATTGGCTGAAGGACCATTCCCTTGGTTTGAATATGGTAAGTCACAAATAATGGCATTTTAACCACAATGGCTGAGATTGTACATCACTTTTCAGCTGCATTATGACTTAGGAAAACACGTTTTTGGGTGAGATGTGCAAACCTAGCCTTTGTGGCTTGAGAAGCATGGTTTATGACAGTGTAACGTGAGAACCTGGACAACTGCAGTTAGTTCAACAAACTATGGTTTAAACAATATGTGGTGTTCCAATGCATGAGCCTTGATACTCTCATTGTAGCTTGCATGCAGGCTTAATTTAAATTAAAAGTCTTAGTTTCAGTATTGGGGGACCATGTTCTCTAGGTTTCTAGACTACAACTCCCATCATATCTGACCATTTGCCATTGCTGCTATGCGAGTTAGAAGGAAAAATATTTAAGGGGCAATAAGTTACCTGCTCTTAGCATAGATGATAATGTGCAAAATAATATGCCTGTGAAAGGCAATTTCCAATGTTATGCTTTCATCAGTTCACGTTCTTTAAAAAGCAAGGATACCCCAAAGTCTACTGTACTCATGCAGTTTTCTTGGCAGCATTGCAGAAGGGAATTGCCATTACCTTCTTCTTTTTTGCTTTCCTAGCTGGGTCTCCATCCAATTCCCAACCATGGCTGCCTCTGCTTAGCTTTTTATCTTTTTAGGTAGGCTCAAGTGCTGTCATCTGATAAGCTAGTATACCATGGGTTGCCAGATCTCTGGCCTTCAAAGCAAATCAGTCTTTAAAATTCTTCTTCTCCAAGCTGGTGCACTCCAAGTGCATCAGATTACCGCTCCCTTCACCTCCAGCTCTTATGGGCAACGGGTTGAGGGTTATAAGAGTTGTGATCTGGCTAATGTGGAGGGTGCTGGCTGAGGAAGGGTATAAATACTACCACCAACTTTCCTCTGCAGGGGAATGGGATGGCCTAATGCTCTTGAAAGTGTATGGGGTATTTCTCCAAACTTCTCCTGCTTTATGCTTAATCAGAAGCTGTCCAGAGAGGTCTACAAACAAAAGAAGCCACATTCAAATTGTTATGGAATGTGGTTTTCAACCATGTGATTTTTAGCTTAAGCTGGTATGTTCTCAATATTCATTTTGGGTCTTTAATAAACAAACAAATAAATAAAAGTGGATTCAGAGGTAGTAGAAGATTTTGCAATAATTGCAAAATGTTGTGCAGGAACCCATCCCTAACTTTCAAAACAGAGTGACAGGAAGCGACGCTGTTTCTGTCCTCTAGTTTCGTGACTTGAAACAAACAATGAAATGAAACATGGTTCTTCACCTACATAGCACCAAAATATCTGCACCTTTTGTAATATACCCCATGATCTCCTTCCAGAGAAGCAGGACACAACCGGTGCTCACGATTTCACTGAAAATCTGCCCAACCAACTCCTCCCACAGCTGCTAAAATTGAAGTGGTAACCAGGGCAGGTTTCGAACACACAGAAAGATTGTTCCAAGGTTACCAGCTTGAGTCAGGATGGATCTATGATAGGAAGTCCTTGTGGTTCTTTCCATACAGTTCTTTGTAAGAATAAATATGAATTTGATACAGTCAGTGGCTAAGTGCCACCGAAACTAAAATCATCCTCTGAGGACAAGGGGTAGCTAGATGCATTCCTTCATATATTTTTTATGGCGTTCATTGGATAACTTGCTGCCTTCCACAAAACAGATGACTCTACTTGGTCCTTTGTTTTTAGCCTTTCTCGTTGGCTGTCTCCTGGCAACCAGACAGTGCTGACTAATTTACAGAGCAAAGAGTTCCATTTCCCTTAAATCAGAGTCTTCCTTACAGTTCAGAGATCTTTAACTAGCAAGCGGCTATTTAGGCAATGGGCTTTGAAAACTTGGCAGTTGTATACATTAAAAGAGTCATTTCTGGACTGGCTGCAATTTATAGTGTAATTGTCTCCGGTGTAATTAAGGCCTTGTAGAAAAGCTTTTGGACATGAGCTGGTCTTCGCTGATATCAGAGGCTGTGAGATTGACAACTACTGCTCAATTGTTCCTAAACAGAACTAAATTTAAAATATAAGCTATATAACTATCTTAGTCATACCCACGGTTGTGATTCATACATAGGGCCATGTGTCTGCTGTTCAAAAGTCTGTGCATTTTTATCTAATTTATTAACATTGTATAATATAAACATAATTAAATTTATATACATTTCAGATGGAATGTGTATAAGCCACCCAACTCCATTACAATTCATATATAAGGATAATATAAGATGAATGACTTCTTGGTCAGAATAAATTATGCAAGTTTCTTTACCATATTTTTCTCTTTTGATTATTTTTCCAAAGGACTCTAATGAAAGGTTCCCATCAGAGGTATCCTTTCCGAATCATGATTGTAAGGTTATCGCCTTTAGACTAGCATCCCTGAAAATAATGGTGAGAGAAAAAAAAATTAAATTGCAGCATGCAGAGTGCCATGGTTTGGTGGGGGGGGCAAACTCATTACAAAACAAGACTAGTTTCTTGCTATACCTAAGGTGTGCTGAGTGTAATCTGTCTGTTATTTCTCACCTATGTTGCAATTATTCCATCATGAATTTTATTAATCTATTCATCAGTCAAATTTATATGGCCGCTCATCTCACACAAGGTGACTCTGGGTGGCGTAAAATAAAACCAACAATTAAAATGAATTATAAAACTACTTAAAACAAATAATTAAACATAAATAAGGACAAGATTGTGAGAGGGTTTAAGATCAGACTGTTAAACCTGCTGCAGCCAATGTGCGGGCTCCCTGCTGCCAGGGATCACTGAGGCCTGATGAAAAAAACCACATTTTGAGGGCTTTCCAGAAGGCCATCAGGGTTGTGGCCAACCTCACCTCAGGGGGATGATGTGCCACAGGGTGGGTGCCACGGAAGAAAAGACTCTCCTTCTAGGACCCGTCAGATGGCATTCCTTCGTAGACAGGACCCACAACGTGTACTTCCAGTTGGCCTGATGGTCAGGTAGATGTAATTGGGAAGAAGCGGTCCCTCAAATAACCTGGTCCCATGCCATGGAGAGCTTTAAAGGTCAAAAACAGCACCTCGAATTGCACCTGGGAGCAAACTGGTAACCAGTGCAGCTCACTGAGCAGAGGTGTGATGTGCTTCCTCCTAGGGGTACACATAACTTCCCGTGCTACTGCATTTTGCACCAACTGAAGCTTCCAGATACTCTTCAAGGGCAGCTTCATGGAGACCATGTTACAGTAGTCCATTCAGAGACTAGACAGCCTGTACTTAAAGGTCAGATTCAATAAGGAAACACCTTGTTTGTTTAGTATGCTGATCTTTGACAGTAATAAAGATTCATTTGTTTGTTTGCTTAGTACTTTGTCCATCGAGGACCAGGGCAGGTACCATTTATCCTCTGGACTAAACTGTGTCTTCCTAACATAGCTGCTGACATCTTTGCCGATTCTGGCATTAAAATCACCAGCCAGTAGGATATCTGAATTTGGTAGTATTTGTTCAGCTCTCTCCAAAAGGGTTTGCAGGGAGGACACTGGCAGTACTTCAGGCTGGCAGGCACTGTATTCCAGGAGCAGAAGATCTGGTCTGTTTCGGGGGGAAATATCAGCCTATGGAGATGCACAGTGCAAACTTCTCCATTTCATCCAAAATACATGTAGTCCTCGACTTATGACCACAGTTGGGACCAGAATTTCCATCACTAAGTGAGGCAGTCATTAAGTGAGTCATGCCAGATTTTATGATCTTTTTTGCTGTCCTCGTTAAGCAAATCACATGGGTGTTAAGTAAATCACATGTCCATTAAGCAAATTCGGCTTCCCCCATTGACTTTGCTTGTCAGAAGCTGGCTGGGAAGGTATGGCGATCATGTGACCCCAGGATACTGCAACTGTCATAAATACATGCCAGTTGCTAAGTGCCTGAATTTTGATCACATGACTGCAGGGACGCTGCAATACTCATAAGTGCGAGGATCAGTTATAAGTCACTTTTTTCAGCGCCATCGTAACTTTGGTCACTAAACAAATGGTCATAAGTTGAGGACTACCTGACTACTGAGTTTTGTGACTTCTCAATTAAATTAAACTGTCCCTGGATTATTACCACAGTATCATCTTCAAAAATCTTTGATGGGAACTGAAAGCGCTGTATTGTTTGATTCCTTGCCACCACATCAGGGCCTCTTCCCACTCCAGGTTTCTTAGCAACGGCCAAAAATGTTATGTAACCAAGGTTACGGCAAACCATCCTGCAGAAGGATCTGCATGTGCAATATTCTGCCAGTGGAGGTACGTCAGGGCTGCAGTTGCTGAAAGTCTGCCTCTTTGTGGCTCAAGGTTTTGCAGTGTTGTTCTCTTTGGCATGGAGACAGTTTCCCTCTCTGGCATCCTTTCGTTTGGAAAAGCTGTCTCAAAGCTCCCTCTGCTGAAAGACATGCTTAGCTATGAAATGTCATGCATCCCATCTGGGATTTGTTGTGACATGAAGAATTACTTTAGTAAAGTACCAAAGTACAGTGGAAGAACTCTGTTGACCTTCTGGAGTTGGGCTGGCACGCCCAACTGAGCTACAAACTAGCCATGTTATGCAAACCCAACTTGCATGGTTAATTTATGGTTCAGTGTGCATTCAAACCCAGAACACTGAGTAGATGATGATGCAGTTCACCATGGTAAGCACATCTAAACATGTGGGGAATTCTGGGAGTTGAAGTCCACACATCTTAAAGTTGCCAAGTTTGAAAAACACTGCCCTAAATTAATCTTCGAATCAGGTGCAAATGAGTATGTGTTACTGTTGGAATCTGAACCAAATTGCCATACATTTAGACACTGCCGTTGGTTCTTGATCTGCTGTTTCTCCTTGCAGAGGGCAGTTATATATTTGGAAGATGGAAAGCAAAAGGGGTGTCCCTAATTTGTGTCTTGTCTAAAGGGCACACTCAGCAGATGATTCTTCTCCAACCTGGATACCCACCAGAGGGGTGGACTTCATATCCCAGAATCCTTAGTTCTGGCTAGGGAATTCTGGGAGTTGAGGTTCTCTGCAAGGGATAACTTTCTTGAGTTCTCTGTTTCAATATCTGCTCTTCCTTCACACAGAGTAGCAAAGAGAACACAATTCAATAGAAGAGAATCTCTGTAGCTCAGGGTGGAACTGTGGAGTCCTTGGTGCTCTCTGAGCCTTGTTGTTGGCTTGCAGGCGTTTCATTACCCAACTAGGTAACATCATCAGTGCAAGGGAGGGTGGGGTTTGCTCCCTGTTTATATACAACAGCTTGCCCTGCCAGTGTTGGTGGGGGTGTGGTTTTCTCCTTGGTAGTTCCTTGATTGGGGTATTGTTTTCTGCTTGATTGTTTGTCTGGTGTTAATCCCTGCTTATCTGGGTGATGGCTGCTGGAGAGGATGGGTTTTGGTCTTTTTGTTTCCTTCTTAGCTTTTAAATTTTGAATGGTGTGTAAATGTGGTTTATCTCTCTGTGTCTATTGATAGCTGCTTTGTCTGAATGCCAAGCTTCCAGGAATTCTCTGGCATTTTTGGATTTGGCTTGGTCTAGGATGCTGAGTTTCCTAGTTGAAACTATGGCTGAGTCCATGTGTTGTGAGATTAAGGAGTTTTCATCATGTCTTCTGACTGCTAGTTGGTGTTCATGGAAGCCCTCTGCTAGCTACAATCCCTATCTGGCATCAGTTTGGACAAATACAGTAAGAGATTGAAATGGAACCATCTATAACTCTGACATTTGCTCTCAGAATGGGAAATTTGTATGCTGCAGAAGAGAGGCTGTGTTCAGAGGGACGACTTCAGCTGCACTTGGGGGAAAATAGGGAAGAACTTGTAACAGAGGTGATAATTAGGCCAGATTTAGGCTATGTTATTACCAAGAACTTGGTCTATCCAGGGTTGGCCTGCAAGGTACGGATGGGGGATGGCTATAGGAATGTTCAGTGATGAGATGTCTGGTCAGAGGAATGAAAGCAAAAATCCAAAGAAGAGGAAGTAATTTTATCAGGTTGAGACAGGTGGAGAGAAGAGAAGGATCTCAGGGACTTACCTTTTGGCTCCGTCAACTAGCCCTTAGCTCAGGCTGCAGCAAAGGAAAGAAGAGAAGGCAGGCCATTTCAGCAGCTCATGTGACATTGAGGATGCATACATCATACTAAACCATGATCTGTTTTAACCACATTTGTGAATAAACCAGGTTCCCTGGAATATCCATCACACTAAGTGGTACATCACAGTAACTAGGTTTGCACAATATGCTAAGCCAAAACCAAACCACACTGTATCTTAGGATGAGGCATGAACTGGGTCAATGTATCTGGGTGAAGGGAAGAAAGGGAGGTTTGAAAACTCAGTGGCCCTTCTCTGTATTCATCCATGGAACTTTGAGGAAGATGCACCAAGGCTGAGGGTGCCTCCAGAAGGATTGCTCCGAGTCCTCCAAACAAGAGGCGGCGCAGATCTTCCTTTCTTGGTTAGAAAAAAGGTGGAAGAAAATTCTGGAGTTACAAGCGGGAAACAAACTTGTCTGCAATCACTGTAAAATTCCACAAGTGAGGCAGTGTGATTACTTGATCAAAGCTTTCTGAATCTCCTAATTAGCTCATTCTGCTTCAAAACTGCACTTTGAACAGTGCCATTGAAGTCAGCAAGAGGACCGACTGCAGCTGATCAACAACACAATCATTCTCTGCTGAAGACAGTTTGGGGTAGTTTTGATTGTTTAAGGACTTCTTCATCCCACCCCGGAGAAACGCCATCAGGCAACCCCAACTTTTGGCCTTGTTGGTTGGTTCAATTCACAGGGCTCCCCAACTGAAAAGTGACTCAATACCTTCTAAGGTTTCACCCTGTAATATTCTGGGCTTTTAAGATAATTGAGGCCAGCCACCCAAAGGGAACATGATGGGAGCGAGATGGTCTGGAGGTCTTATGTGTGAAAGCCTCCTTTAAGAGAGAAGATGTGCCTACTCCTGATAATTGAATGCATTTATGTTTTCATAATGTATATAGCAACAATAGCATGTAAATGCTTCTTTCCTTTTAGAATTTTCAGGAGGCACTGTAAATACTCACACCACACTTTTAAATGTTCAAATCTTTAGAAGTCACTCAAACCCATGTGGGAGTAGGTAGCATATAAATTTGTATTTTGCTGCTGATTTCTTCCATACAAATGGTATTCATTTAGAAGTATGAACAGTAGGATTATATCTGGTGAGTGATTCCAGTTCAGATGCCATCCACAAACAGACCAGCCTCATTACTGTTACAGTTGAGTATTACACACTTCCCATATTCTTCGCCAACGTGTTTTCATAATTGAATATGGTTTGCTGCGTTAGGCTGGAGGCTAAGAGTCAACAGGAAGCTGCAATCATATTCTTTGCCTGTAAGTCTGTCCTTGCTCAGCCTCTGAGGCTTAGATTCTAATTATAATTATTTCATTCCTGCATATTTGATGCTGTTAAAAAACACCTTTTTTCGCCCATGGATATCTCCCAGAAAGCAGAGATAGAGATGCCTTCTTTTTCAACCCCTTCCTTTTGGGTCTTTGCCTCTAGTCAATTTCACAATCTGATCCTAAGAGAGACACTAATCTGGTCAATGTCACAGTCCTTTCTAATCACTTTCACAGTATGATGGAAAATTCCTCAGTATTTTTTCCATCCTATGTAAAGGCGGCATCACCTTGGAGATTCCTACAAATACATATGGCAGTATCTCAGCTTTGAAATCCCTTGTATTTGGCAGCATGGAGAAGCTGTGGGTTGACTGAACATAAAATATAACAATATTGCATAAAATAATATAGCATTGTAAAAGCTGTCTCGGAAAAAGCAGATTTGGGGGAGAAAGCGGCGTCAGGAGCCAACTTAGAGCTTGTGGTGTGTGTCCTGTAAGTGAGGCTATCTTACATGGAGTCAGGCAGCTTATAAATTTAATTTAAAAATTAATTTAAAACTACTTTTTAAAAACACTTCTTGATGGAGAGCCAAATTCAAAGCTTACTCGGCCTTGAAATTCTGGATAATCTTGAGCTAGACACTAGTAGCTTAACTTTGTTTTTCAAGTAAGATATTTGGATGGGGGCATCACAGGTACATTTTACTTAATTTATTTGTTAGATTTTATATCCCGCCATTTTGTTCATAATGTGCACCTCCCATTTTTCCTCCACAACAAATGATCCTATGAGGTAGGTTGGGCTGAAAGAATCTGAAAGTCTCTCAGGAGCTTCTGTAGCTAAGACATGCACCTGGGTCCCTCTGCTTCTGATCCACCACCTTAACCACCATATCACACTGGCTGTTCTGCTAACTAGAATCCATGGCCTCTCCAGCCAAAAGGTTCATTTAGCAGATGATATGGAAGATTCTGGTTATAATAACTGCTGCCAGGCTAAGTAGCTTACACTGAGCTGGCCAGATGCACTAATAATCTGGGCAGCTACAGGATATCTTCCTACATTACTGTATAGCCTTCCAAGCTGACTTGAGCTTTTTGGAGGACATCTGGGATGTTTGTGTCCCCAGAAAATCCAAGATGAGGATTTGAGTTTGTGTAGGTTTGCCATGAGAACTTTTCTCTAGGGCTGGAATTAAATTTTGAACGTGGGATATGATCACATGAATCAGTTCCAAACAAATGCCTGTTGGGCTAACTGATGAGAAAGCCAAAGTTTATCTGGGATTTGAAGGAAGAACTTCCTGGGAGGCTTTTGTGATTGTCATCCTTGCATGCCCAGTCCTTGGGTTTGCTAGCAAGAGCATCTCTTCTTGGCAGGACATCATGTTCTGCTTTGACAGTGGAACGATTTGCTAATGACCTCCCCAATTGCCTTCAGCTTCACCAGATGTCCCTGCAGTAGCAAGTGGATGAAGAAAGTGGCTGATCTGTGGCCCTCTCATTGGCAACTGGGAATGCCTTGGCTCTGATATTTTCTTATGTCTGCAATATTCATCTGAAAAATGGATTTGGAGATCCTGCACTGCAAGAAGAACCAACTGACCTGTCCTGGACCAAATACAGGGTGGCTGTTCTGAGGATCAGCAAGCAGAAACTCACATCATTTGGGCATGTCCTGCAAGTAAAGGATGGCCTAGAAAAAAATATGCTTGATGAGATTGAGGGAAGTGGGCGGGAGAGATCATTCTGTATAGACAGGATCAAAGAAGTTACCAGATTAACCTTGGAAGAGCTGTGAGTGGTTTTTGGAGACATTTCAAAGCATTCGTCCCTGTAGTCATCAGGTGTCAAATCTACTGTGATGGTGCCCAAATAAACCAAAATATCAGGCATCTGTATCCATTGTGCTTTAAACTATTTAAAGGAAAGGCTTTCTTAAAACTTTGGATACAGACAACTCCCTTAGTGGTGGTAGAGCTGAGACCGCGAATTTTTTGCTCAGCAAAGTCCAAAGAATGAGATTCAACAGTACAGATACAATCCATCCAACAATTTCCACATGGAGAAAAGAGCAAGAGAATAACATCTCTGTATGCTTGTAAATGTATATTTGTTATGATTAGTAATCAAGAGATGCTGAAATCTCAGAAGTTTCCTTCCCCTAACAAAGAAGCTTCTGTTTCTCTGCTTTATTCTTAGAATGACATTTTAAAGAAGAATTCTCAGTAGTGTTTTTGAGCTTACTTTATCATTTAAGGTGGTGCAAGTTACACGTTTTTGAAGCCTCCCTGGGGTCTGCACTTCAGATGCTGAAAAGCCCCGTGGGAGGACTTTCCGGGTCAAGTGTGGGAAGCAACAGAGTGGATTGTGCCAGTGACACATGACTCTTGGCCACTTCCTCACTAAATAAATACAAGAACACCACACTTCATCCCTAAGAAGAGCTCCAAAGTTCCCTTCTCTTTTGAAAGCACATTTTCTTTTATCAAAGGAGGGAGAGAATAAAAATACAGGAGCATTTTTCAGCATAGCCCTAAGTATTAGAGATTCATCGCTTCAGCTCCCAGAACACTTCCTACATTTTATCTAACAGTTCCGGTTGATTAGAGACACTTCCTGTGTTCTATTCTTTGTCCTTGGTAGATATTTTGTTGTTGTTGTTGTTGTTCTTCCTTAGTATTACTCTTGGGAAAGGCTTGTTAGAATACTCAATCGATCAAATCTTTATTATGGTCAAAGACCAGCATAAGGAGGGTGGGGTACAGTCAATTAGAAAGCATAGAAAATACATCAGAATTGTTACCATACTAATGTGATCTGATATAATATGAACAAGGGCCTCTGGACCCCCTTAATCATCCTCCTCCAAACTATTCAGTAGAAGAGCATGCAGTTATTTTATATTCAAAATTTGATGAAAATCAAGATGTACTCTAAAAATAGCAGTAATTGCTATGCATGCTGATGCTAATCAATTCTATTCTGATTCTATTTTTTAAAAAAATGCAGATGGATTTTCAAAGCCATAGTGGGCAACAGAAGAAGAGTGTAAAAGTGGATTATCCAGTAAAAATTCAGTCTTGTGGTAGGAGCAGGCATAGGGGTGGGATTTATTCCAAGAACAGAGATAGGATATACAAAAGGAATTTTCCCTTGGATGTGGACAAAATGCCCTTTAATTTGGTTGTATCCAATGAGATTTTTGCTCCTGAAAGTGAAAACCACCCACCCTCCCTATCTCCCTCTTGCTCATCAAAATTGCCTTATTTGAAAGTTTTGATTGTTTATGAAGACTCTTCTGTTTCTCAACCTTGGCAACTTTAAGATATGTGGACTTCAACTCCCAAAATTCCCCAGCCAGCATGCTTTCTGAGAGTTGAAATCCTTGTATCTTAAAGTTGCCAAGGTTGGGAAACACTGCTCTAGACAGTTCTACAAATGACAGTGGTGACAGGACCCTGTTTTACTTAATCTATTTTAAAATGTCCATGCCACTTTGAAATATACATATTACTAAGACTTGCATAGAAAGATAGGGAACATGTGCATCCTAAACAAATAGGTTCACGTATCACATTAAGACATGATTGGTTTAAACATGGTTGCTTGCATAAGTTGCACTTGGCTAGGTTCACACAACATGGGAAACCAACGAAACAAGTCACATTCTGGCTTAGCATAGTGGATGAGCCCAATCTCAGCTCTCAAGCTTCAATCTTTGTATAGTCATAGACACATCTTCTTTCACTAACACTCTTGTTAGCAGACGGAGGCACACAGATGTTAAGACACCTTCTTCCTGCAGGTAGGGAATAATAATCTGGTTCTTCCCTTTCCCAGTAACCTGGGTTGCAGGAAACCAGAGATTTTGCAGAGTTGCTGGGAGGGGCTGAAAGACTTTCCTTCCTGAAATCCTCCAGGACTGCTAGATTCCCACTTCCCACAGCAGCAGGAAACCTACGTCCTGTTTTCTGCTGGGCAGCTAAGCAGCTGGCAGGCAGGAAAAAAAAAACAGCAGGGTTCTCTGTGAACCACCACCAAAATTTGCACATGGCTTTCATTTGCCTTCTTAGATAATGCCTTGTGACCTTTGGTAACTGAAATATTTAAGTGGCTTCTCATATTTTAAATCATTCCCAAAATAACCCTGTGAGATAGGCCAGTATCATCATCCCAGAAGCAAATTGACTGTATCTAAAACCATTAATTGTGTTCTTGTCGGTTTTGAATGGACACTATTTATTCTGTGGCAATCAGCTCCTATAAAAGAAAAGATTTATTCATGGTGAGTTCACCTCTTCATGAGAATAAAAGTACAATGGTTTCTTTGTCCTGGGAAAAAGCTTGGGCTGCACCAAACTGTTTGAAGATGCAGAAACTCTTCACTCTGATTAAGAGCTGATCACTGAATGAACCTGCCTAAAACACCACTCAGTTTTGATGTGGTTTTGATAGCTGTATTCAAAATTAGGTTTGCACCACTCCTGGGTTTCCCACCGCATTTTTCCAAACTGAAATTTCATTTGTGTTTCAGCTATAACCAGAATGCTTCAGCAAACGTCTTCATTTGTAGTTGTGTAGTTTTGAAAATCTGAGTGATGCCTTCATCTGTCCCTTTGAAAGATGCCTGTGTTAGGAACAGAGTAATAATTAGAACTCTGTATCTTTTTCCTGCTTCTTGATGTTCTGATACTGATACTTATTCTTATCCTTGACTGCTGCCTTGCAACTTCCACACAAGGTCAAAAGATGTGGGGGAAGAGAAAAATGCAGACCAAGGGGAATCACAGAGTGGCTTGTGTCAGCATAAAGGCAAGGTGATTCCCTCAGGAAGGTAACTGTCCCAAGGATATGATGGAAGAGAATCTAGCCAAGGAAACAGGCTCAGCTACTTGTAAAGAGAAAGTTTCCCTCAAATCAAGTTTGACTCCTGGGGGACTCGGCAGAAACATCCATGCACTTTTCTAGGATGGAAATGATTTGCCACTGCCTTCTTCCAGTTGCCGGTCTTCTGTTCCATCTAGCCCAGCGTTTTTCAAACTTTGTGTAATGCTATATGGAAAAGACCTTGGGAGATGGGGTGAAGAGATGCTGCCTAGGGAACAGATAAGAGAGGGCATAGCCCACAGCTGCATAGTGGGTGGAGTAAGAGGCTCAGGAGGGACCCTCCCTAGCTTCTTGGGCTGTAAAGGAGATGGCGGGATGCTTGTACTTTCACACTTGCAAGATTCTGTTAATGTAGCCTTACAATAAAGTAGAATTAGCTCATCTGGTCGTGTTTCCTGTCTGGTCTACCTGGGAAGGCTGACATCAATCTTGCAAGTCTGAAAATACAAATCTCCCACCATCTCCTTTACAGCCTGAGAAGCTAGGGAGGGTCCCTCCTGAGCCTCTTGCTCCAACCTCCATGCAGCTGAGGACCAGGCGGTCTCTTATCTGACCATTCCCTAGGCAGCATCTCTTTGCCCCATCTCCCAAGGTTTTGCATACCATTGCATTTGGCAACTTTAAGATGTATGGACTTCAACTGCCAGAATCCCCCAGCCAGCCTCTGGTCGTGGGATGTCCAGATGGTCTCCCATTTAAATATTAACCCGACCTGAATCTGATTAGCCTCTGAGCCCAGTAAAGTCAGATGCTTTGCTCTGCATTTCTTGTAGGATTCCCCTAAAACCTCAGCAGTCAGATATAGTGGTACAGAAGAGAAAAATGTGATGCTTTCAATACAGGTTGTTCTTTCTTGCAGACGTTACCTGCATTTATCTAAAAGGAAGATGATTCTGAAGTTAAGATGATCCCTTCTTCCCCAAAAGAAAGATTCCAGGAAAAAAAAACTTTTATCTGTCTCATTACCATATTCAGAGTACATCTAAGATGGACCTCCTGTTTCAAGGGCAAATTATTTAAGAAAACAATTCCTCCGTTTGGTAAATACAGTATTTCAGCCCAATTGTGTGTCGTAGTCACAGTTTGATAAATCTGTTGTGTCACTTTCATTTGGCAGGAGGTGTTGCCGACCACCTCAAAACCTGTCCCGATTTTAATGACTCTCCAGAAAGTCTGCCATGCTGTTTTAATAATGGTCCATTTAATTCCTTTCTTTTGGGCTTTCATTTGTGGATTTGGTGTCCCCTTCCTGCCCCCAAACCAAGCTTTATGCCAGAGCAGTGGGAATATTCCAGCTGCCATTTTCATTGGTGGTTTCCCTAGAGAGCTGCCCTTAATTGCCTTGCAGGAGAAAGAATGTCAGTGTTTGCTTTGAATGACTTGTTAGAATCTTTTATATTGTGTAGAGCTCTTCTCTTGGCTGGACCCGCTTGGGGGGCGGTCCTCAGGGAGATTTGTAAAGACAAGGACAACCTTTGCTGAAAGGCAAGAGAGCGTTTGCTGGTTACCTTCCTGCCAAGCACAGTTCTTTCTAGAAAGCATTTGCTTTGCTCAGCAAGAGCTTTCAGCACAGAATGGGTAACCCTTGCATGGGGTGGAGAAACCAGTTTTCAAGTATCACTTGCTTTACAGCCCCCTGTCACTTCCCACCAACTGATCTTGCAAGCCAAGGCTCTGAAAATTGGAATGCAATGAAGATGAGGTCCCCCAGGATCAACACGGACTTGGAAAGGTAGCCTTCAAGGGACACAAAAGACAATGCTCCAGAGGTAGCTTACAGTGTTTTGCCTCAGACATTGAGGCACAAACAATCCAGTTGCCTCTCAATTTAATGGATCACAATGCAAAGCAACCCTTTGTGGTTACTTCATACCCCAGTGTGTCATATGAGCCCAAGAGCTGGGAAACCACATCACGCAAGCATAGATACAGAGTGAGCTTTGGTGGACCAGAGTTCTGTTCATTAAGCTTGTGAGTTTTTAAGCTGTTGGATATGAGTAAGACTTTATTTGTACCCGCTTTTCTACTCAAGGTGGCTTAAGTGTTGTGTGATGTCTGAAGGAAGCCACATGCCAGAAGTATCAACCAAGCTAAATATCCATAAAGTAAAGCATTCCCAGAGCAGCTTGGGTGGGTTCCACAGGCCCTTCTCCATTCAGTTAATTCCTTCCCTGTCAGCCAAGAGCAAGGATTTTTAAAATGCAGTGTGCAGTTGCCTGATTTTGCCCAATTTACCTGCCTCCAAAGACTGGTTGATGCCACTTGCCTCCTGTCTTAGGATCCTGCCCACAACTTTTAACAGCTGAGAATCAGGCCTGGAATGAAAGCTGCAATTTAGAACAGTTTGCAGAAGCAAAATGCATTTCATATTCTCCAAATGTTGGGTATCCCCCTCCCCTTTATGGCCCCCCAATACCTTTTACTTCCCTGCACTGCGACCTGTTGCCTGAATCCACACGGATTTCCAGCCAAGGAAGGACTCCCACGAATGGCAATTTGCAGTCCATCCCTAAGGCGCTGCAGCTTCACTCTCGTGGGGCATCCTTTGTTGCCGCTGTTGTTCTTCGGGGCTGAACGCGTTTTAAGCCCGCATCTGAATGTAACGTGTGAAGAGGGCAGGGCACCCCGCTCTTCCTCCCCGGCTGCTTGCTGTCCCCCGCCCCCGTCGCCAGCCCTCAATTAGCGTACAGTCCGAAAGGGTGGGGCGTTTCGGGGGAATCCAGAATGGGCGCCCCCTCCTTTGCCGGCGGCAAACGCAGCCGGGCAGCGCGCGCGCCTTGCGCAGCCAGCCCGGAGGAGCCGCGAACGTGGGAACGGAGTAACCGGGCGGGGACAGGGCGGTGTCGTCCTCCTCCTCCTCCTCCTCCTCCTCCTCACCCCCCCCTGCCCCGGCAAGGCAACCGGAGTCCAACTGGGAGGGAGGAAGAGGGCAGGGTGATTGGCGTGCCAGGGGCAGGGCGCGCAGCGAGCACCCACCGGCGCGCCTCCGCGGAAAGGCGGCCGGCCCTGCTGCGCCAGGGGAGGAAGCCGCGGCGGCGAGGCGGGGCAGAAGGAGGCGGGGAGGGAAGCGATGGCTCACGGCTGACCGCATCCGCGCCGGCTTGGCTCCGAAATCCTGGCGCTTCCCTCGCCCTGCCTCGCCTGCCAGCCCACCCGGCCGGCCCCTCCATTTTGAAGACGCCCGGCGTCCCCGATGGCGTTCAGCGCCTCCTGGCAGCTCCTCTCGCCCGTGCAGTGGGCCAAGTGGACGTGGTCGGCGGTGCGGGGCGGCGGACCCCCGGACCTCGAGCGGGATGACCTCGCCGCCGCCGCTGCTGGGGAGCGGGGCTCGGCGCGCGGGCAGGCGGAGGACGCGGAGGAGGAAGAGGCGGCGCAGGCGGAGACCAAGTCGCTGAGTCTCAGGCAAGTCGGCGCAGCGCTGCCGTGGGGCGTTTTCACACGTTCCGCCCAGGCAGACTCGAGTTGGCCTCTGGGCGCTCGCGGGTCAGCCTAGAGGGGGTGCTGGTTGCGGCTGGGGGCGCTCGGGGGCTGCGGGCGCAGAGGCGGTTTTGCACCTCTGCGCGCCGCTGGAGCTTTTGGGCGGCCTCGGTGGGATCGGCTTACGCGTCCGGGGATCCGCTTTCGAAAGAGAAACTGTGTGAACAGAGCCGGGGCGATTGGCGGCGGAACGAGTGGATTGACTTCATGGGCAAACGACGCGCTTGCCTGAGCGTCTCGCCGCTGTCTCGGTGGGGACACCTCGGAGAGGGGGACCCTTGGCGGCTTATGCCTGGCTTTTGCTCCCCTAGCCACTGCCTGTGCACCACAGGCTAAGCTGTAAACCGTGGTTAAAAAGCCATCGCGATGGCTAAGCCCAAAGAAGCAAGTCACGTTATGGCGTAATCGGGTGGCCTGATTGCTGTCCATTGTGCTTTAGTTTAGCCCTTAATCGTGATTTATGGGTTAGCCTTTTGCCCAAGGACTGCCTTGACTCTTGCCACATCTGGGCATAAGCCTCCAAACCTTGGTGAGTCCTCTCGCCCATAAATGTGTCAAGGGATGCTCTCCTGTGATTGAACCCCATCAGGATGTAAAATGGGCACTGTGCATCCTCAGACATGCTGGGAGCTTTATCCCAAAGCCGTGGCATTTTCCTGGTCTGCTTTATCTTAGGGGTCAGCCGCTGACCCAGAGGCTGGAGGGAAGTAACAGTGGGGCTCACTCACTTCAGAGGGGGGGTGTTTTCCCTCAGTCTTTCCTGTCCTGCTCAGAACAGCTGCCTTGGCAGATCTAGATGATGGGACACACACAGAGACACACCGGGCTGCCACGGAACCTCTGAGACAGCTTTAACTGAGCCCAGAAGCAAATTCCAGGGAGGGTGACTTTTTTTCTCCACTGCCCTCTACTCATTGGATCTGCCAGCTCTGGCCCAAACTTTGCTGTTTCAATATCATCATATTTTTGGCCCGGAGTTGATTCCTTGAACATTCATTGTTGTCTCTTGTAAACTAGAGCAAGATGGAATTAGCATCCAGAGCAGTGTTTCTCAACCTCCTCAACTTTCAGATGTGTGGACTTCAACTCCCAGAATTCCCCAGCCAGCATTGGGAGGTGGAATTCTGGGAGGTGAAGTCCACACATCTGAAAGTTGCGGAGGTTGAGAAACACTGGTGTGGAGTGTGGAAAAGAGTGGGGGGCCAACTGTGTTCCTGCCCTGTTGGTGAACTTCCTGAGAGAGCCAGAGGTGGAAAACTGAATTCAGGGTCAAATGAGACATGTGGGTTTTGTATTTATTTGTAACCCAGTGGAATCTTCCAGGACTCCTGATAGCTAACAAATATAATATAGAATATCCATACTTGATATAAGTAAAATATTCATAAGTCAATGACTATCTCTCAAAGCAAACTCAAAACCCCAAACCAGCATCAAAATGAACCCCAGATGCAGGCGCCCACTACAGTGAAGAACTCCAGTGTTTCTCAACCTTGGCAACTTTGAGATGGGTGGACTTCAATTCCCAAATAAGTACCTTGAGGGGGGCGTTTTGATCTCAGTTGAGAGGTTACTTCAAAGAGCAGGTTTTGTCACGGAAAAGAAGCACCTCTTTGGTCTGGCCTCCCTACTTCATGGAAGTGGGGTACTGCCAACAGTTTCTCCTGGGACCATTAATTTGGCTGGGTGGATTCAAGCTGGAGAATGTGGTCCTTGAGATGGCTCAGTGTCAAGCCAGATTAGGCTGTCATGGTTCATGGTGGCCTTTTGAAATGGACTGGAAGCCAGTGCCATGTGCTCCTGGTGACCTGTTATAAAAGAAGTTCAGGACCGCAAGTAGCATCCACAGGGAAGATGGTTAATAATTGGATGAAGCATGCATGGGAGAGGGGAACTGAATTGCTTTTTGCTGCTGAGAAAATTCACTTTTCGAAGACAAACCAACTTCCTTGGGACAGCCACAGGGAAGAAAATGCACATCCATGAACGCTACAGTTCTGCAGTTAAAACAGGCAAAATACCAAAAGGCACCAAACTCATATCTACTCAGAACTTTAGAAGACTTAGCTCCTTGGTCTCTGATGTAGAGCCCGTGAGAAGCCACAGGCCTGATATTTTCCTTGTTGCCATCCTGCCTGTGGTTTTTTTTAAAGATTTTTTTAAAATTAAAAACAACAGAAAGATGTATGTAGGCTTTGAAGCAAAGTGCCCGCCTTCAGTATTATCTAATTTCCTACAGTGCCAGTGACCTCACGTTGATCCCAGAGGCATTTTTAAGCTGGGTTGTTCTAGCTCAGTGCTTGGTTTGAAAGCGTGCCCAGAAAAAAAGGGGGAGAGGTAAATTAAGGTGGTAGATGGCATTTGAAAGGCAGGGGCATTGTGGGGAGGCATAACACGGTGTCCACAATTGTGCAGCCACGCCCCACTTCTTTTTTATACGCATCATGTGTGAATTTTTTCTGAACCCATCTTGCAAAAGATTTCTTAATAAAAAGCCTTGAAAGGTTCATTGGAGAGAATTGGCTCAGGGTAGGTCTGCAAGTAGTAATGTATTTTTTTCTCCCCTCCCTCCTTCCTTGGCAGTTCGGATTCAGAAGGCAATTTTGGGACTCCCGAGGCAGAGACGCCAATCCATTCACTGGAGAAGGAGTTGGAAGACCTGGATCTGGATCCGGAGGTCGGGTCCCAAGGTAAACAGCTGCTGAGCCTTCCTGTCCCCTCCTTTGCTGAAGAAGCCAGTGGATCCAGTTTCTCTTACAAGTACTTTTTTTTGTCTGCATCATCCCTTGGCTCTTTTTAGACCCTCTGTGTATGGTCTTTAATGGGGACAAAGCTGTATGTTCATCGTATTTTAGCACTATCTTTGGGTAATGCAAGCTGAGCATAGATCTGTTTTTTCTACCACGTTTGACTGTGGATGATTTCCATCAGAGAAGACAGAAAGGTAACTGTATGGGGTTAGCTTCAGGGATTTCTTTCCAGATGTGTGAAAAGGCCTAAGTGTAATAAGTTCAATTTGCTGAAAACTGCAGTTTCTATTAATCATCATCATCATCCAAAGCAAGTTGCTAGCCCTTAAGGGCTAGAAATTTTTGATTAATAGACTGTAGCTTTTTATTAAGCTTGGAACCTCCAGTGTTTATTATGGTGTAATGTTATGTTGGGTCTTCGTATCCTAGATTTGGAGCAGTTTGAGTTCTATTTATATGTAGGCTTTTTCTTCCTTGTACAGTCAAGTGAAAGGATGAAACATCCTCATTTGCACATTTTATAGCAAATTTAATTTTCCCGGTGGCGTGGTTTCTGTCTCCTTAAATTGTTAATAGTAACTATGAGTAATGGTTGTAGCCCCTCTGTTTATATACTTGCTAGATGCGTTGGCTTGCAAAAACAATGGGAACATCCACTTTTCTTTTTAGCAGAGAGAAATGTGCTTCTAGTCCTCAGATTTAGCAAGCTGCATTTAGAAAATGTCCATTAGGTACTTACTCTCACTCCCTTCTTAAAATTTATCTCTGTCCTTTGCCCCACTGCAAGCTTATTCCTTAGTCCTCTAGAAAGTGAAAAGTGTCAGCGCATTCATTGTTTGTCTAGTACAAGTGCTTTTATGCAGCTTGACTCAAACAAATCTAACTGGCTTTCAAGAGGTATAAACAATAAACAGCTCTAGCAAAATAATACACTCGCACAGTATATAGCAAAGCAATTCAGTTTCATAATGGTGATAATAACAAGCAACTAGCCACAGGGCCCACATACATCTCAGGTACTTGGTGTCCATGAAGAGGGTCAGGAAAGTCAAAATGGCAGCCTCAGACCCATTAAAAATGGCTGTGTTTGCATGACTGCAGCTACCATCTTGTCAGCCCTTCAAGGTAGTCCAGACAAGACACTCTAACCATGAGTACTAACACTACCTTTATTGCAAGGGTACATTAACGGCATCTTGCAAGTCTGAGAGTACATCTCTGCCCTCCCCTCGCCTTTACAGCCCAAGAAACCAGGGAGGGTCCCTTCTGAGGTGTTTGCCACACCCCCATTCCTTCTGAGGGCTCAGCTGCCTCTTACCTGACTGTTACCTAGTCTGCTGTTCCTCCTCCTCCTCCTGTCTCTCAAGGACATTCTCGCAGACCATCACACAACTTGACTTTTTTTGATGACACACGCACACCCTGTGGATGCCTGTCAGATGTTCATGAGCCCCTCCACCCCCAGATTCCTGCTTAAATAACCAGGCATTCACCAATTTCTGAATATCGATAACAAGGATACTGATCTTTTGCGGGGAGAAGGGCTTCATGGGGGAAAGCTCTGGTACAGAATGTTACTTCTCAGACTGCTCTAGTTGTATTGTGTGGAAAGTGGGTAGCTTTAGCAGGAAAACTCTACTAACCCCCTTTATGAGTAGGCAGCCGTCTCCCTGTTAGGCCCTGAGTCATATGGGACCTACTACTAGCACCCTGTAGCTGAGCCTCAGGTGGGATTTCTTTCTAGTGGCTTATGTCTCTTCTTCTGCTTGGGAAAGGCAGAGCTGCCTTCTTCTGTCTTTTGATAAGGCGGCACCACCTGAAGAATGGTACCTGCGTATTAACATACCCTCTGTAGGCTGCATTTCCGGAACTTAGGTGTGGAATCAAAGCAGGCCTGATGAACTCTCCCAAGACCTCTGGGCATGTCTGAAACAGCAGCATTTGGGTAGGCTGGGTCTTAGAGCAAGGAGGAAGAAAGCCCACACATTGAGCTGTAGAAAGCAAAACCATGTGCTTTGTATGAGCCCGTAATGTAAAATGGAACAAGCTTCCTTTGTTGTTGGAAGGTAGAATTTGTAAGGGTTGACCCATAGGGATTTCCACCCAGCCTTGCCCCTACAGAGTCTTCTGGAGGACTTTGGGGTGCACAGGGGGCATTTCTCTGGGTGCATCTGCGTGAAGATCAGAAAGACAGACCTGTGGAAGACCAACATTCCCTTGCAGTCAGCCCATAAGGTAGCATTTAGCTTTGATGCGCTGCACACGCTGCAGAATGCTTCTCACCAGGATAAACACACCTCAAGCAGTCTAGCTGCATTGGGAAGAGGGATGCATGCCTTGAACGTGACAGCCTTCTTTGTCATTGCGCAGGAAGCAGATCTTTGTGGTTTTCGCGCTTAGCAAAACAACCAGGCGGTTCTGGAGATATCTTTAGCTCGGTTGCCGCAGGGTTACAACAGATGTACTTGGGCTCTTGCATGTTCCCAGTATTTCCCTCCTATTTTGCATCTTACGGAATTATCCTTTCTCTCCCCTAAATCCTTTTTTCTCCTCCTGCTTTTGGGAGCATGAAATTTGTATTACAAAGGGAGGCACGGCAGGGAGCTCACAGCTGATTTTGAGGCTTTGCAGGGCTATAAATTAGACTGGGGAGTAAAAAAAAAAAATTCTGGCAGAATACAACAGGCAAGCCATTTCCCTATTTTTGCCACTAGTAGATGTGGTAGACATTTGTATCTAGTAAAGGGGGAAGGGGAGAGCTTCCCCTTATGAATGTGTGCCTGGAAGTCTCCCATCAGCCTTCTGAAAAGACCAATGCAGTGATGAGTGCCTGGTCCTGCCTTGTGAATCCATTGTAGCCTAAGCGACTGAACAAAATCTTTGCAGTGCAGGGAGCAAAGATTATAAAGTAGCTTTTTTATATTGCAGTTATCTTGTTGCAGAACAAGTATACTATTATATACTTAGAATATACCTGTATATACTTACATATATATAATGATATTATTATCGTGTTGTTATTGATAATAATATCATGTTATTGAATATTATAAAAGGATAATATTCAATAAAAGGATAAGTAAAGGGATAAGTATTCATTTTACTGAATATTATGAAGAGAAAATGGCCCTTGCTATTCTCCTGGATCTGATTCTACTAAACAACGAATCTGGGATATAGAACTCCAAACAAATTTAAGTAAGTTGCTACACCCCAATATTTATCATTTTCTTCCAGAAAGGTTCGTTCCAGCCTCCTATCCATTACAATACTGAAATTTTGTAAGGCTTCCACCTTAGCCAGGCTGGACACTCTGCCCTCAGCAGTCCTTTCTGGATGTTTTAAGGGTACCCCCATGCACTTTCAGTTATGTCCATGTGGTGCTGGCTCAACAGAAACCCTAAGCCATAAGTTATTACACTGTTCCCTATATAAGGACTCTAGACAGACCCTTATATATCTGATTTTGAAGAAATTTCCAGGTGGGGAGTGTGATTTCTATTTAACGCTACTTCTTTTGGACAGTGACTCGAAAATACCCTCCCGAGTTGCCCAGTTTTGTGCTACCATTTGTACGATACACCGCACCATTACTTGGGCTGAACATGTCTAAAAATAATATGTTGCCTTGATTTATTTTAGCACTTGTATTTTAATTACTTTAATTTGAAATAAATAATTTGAGATAAAATTAACGTATTTTAATTTAATTTAATTATTTTAATTAATTAATTATTCTACTTTATTTTAATTGCAGTCACTCTCTTTCAGCCCAACCCACCTCACAGGGTTGTTGTTGTGGGGAAAATAGGAGGAGGAAGGAGTATTAGGTATGTTCCTCACCTTGAGTTATTTATAAAAACAATAAAGGCGGGATAAAAAAAATAAAAAAAACTATTATTCGATCTTATCATACTTACTATTTTTTGGTTTTATACATATATAGAAGGAAGTATTACTGCTGTGATTAGATTTTTTGATTGCATCTGGCCTTAGGGCCACAATAAAGCTGATTGATTGACTACATTCTACAATTTGCAGCTCCTCGTAAAGTTTGGAATACTTTGATGCTCTCGTCTTCTTTCTCAGAGGTGCTAAGAGATAAAGCAAGTAGAGAGACTGCCCAGCTACCAAATGAATCTGAACTTCCGCTGATGGAGAAAAATGAGAGGCTCAGATACTCTGTCTTTTCATCCGGTCAGATGGATAGCCTGTTCAATTCCTTCCTCAGAGGTAACATGCAGGGAAAGAGAATTACTCTCTTTTTTCTCCTTAGAGGTATTCATTGAATTTTTTTTTTTGATAACTGGCATCCTTCATGCTGTAGCTTGCAATGTTGCACATTTCTAGCAGCTGTTCCAGCTTCTTAGAAAAGCTGTTTATTTTCTGTTTTGGATGCCTGCAGAATTCTATAGCCAGCCTGGGATTTGCTGCAGCGTTGGTGTTCCTGGGAATAGCTGCTTCCTAAAAACATTTAGTATTTAAGTTTCTTGTCCTTACAGTCCTGGAAAGATTATTTCTGTGCAGCGCTTTCCCTGAAGTGCTTCAAGCGGATTCTTGCTTCGGAGACACTGTAGGTGGCTAATGCTGAGAGACAGTGGCTTGCTGGAGCCCCAGAGTGTGTGGCTTGGTCTGGCTCTTGTTTGAAATGCTTTGTAAGGCCTTGGCTGGGGTAGAGGCTAATCAGTAAAGGCAGACCCAGGAAATGCTCCTTTTCTGCTTCGTTTTGTTGTCAGCAGGAATGAACTGCTGACTCTGTCAGATGGGACAGGAGCTTCAGAACCTGAAATGTGTTTTGCAAGGCAGCTTATTCAAGAGTAACGTGATGCCGAGGGCTTTGGGAACATGGCCTGTAAGCCTATATTTCTTGCTTTATCCTGTCAAAATCCAAACAGAAAGATAATATTGGGGCAGTTAATTTTGTGCTGAATTCTATACAGGTAATCCCTGCTTGACAACCGCAATTGGGACCCGCAAATCTGTTGCTAAGTGCCTCAGTCGTTAAGGGAGACATCACGTGACCGCAACAGACTTACGACCTCACTTCTGTGGTCATTAAGTGAATCACCTATTGTCATTAAGCAAGACATCACATGACTGTGACTTGTGATTTTACTGCTGGCTTCTCCATAGACTCTGCTTGTCAGAAGCTAGCTGTGAAGCACACAAATGGCCATCACGTGACTGCAGGGTGCCGTGATGGTCGTAAGTGCGAGGACTGGTCATAAAGTTACTTTTTCTGTGCTGTTGTAACTTCCAACAGTTGCTAAACAGGGCAGTCTTTAAGGAGGACTACCTGTATTGCTCAGTCTTTTCCCTTTTGGGGTGTAAGTGGGTCTGGAGTTTCTATTGATTTAGACAAAGGCCATCTAATTTAGCTTTGGAGAAGCTCACAAGTAGCCTCTTCTACTTTTTCATTATCACTTGATATTTAAAGGTGTACTTCTGCATATGGAGGTTCAGTTTAGCTTTGGAATATAGGGAGTGGCTTTCTGGTGAGTCAGACTTGGCTCTCTCTAGGTCAGTTCTGTCTACAGTTTGCACCCACTGCTGGTAGCTCTCCAGAATGTTCTGATCTCAAACTGTGCTGTTCCAGCTTCTGTCTCACAGTCACAATGGCTCATTTCAAGTCAGAATATTCACGAGAAGACCAGACGAGATTGTTTTGACAGTACAGCACTTCCTGTGCAGTCAGAACAGCCTCTTTTTGACTTCCGGGATATGACTACCTTGAAATATTTGGTGTATCTCTAGTTGTGATGATCAAACCTGAGATCTTCTCCAGGCAGAGCATCTGACTGGGCTTAGGCTTTGAAGTCTCTTTTTCAGCTTCCAAGGTGCACCTCATATTACTTACATCCACAAGGGCTACCTCCCTGCTGTAGAATATCAGCTCAGGAACTGAAGTCTGAAATGGTCTTCATAGTCCTGAAGGCTGCTGCAGCATCTTCGTCCCCAGGACGCTGCCCCAGGAGATGAACTAAGCATGTTGGGTTGAATATGATAGAAGATTGATTTTTAGATCCCTCTGGCAACCTGTGCCAAGAATGTACTCTCCAAGCAGTGGCATTTCAAGCCAGACTGCCATTAATGATGCTGCCTCCTCTCCAAATACTGTCTCTTTCTCTCCTCCCCCAATTGTCCGCACTCAGAAAAATTATGCCAAGGCAATTGGCTTACATCCGTATAAGCAATTCCGGCTCGGTTAATTCACACTAGTGCAGCAAGACCGGGAAAGTCGTAGATTTGATGACAGATCTGCAGAGGAAGCCGGGATGCTAAACAGGCAGAAGTCCTGCCAATTACTCGCTTGGTTTCCTTAACATTCAGCAGCTGTAACCACCTGCTTGAATTTAGACTTTCTTGGCAACTGTGAGAGAAGTTGCAATTTATATAAAAGAGGCAAAATGAGATCCCCAGTTATTCCACTCATCTTTTGGATGCTGATTGCTTGTTCCAAGAAGGGCTTCCATAAGAGAACTTTCTGGTGGATTGCTCCTCATTGTCAGGCCCTGGATACTGACATCACTTGCCTTTATCCTGGATTCTGCACATATCCGGATACATGGTAAGTCGGTAAACAACTGAGCCCAGCTATGAAGATTGGTGAGTCAAAGACAGCTGGAGCCAGAATGATGCACCCACTGAAGCTGTCGGGATCTAAACAAGATTGCTCAATTCCCAGAAAGCAAAGAGGGAGTGCATTTTGTGCAAAGCACATGGGCTACTGTTTTGTGCAAGTTGTCTGCTCCCAATGAGCTAAAATGTTGTAAAAAGCACTAACTAGGTCATGCTTTCATTTGACAACTACTTCTCACTGGTTAAGTTTTATGGATGTTTATTTTATTGTAAGCCTCCCAGAGCCAGATAAAAGGGAGATATTTTTTTTAATCCATCCAATCATGTCAGATTCTTGGAGGCTGCCTGGACAAGTCCCTGCAGTTTCCTTGGCAAGGTTTTTCAGAAGTGGCTTGCCATTGCCTCCTTCCCAGGGCTGAGAGAGAATGACTGGCCCAAGGTCACCCAGCTGGCTTTGTGCCTAAGGTGGGACTAGAACTCAGGGCCTCTCGGTTTCTAGCCTGAGGCCTTAACCACTACCCTAAACTGGCTCTCAAAAGTTAGATGGGCAGCTATATAAATCAAATAAATAAATAAAATAGAGGAAGTGCTATTTCCTAGTGATTTGATAAATTGCTTCTGTAGCTTTTTTGCAATGCCTCCTGCATGCCACTTGAAGTGTGGTGTACCCTTCCATTTTTTAAAATTATTATTGTTTTGTGGGTTTGCTATGCAATTTGTATGTGGCAGATTCTGGTGCTAAATGCAAGCAGGATGCTTGGCCATCAGGAATAATACTATGGATATTGTCCCATTAACATTGGACTAAGAATTCTTCCAGAGGCGTGGTTTACTATGCAGTTGCTCAGCCTCACCATAGATGACCAGGGGCTTCCACAAGAGGCATCAAGGGGGGAACAAATTATGAAAGCTCATCCATTCTCAGTGTTCCCCATTCTCAAACATTCATTGGAAAGAAAAAATTAACTGACATGGGAAAAGGCAGAAGGTTTGTAAATGGGCAGGAATTATTTTCTGGATTGAAAAAAATCCATGCAAAGCCATATAGGTAGGAACTCATCATGAGATGCTAATATATCCTGGAATAGCTGAAGTGAGCAGCTAAGGCCAATTCTACTTTTTAGTAACTGGTTTGTAATGCTTTTCATAAGCTTCTGTGTATGGATTCACAATCTACTGTCTGCACATAATGCCCAGGTCATTGCCCACCGTCCCTGCTGGTGTCTCTCTTGGTAGCTATTGGGCTTCCTACCCCACTTTATGTTTTTAATATTATTTTTACTTTTTAAAAAGTCTGCTAAATGGCAAAAAAAAAAGCCTCCTGCATTATTTTTATTAATAACCCATAGGTGTCCTTAAAAACCAAAATGGTGAATGCCTGCAGCCCAGTTCTTTATGTCTGAATTTGCCTCTCTACCTTGAACAAAATAAAGAGTGATATGGAACCTCCAGAAGAGCTGATTCTGTTGCCGGTCGGATGATCTGAAATGCTATCTGATGCCAACTTCATGCCAATTTTTCCGAGATGGAGAAAACCTCTCTTTCTGCCTTCCTTGTTTTTTGGGAGGCATGAATGCAAACCCATTATTCTGTATCAGCTGACTAGCAGAAGTGACCTTGCTGCAGGAACAGTCCTGTGTCTGTCTATTCTCCAAGGAACTCCACTGAATTCCTCCAGACTGACTTATGGATAGATATCAGCAGGAAGGTGTGGTGGATGGCATTGTGTTAATGCAACATTAGATGAGATGCATGTTCTAACTACAGCAAATAAATATGGAGATCCATCTTTGTGTGTAGGGCACGGGTTAATGGTGAAGCCATTGTGATGGTATATACATATGCATGAATCAGCTGTTGGGTTTGGGGAAGGAAGAACACGATTGGTCTTTATTTGAAAATCTTGTGTTGCCTGGCGGAGTGGGATTAAGGAAACCTTGCACCAGATAGGTCTGTCCTGCCCTTCATATTGGTGTGTCATACATAACAAGCTTTTCTTGTCTTTCAAAAGCTTTTCTAACCGCTAGAATATTTCAGGAATGACCCGTCCTCTTGTTCCTTGCTAATTCCTTGTAGAACATCTCTCTCTTTCTCTGAGGAGGAGGGAGTTATAAGACTGCAAGGGAATTTAAAGTATGCAGCCACCACCCTGTCACTAGGCCTTTCTGAGTCTGCTGTGCGAGAAGCTTTTTTCTAAGAAGGGAGTTGAAGTGTTTTGAGGTTGGCGAAGCTTGACATGAAGTTGAGATTAACCTCTCTTTTTTTTTTTTTGCTGGAGGCTCTATAGATCCTCAAGCAAGAGTAAGGCAACTTTTTTGGATGCCTTTGGACTTCTGTGCTTAGGTTGCAGATGCTTTCAGAAAGTAACCTATTTCTACTGGGCATGCCTATTCCCAAAATGCTGTCATAACACATAAATGCACTGGATGGCAAACCAGTGGTGTTCTCTGTTGCTATTTCTTCTAGCCCCCAAGGATACTTTCTACCCCTCCTTCTTCTTTTCATAATTATAAGGCAAAACTACGCAACAGTGGAACAGTCTACCTACAGAGGTCGTGGGCCCTCCACCACTGGAGGCTTTTGAGCTGGACAGCAACATCTCATGGATAGTTTCATTGGTTTTCTTACACACCAGAGAAGGTGGAACTAGGTTATGGAAGTAGATTGTGGTTCCTTCCATCTTTACAATTCTGTTTCTGTGATTTCTTTTTTCTTTTACCTCCCACCTACTGGGTTTCATCCTCTCAACATTTTCATTTTCTGCACAACTTTGGGGCATAAGTGGTGCCCAGAGGAATCCTTAAGAATAAAGATGATACTACGGGATGTTATCCAGAGGCATCCTTTGAAATGAGAATGAAACTACAGGTAGTCCTCAACTTATGACCATTTGTTTAACAATGATCTGGAGTTATGACCGCCTTGGAATGGGTGCTTTACAGCCTGTAAAGCACTTCCGAGTGTTGCAAAATGTCTCACTCCCCCTGCAGTCACATGATCGCATTTCAGGTGCTTGGCAACTGGCTTGCATTTACAACCAGTTGCAGCATCCCATGGTCATGTGATTGTGTTTTGCGATGTTTTTTGCCATTTTCTGGGGGAAAAAAACCATTGAGGAAGCTGGATTCACTTAACGACCCCAGTGATTTGCTTACCAATCACAATAAAAATGGACATAAAATCAGGTCTGGTCACATGGTGACTCGACTTACAACCATGACTTACAATGAAAACTCTGGTCCCAATTGTGGTCGTAAGTTGAGGACTACCTGTAGACACTGATCGTTTACAGCCTGAGATCTTCAATTTTAATTTTTTAAATTAAGAACCATCTTAAAAAATAAAAGCTAGATGGACCAGGGAGTCTGGAAGGCATCAAGGAGATACCCATGAAGAGATTGGGGCACAAAGAGAGTGTGTAGCTTCTCCTGTACTAGTAGAATTATAGTTCTGCTGCTAGCAGTTTTAATTTCTCCAATTTCACCCAGAGGATGCTATCTTGTCTCCGTCAGACAGGAAAAGAATATGGCAAGAGTGTGCTATTTTTCCCAGGCTGAGGCTTGCAGCTGCCATTTCAATAGCATGTTGGGGATATACCCCCAAAGGGAGAGGTGGGGTAGGATAGATATTACTTTTGATTGGATTCCAATTATATTAAAATGGTATTAAAATGGAAGACTTCAACCGTAATGGCTCCCACTCGCATTCGTGTGCTGTCTAATAATTGTACAGTTGTCTAGCAACTTTTGAAGGCCTTTGCAAGCCCCAGGCGAAGCGTCAGGTCCAGCATGGAGCCTGGGGGTGAGGATGTCTCCTGTTGCGGGCTCTTGCAATATGCATGCTGCAAGTTACCCCACTCCAAAAAATCGATGGGTTACGCAACTGCTGTTCAATGTTGAAATGAGATGATTGAAGTTGCTCAGCCTGTGGGTGTTCTGCCAAGGGCCTGTCAGCCTGTCTTTGATAGATTTATTTGTGCACCTGCTTGGATGTTCCACACCCTGCAATTCTTCCCTAACAGGCAAGTGGAAGAGGCAGAAGTGTGCAACTCGGTGGGGTTGACAGGTGTCTTGCAATAGCTCTGAGAGGGGCTCAACATTCCAGAACTTTGACACACCCTTCATAATCATGCAGGAGATCATCTTCTTTACTTCCCCACCCATAGCCTTAAACTAAAAATAAAAGGAGCTTGGGAAAAAGAAGTGAGCACTGGAAGAGGTCCAGGCAGGTTCTAAAGTCAAGCAATTGTAACTCTTTCCTTGTTGCAGGAAACAGCTCCCTTATGGCCATAATAACTGAAATCCCCCAGGGGCATCCTAAACATGGTATGGGGCCTTCAAGCCAAAAATTGATTTAATCAGATGTATTGAACTACCGTCTTTGTTTTAGAAATTCTAGAGCAGACTTCTTTCATCTAGAGCCCTTCTAGGTAGGATGGATTTTGACTCTCATACTGTAATTCCCATCCTTCAGGTTGAAGATGGCTTCCATAGATATTTTTGGAAGAGCTCCATTAGCTGGATTAATGGTTGTCTCATGCTCACACACACATTTTTAAAACTCTGCTATTTGTATCTGAGAAACCAAGCTGTCTCCCTTTCCCTGATAGCAAATTAAAATTAAATGTAAAAAAATTAAGTTGGAATTGGGATTAAGTAAATGCTGTAGCAAATACAGGTGACGTTCAGGAGAAAAGCACTGTTGATTCTAAAATGCCCCCCCCTTTTTTAACAACTCTGAAGTAGAAAATCTAACTGGTTTTCCTTGACACAATCCTGAGAATTTCATACTGTTCAATGTGAAAGTTGAATGTGTGGGCTTAAGCATCTATTTCTTAACATCCTGCTATGCAGGGATAATTGAAATAAGTAGAAATCAAGATTTGACTTGCCACAACATTATCGGAATTAAGGAAAGCAATTAAAACTTGGTTGTCTCAACGGGCCTTTGAGAAGGAGAGGACTTGAGAGGGATTTCTCTTGCATCAGAATATAACAGGGTTTCTCAGCCAGGGTCCCGTGGCACCCCAGGGTTCCACAAGAGGTCACTAGGGGTTCCCTGGGAGATCACGATTTATTTTAAAAATTATTTCCAATTCGGACAACTTCACATTAAAGAGGTAAGTTTCATTCTGTATTTTTAGTTTAAGAACACTGTTAATGCATCTATACAGGTCCACACATGAAACAAATATAATAATTTTGTAACTTCTGGCCTCTATTTGAGCCTGAATGTGCAGGGGTTCCCCAAGGCCTGAAAAATATTCCAGGGGTTCCTCCAGGGTCAAAAGGTTGAGAAAGGCTGGAATGTACAATTATATGGGGTTATGATTCCTTGGCATAGGAATACGTTGTTATGAATATCATTTATTGTTGACTATTTTTGCTGTTTTAATTTTGTTTACATACTCTAAGACTATAAGTTGCTCAGAGTTAATTGACAATTAGAGAAGCATGTAAGGATTAAGTTTATGTCTGAGAACTGTAGTCCAGTTTCTTCACCACACCACTGGTTTTCATGAGACTCAATCAGATGATCTGTTAGTTGAGGAACTTTCACTTTCAGTTGGTGTGTCTTTCTGTGGGTGTGTCATGGGGGGGAAGTCACTGCCTCACACAAGGGGGGGAAAGCACAGAGTTGGTAAAGAGAGGATGTAAAATGTTCATGAAACTTTGACTGAACCCTGTGCATTTGATGGGACTATGCAGCATTTCTAGATTCAAATGGAAAAAGGTGTGGGAAACTCCTTAAAACACAGACAGCTTTTCCTGAGATCACACTGTAGCTACACAGGGCAGACACATAATCCCAGAAGATTTGCTTGGTTTAAGGAGCTGTCAAGATATGCCATATGAATTTGTCCACCTACCTAGAACTACCTTTCCCCCTTTGAATCTGAAGTATGTGCCTGCCCTAATAGTTAATGTATGGAATTTTCTGACTCTGGGAATGAAGATAGCTGTTTCCAAAATATTGTAGAACAAAAACAGAGATTTTTGTGGTAACAAATAAGTGATTCACATCTTCCCCAATAAACCAGGGGTGAGTTAGAAGATCAAAGTCAGTAGGGAAACCCCACCTTACATACTGATAAATGAGGGCCAAATACCCATACAGTGTGCATGTTTCTAAGACTCTGTAATCTCACCCCTTTGTCATTGCAATAAACTTCCTTACAGGGAGTCCTCAACTTACAACCATTCATTTAGCAACTGTTCAAAGTCAGAACAGCATTGACAAAAGTGACTTACAACCGGTCTTCGCGCTTATGAACATTGCGATGTCCCTGCAGTCACATGATCAAAATTCAGGTGCTTGGCAACAGGCATGTATTTACAGTGGTTGTAGTGTCCCAGGGTCACGTGATTGCCATTTGTGACCTTCCCAGCTGGCTTCCAACAAGCAAAGTCAATGGGGAAGCCGGATTTGCTTAACGACCATGTGATTCATTTAACTACCGTAGCCAAAAGGGTGTAAAGTTGGTCATGACTTGCTTAGTGACTGCCTCACTTAGCACTGGAAGTTTCAGTCCCAATTGCGGCCATAAGTTGAGGACTAACTGTACTCTGAGTCTTTGGGAATGTCACTTTCTTAGTTGTGAGCCCCTGCAAGGGCTAGGCAGATGACTACTGGACTGTTGTTCTATCTCACAGATTTATTCTAGATTTTGCTCTAAATTCTGTTTTCACCCTCTCAATCAATTGGAGGGAAGGGCGGCTTCATTCTTCTACTTCTGTGAGATCTCAGGTAAGGATTAACAGGGAGAGGAAGAAATAAGTTCCCAGCATGCCATTCAGGAGCCAAGTGCAATCTCCAGTCTGAGAAAAAGAGTATAGAAAGGGAGTGGGTAGAAGGAGATTATTGTAGATTAGAAAAATGCACTCTCTGATATGGCACATTTCTGTCCGCACTGTATTACTTTGGCTCCCACGATTGAATGCTCCTCTTATAAAAGACTAATAATTCTTCATAATAATCATCATCTCTTGCTGGACACAGAAAATCTGCAGTCAAGAAGCAGACTGAGCTAGAATCATTCTCTCTGGCTTGCTGATTTTCTAAGTAGATGTATTTTTATAATCTTCTACACAGAGAATCCCATGAATCTCTCCCGCAGCTTAAAGTGTTACAACCCAAATACAGATTCCCGCACCTCCGGGGTGAAGTTGGATTCTGTGGCAGAGGCCGGAGTTTAAAGATGTGTCCTGTTTGAAAACTGTTGATCTGCTGACTTTTTCTGATATGGGAAACATATTCTATATTCACCTTCTCCTCTCTGTCTCTCTTTCTTGCAGCATCTCTGGAAGATAAAGTGCAATTTGTCTCCAAAGTTTTGGAGGAGAAATCAGCTTCAGCAGAGGATGAATTACAGACAGACTCTGCAATCTTGCGAGCCGGCGAGCCACTTACATCAAAAGCCCACCTTGGAATTGGCCAGGGTTCATCCATGACTCCTTCTGCAGTAGAGGCTACGTCGTCTACAGAGGGTAGTGCTGCTTCATCAAGGCCCAATCCAGACCAAACTTCAGGCACACCGTCCCAAGAGGAACAAAGGGAGATTTTGAAGGAAAGCCAAGAGATCCCCATTCAAGAATTTCCAGAAGTCAAGTCAAGTGGTGAGAACATTGCAGGTAACAAGAGCAAGCTCCCAAGGGCAAAACCAGCTGCCCTTCAGAAGAAAATGGGAGGAGAGAATCCCGTGACTGAGATGACCACAGAAAGCCCCCCTATTCCCAAAGCTACCTACGGCTTTGATCCAGAGGAATATGATGAAACTGTGAACCCATTTATAATGGGAGGCTCCAAATGTCCAAACTCGCCCCCTGCATCTCAGCCAGGGACTGCTCTTCCAAATAGTGACTCCAAGCATTCCAGCCCAGCAGGAGCTGTAGATTTCAAGACCCGGGCCGTGAAACTAGAGTTCGATTTTGCCGAAGGGGTGGAAAATGTTGAGCCCAAGAAACCTCCGCCGAGAAAAATGGGCAAGAGGCCTGGCAGTAAGTTGTCTCCTAAGAGACAAAGAGGACCCACCACCTGGCCCGTTGTGGGTACAGAGGATAGAGAGAAAACACCACCTCCTGATGCATCAGTGGCACCTCTTACCAAGGCTCCCCACCGGGGGGACACCAGCCAGTGGGATGATCCTGCCGTTAACCCCTTTGGGGGCAGCTCTCCTTTACAGGGTTCCCCTACGCTCACAAAACGTCCATATCATCTTGACACGGCAGATCCTTTCAAGCCGACCACCAAGGCTTTGTCCACTGTAGGAGCTGATTCTTGTCCTTCTGCAGAGAACAGCCTCAATGAGATCTTGGAGTCACAGGCACTAGAGGTGGTGGGAGATGATCTGAAGACAAGTTTGGCCTCCCCAAAGAGCTCCAGGTCACGGCTGATAACGTGAGTGATCGGGGCCTCAGCAGGTGGGGGGGGGGGGAAACGAGGGACACTAGGGCAGCCCTGAGGCTAACGAGGATCTAAGTAGGATTTTATGTTCTCCAGGCTGCCATGAACTCAACTGTTGCACCTATGGGGCTTGCTCTGAGCACAAGATGATTGGCCCAACTCACATGTGTGACAGCAACCTTGCTCACTTTGTACCAGTGTGATCCACCCCCTGCCAGATATGCAGTCACCAGATGTTGCCTTCATTAATGTATTCCATATCAAGCAAAACCCCCTTGGCATCCTGTATTAACGGTATGCTAGTTTCGCAGAAAATTCCATGCTGCAGTCAATTAATCTTCTGTGCTAAAGTGGGGGGAGGCGTGGACTTGTAGAGGAGCACTGAAGCCCAACCCCTTACTTTTAACAGTCCCCAGCTCCCCATTGGGACATATTTACACCCCCCCCACCCCCAAAATGATTTGATTATATTACTTCCTTTGAAGGCAAAAGGTATATACAAACTGTTTCTCTGCTGTGTCTGTGCCTGATTAACTGTTACGATTATCTTTTTTCCGACTTATCTACTGTAAGCAAAAAGACTGAGAATTCTTCCAAGTTTCTGTAGCAGGGATGAATGAGACTCTCCTGAAACATGGCAGGATTAGCTGGCTATAGGAAGGAATAGGACACTTAGAATAGGAACTCGCTTATTCAAAGATCTTCAGCTTTTCATGTGGGTGAAGGAAATGTTGCGCATATGTAAAAGGGTTGCTTTTTTAAAAGTCATAGGTTCATTTGAGAAGGCATGTGCCTCTGTAGCAAAAGGTTGTGAACATGGATGTCCATGGGCAGTCAAGGGGGCAAATGTCAAAAAGTGCATGATGACATCATTCATGCAAATGCTGTGACTTAGGTATCATTTGCATCGGTGTTTCTCAACCTGAGCAGCTTTAAGAGGCCCACACATCTTAAAAGTTGGTGAGCTTGAGAAACACTGATTTACAGAATGATATCAGTGTGCATGGGTTGTCATTTGGGTCTCTCTGCAGTTTGCTGCATGCTTGGGAATCACGGCGTTCTCACTGTGCAAAATACAACCAGCACCCTAATTTTTTGAACCCCTATTCACAGTCATGGGAGCTGCATTCAACACCTGCCTCTTTGCAGTACAGACTTTAAGGAAGCTCAGTTCTGTGCCGGCACAGAAAACAGGATGCAGATGTAAGCAGATGCCTTCTGTGGGCTAAGTTGGCAGACACACCTAATCAGCCACACGACAGCCTAGTGCATTGGGCAGACCCAGCTTGTGTGGTTAGTTTGCGATTCAATGTTTTGCAAATCCGGGGAATTGGGCTAATTGGGTCACCTTGGTTAAGTTCATCATGGGTAAGGATACCATAGACTAAAGATACCATAACCATAGACTAATAGTTAATCTGAGACTAAAAACCATTTTTACTAAACCTCCAACTGGAGATAGTTCACCTGGCCATGAAAGGCAGATGCTGTAGAGTTCTTGATGTTCTCTGAGCTTGGTTGTTGGCTTGCAGATGTTTTATTACCCAACTAGGTAACATCATCATTTTTGTACTCATGCAATTTGGGGGTTGCTAGTCAGATTGATGGTCCAGCTACCACACCAGAGTCTGAAAGCCTCCAGTCATCCAGATGTTGGCAGTCTTCCTCAGCCCCATTTCTAGTTTCTGAGACCTCACTGGCCTTTGAGACAGAGTTTTGCAGCCATTAACACATGGGTCTGTGCTATTTGCAATGAAACCTGAGGTTCTGAGAGACTTGAATTCCATCTGATGCTCATGTAGAAGTGGGACATTCAGACACTGCTCTTATAATAACCTGTGACACTTCTTTTGAGGTATCCTCTCCAGTCCTAGTCCTAAATACAGGTAGTCCTTGCTTAACGACCACAATTGGGACTGGAATTTTGGTTGCTAACCGAAGCGGTCATTAAGCAAATCTGACCTGATTTTACAACCTTCTTGCGGTGGTCGTTAAGCGAATCACCATGGTGTTAAGCGAACCATATGGTCGTTAAGCAAATCACATGGTTCCCCATTGATTTTGCTTGCCAGAAGCCGGCTGGGAAGGTTGAAAATGGTGATCACTTGACCATGGGACTCTGCGATGGTCATAAATGAGAACCAGTTGCTAAGCGCCCAAATTGTGATCACGTGACTGCAGGGACTCTGTGACGGTCATAAGTGTGAGAACCACTCATAAGTTGTTTTTTTCAACACCATTGTACCATCACTAAACAAATAGTTGTTAAGTGAGGACTACCTGTATGTCAAGTTCTACAACTCTTCCTAGCATATTGTGCCCTTTCAGAGGATAGCTTGCATTTATTCAGTAGGAAATATTTATCCGGATCTTTCATGTATATTTTCTCCTTCCCTTCCATCTCTCTTCCTCTGCTTGTCTGTCTTGTCTGTTTATTTCTGGTGCCTCAGGACTACAGAACAAGTGAAATTTCTCTGTTTTCTGTTGTAAGTACTCTTTTTTCCCCTTTGTTTTCTTTTTTTTTCATTACTTTTCTGGAAGGTTTGGCTGTTCTCCCTGTTTCTCCTTCTCTCTCTTTCTCTCTGCTGCATGTTGCTTTCTTTTTTTTTCCTCCTGCCTTTAAAAAAAATTGAGTTTGTTGTCCTTGGCCTCCATTTAAAAGGCACGATTTTTATCTGGCAGCTTTGCTTCACAGTGGAACAAGGAGGGGGAGACAACTGTGCTTGCTGTTGGTGGCATTGCTGATCTTTGATCGTAGTAATACATTTTGATTTGATCTGATTTGATCTGCTGTTGATGGCATGCTTATTTGCCGTGGATTTTTGTGCCTGCAAAAATATCCCAGCCTGTAACGTGCCCTTGCAGTCTCCCACTGGGAGGGTTCCTCTCCGGCAAGCCAATTTCAGGTTGTTGTTGTGAAAATTACATGGAAGGGTCTGCAAGGTGTCCAGTAGTCAAGCTCAACTGAAAAGGACCTTAGCTTTTTCAGGAGGGGTGGGGATACCTGACAACTGATCTTGGCTGATCTTTAGAAGCTAAGCAGGATCAGGCTTGGTTCATTTTGGATAGGAGACCCCTGAAAGTCCACAGCTTGTGGCCTAGATTGGAAAAAATAAAAGAACCCACATCCAGTAGCAAGCAATTCCTGTACTGTTGCTGAGAAAACTGCATAGATGGGTTAATGGAGCTACCACAAGCTCAGTCTGAAGGAGACTTTAGCTTATTCTCAAGAATTCCCAGGATTGCCAACCCATCTTCTGGATTGTCTTCAAGTAACAAAACAATATTTGGGGATTGGGGCTCTTGAAATTTGGGTGAAGGGAGGCAGCTTCAGTTGATTCTTTTATCGGGAAGGGCACAGGCAAGTGACCACAGTGGTCTTCCCAAGAAGAAGAGAATGTATACGGTAAAGCTAAATATTTGGACTCTCTTCCTGCGGCTGAATTCAGGCATTATTTATTTATTTGGTTAACTTTGCTGTGAGAAGGACTGGAGTTTCCTGCAACTAGTCCATATCTGCAGAGGGAGGGTTTCTGAAACAAACTTAGCAGACTTCTCATCTGTGGACATGCACGGGCAGTAACACTGGTTAAAAAGGTGGAACATGGCCCATCATGCGCTGCCCTGCCCTCTATCTGTGAGGAATTCCTACCATCACACAATGTGCCATTAATTGCATGGACTTTGTGTAGCTTAGACAGGTTTGGAAGGGGAGGAGATGAATGAGCTGGGAATAATCTCTCTGCATGAGACTTCCATGGTCAGAGACTGTTCGGCACCAAATCCCAGATACTGGGAATTATTGGCCCTGTTGGCTGAGAATTTGGGGAATTGTAGTGGTAACACGTTGGAGAGCACCAGCTTGAGGAAGGGTGGACTAAGACGTCTTACAGACTGCTTTGCTCAGCTATAGCCTTTCCTGTAACGAAAGAAACAACTTAAAATAGGAATGATTTAATAACCCTTTGCCATGGAATGAGAACTGACTTTTTAAAGAAGCTAATCAAGAGATTTATGTTGAATAAAGGCAAAGTAGAAAACCAGGCCCTTCATCAATTTGTTTTTCTAGGTCAGGAGTGTCCCAGAGAATGAGGGAAAGGGAATCGGTTTGAAAAGGGTCAGGGTTTGGTGTGAACAAGAAGGGATATTTTATCACGTTTGGTGGATGTGTAAAAAAGCCAGAATGATTCAGTCAGTCAGTCATTTTATTTCGGTCATTGACCAGCAAAACAAAACAAAACAAAACAGGGTCACAATTGATTAGAGTACAACAAGCTATAAAATCATATAACAGTACAAGGAAAATTGTAAATTAAAGTTTAAGAATTTGGGGCATAAAACTTAATATGGTAAAGTATGATACAGTTTATCTAAGGCAACTAAATAATTGTTTAAAGTAACAGAATAGTAAAATTACCAATTTGAAATATATAGAACCATTACATTACTAAAAGCTATGGAAAAGTTGTAATTAAGATTATTGTATCTAGAAAAAATGTAGTGATGCAATGTATAAGGAAGAATAATACCTAAGGAGTGATTATGGTCTAACTAAAAGTTAGAGTCCAGTTATAGTGACTATTTATCTATATTGTTTCAATTCAATTCAAATATTTATTACAGTCATAGACCAACATAACAAGAAAGCAGATGTTCAAGGTATCACATTAAGGGCTGGTTATTATTAACCTACGGATATAGCTGTGTTTAGCATTTAGAAACTGGCTACTTTAAAAATGGAACTGAAAATCAATAGGGTCTGTGGTATTAGTATAAATATAAGATCAGTCACCTGATACACTAATTTAGAGGATTTTAAAGATTAATGTACAATTGAAACTGGAGGATTTTCTTTTGGTACTGATGGACAAACAGATGGAAAAAAGTCATGGAAATTTGTTTTTGTACATGATAACTGCAACGAGATTATTCTGTGCACAAAGATGGAAAGATTTGGCACTCCCCAAAATGGAGGAATGGCTGGTGAAGATAATGGAACTTGCTGAGATGGCTGAATTGACCTCTTTGATCAGAGAAAAGACAATATCTGCGTTTACTGCTGACTGGAAACCCCTTATTTTGCGTGAAACAGAAAAAAATGAACGTATGTCCTAACTTTATTATTATGGTCACAGACCAGAATTACAAAGAAAAAAAAAGTCATTGAAATGTGTTGAGATACATTGAAAATACATTAAATAAAATGAACAAAACATGATAATATATTTACAGATTGGTAAAATCGTCAATGGGCAGTCGAGGTCTGCCTTATTTGCAGACAGTATAGCAAAATTTAGCTACATTCAGGGAAACTAAATCATTCTGATCAGATAGCAACAACTGAACATAAAAAAGATCAGAATTTCCTGGATATTTTATCAAATGAGTTATTAAATGGGTTCATGAATCCTGAACATAGCTAAATTTTGCTATACTGTCTGCAAATTAGGCAGGCCTCGACTGCCCATTGACTGCCCATTGATGATCTGTAAATATACTATCATGTTTTGTTCATTTTATTTAATGTATTTTCAATGTATCTCAATGCATTTCAATGATTTTTTTCTTTTTTTCTTTGTAATTCTGGTCTGTGACCGTGATAATAAAGATAAGATAAAATGAACTTATGATTTATGGTTTTGATGATTAGACAGAATAGAATACAGGAAAAAAAGAGCTGTGCTGTAACCAGAGAGCAAGAAGTAAACTTATAATTCTACTAATAACTGCTGTGAAGAAGATCAGAAGCTACTTCTATGTATTTTTTTCTCTCTTTTCTCTTTTTCTTTTACTTTTCTCCCCCTTTCTTGCACTCTTTGATTTCTTTCCTTTTCTAACTTATATTCGTTTGTATTATTTTATTAGTTTATATTTTCCTTTTAAATTATTTTATAATTTTCCTTTTAAAAAAATCTTTAATAAAAATGATAAAAAAAGAAAGAAGAGTGTCAGGGTTTGGAAAAGGAGCAAGAAGGTTTGCAGCTGGCACCCCTTTGCTCAATTCAAGGCTGAGACCAGGCAGTGATTTAAAAGAACAATGACGAAGACCTCTCTACCGCCAGGCACCAGGGAGAAAGCTGTGAGATAGAAAAGGGCTTCATCAGAAACCTGGTGGGGCAAATAACAAGATGGGATGTTTCACCCATGGACCACCTTCCAGGCATATCTTTTCTTTTTCCCAAAATCCTGCAGCTCCCAAGATGGCACTGCAGAACTTCAGCAATAGGGTTAGCAGTTTCCTCCTTTTCAAAAATGAACAAACTGGAAAAGTAAATCATTTCAAAAGGCTTAGTCCACTTGTTTCACTAGTAGAAGGTACAAGCAACCAAGAGCCCTTCTGAGTACAAAAATACCTTGTTGCTTTAAGATCTGTTAAGGTACAATTTATGTATCTTTGTGTGTATATGTGTAAATAGATACATGCATGTATATACTGTATGGAGATAGATACATACACACACCCAAAATAAACAAATGAAATAACTTTATTACAGCCATAAGGCCAGAAAGCAAAGACACAAAACCTAAAAAGTAAGGGAATATAAATATAAATAATCAATTAACAAGCATGTATAGATATGTTTATTTATTTATATATCAAATTTATTCCCTGCCCATCTCACTCAGAGAATGGCTCTGGGCAGTTTACATAAAATAAAATAATAAGAAGAATGAAATATAGAATGTAAAGGTACGGGGATAAATTTTATTTATTTCGTTAGTTAGTTAGTTAGTTAGTTAGTTAGATACATGCCCAAGTATATGCAAGGGTGTCTGCAGGGTATGGCCAAAGAAGTCAAGATGATGACCACAATGGTCTGATCAAAGCTCCACTATATTAACTTTTTTTTTCACCATATCCTATGGATATCCATGTATGTAGGTGTGTCTATGTGCATGCATGCACATATACACACATGCACATATGCATACATAATAGACATCCTCTGGCCACCAATATATTGGTGAGAAAAGGTATTATCACACTGTCCTGTTCAAGGAATCTATTCCTGTATGTCATCACATCAGTTAAGTTTAGTCCGGGAGCACTCACGTGCACACTTAACATTAAACAAGTGGGACTTCTGAATAAATCTATAGAGTGCTGCAAATGTCCATTCAGGATTGTTCTTAATTCATAAAGCATGAAGCTACCTCAGCTTTCAGCGTTTAGCTAGGTTGAAGTGCTGGTTAGAATTAACCATAGTTTGCTGTTAACTGGAGAGGTGGGGGTTCTGCCTGAAAGCAGGACAGGGATGCCAATGATAGCCACAACATTAGCAGAATGACAGTAGCAGTTGGAGTAAGACTCACCTGAATAAAGCCTATTTTAGTAAATGTGAAGGAATATAGACCAGCCCTTGGGATTGAGGAAGGAATGAGCTAACTATTAAGGGGAGAATTTCAGAAAAGATGACTCAGTCCTGGGAAAGAGGAAAGCATGAGAAAAAAACTCAGAATAACCCTGCCTTGATTTTGTTTGGTATAAGACGAAGTAGAGAGAAACTCTGATAGTCTTTCAAGGTTCTGTTGTTCTACCCCATGACAGTAAAAAACATTCCTGGAATCTCTTCTCTGCCTGTTTCTTGCTCTGGCCTCTCTCCAAGGGCTCACAGTAAACCAAAAGGGTGGACAAATTCAGCAAGGGGTTCTCAAGCTTGTTGGTTTGGGGCATTTAACGTGCTTGTGTGGTGAGAAACAGAGAGATCTTTTTTAGAGCCAGGGCAAAAGTTGCAGTTCTGGCTATGGCTTGTAGCATGCTGTCTGCATCACGGCACGGCCAGGGGTGGGTTGCCGCTTGTTTTGAAACTGAAAATAAGGGCTGGGGAGAGAATGCAGCTTCTGCAAATTGTGGGGTGAAATGAGAACAATGCTGTGGGCTTGAACAAGGACTGTGTGTTGTGGGGGAGGGATTGCTGAGTTAAAAGAAGACAAGGGCTGTTCTCTCTCTCTCTCTCTCTCTCATTCTGCTTTAAAATAAGTGGGCTGTCATTACCTGAGAATGTGGCAATGGAAGCAGATGCCTTTGCCTTAATTTTCCTTTGGTGGGGCAGGTGTGAATGCATGCATGTGTATAATCATCCTAAACTCCAGGTTATTTCCTTTGGGGTAAATACAGAATTTGCTGGGTGAGCAGAATTCCAGTTCCAGGCTGGAGGTGCACGCTGCTTATTAATTAAGTTAAGCATCATTCTGTTGCTCAAGCATAATACCAGGGAAGCCAGGCTCTCCTTTCTCTTTAAAGGCCCTTGAAATGAGTGGCCAAAGGATCAAATCATGCTGGGGTGGTTTATTTGCTCATTTGTTTTAATTTGCTGCTTCTCCCATGGAGTCCTAAGCACACTTGCTTGTAAAAGAATTCCCATTCAGCTCAAGGGGGTGTGATGCCTTCATCAGTCTGGATGAGACTCGCCTTGTGCAGTGTTTGAGTTGCAAGACACCACGCAAGCGTAATCCTTTGGGGCCAGTTTGCAAATGGAGTTGTGATTCCAAGCCAGGTCATTCTGTGCTTGCACTCTGTGGCCACACGGGCTGTGTTCCTTAGATGACCCTGACATTAGCCAGCAAGGGTTATCAGGATAAAAGCTAGCCAGCAGCTAAATGCTTAATTTTGCTTTTGACTACCTTCCACCCTGCTGATTAACCTGATGGAGGTGAAGGATGGCAGCTGGAATAATTGTTCTGTTTGTTGGGAGCTTGCTGGTCCTTGATCTGCAACAGCAGGGGGAAGGGAGAATGTCAGGTTTGCTGCAGGCAAATTCTTGCATCTTAGAAAGTTTCTTTGTTTAGGTGAAATGGCTTGAATAGTTTGACTAGGCCAGTTTGGGCTAGGGGGCAGGTTTGGAATTTGGAGGGTGTGGCACACTCTCAAAATGGCTGCTGGGGTAGTCCATTGACAACAGGCTGTTGTAGGGAATATAGCCAGTTGCAAAGCATCAGCCTACTAGATGGCTACCTCCCACCCACTCTAGATCAGCCTCCTGCAGGATGCACCACCCCATCTTGCATTTGGTCAGAAAGTTTATAGTTTAAGGCAGTGTTTCTCAACCTTAGCAACTTTAAGACTGTAGACCAATTCCCAGAACTCCCCAGCCAGCATGTAGTTTGAATCAGGAAGCAGTTGTTTTGGGTCTTCTTTTCAAGATGGGATGAAGGAAGGAGCATTCTCAGAATCTGGCTTAGGGTTGCATCCGAGCCAGGCCTCTGTCAGGTCCTGCAAGCCTTTAGGGGCCTTTGCTCAACATTTACCCTGATTATCTGTTCAGTCTGCCTTTGAAAATAAGAAACGTGCATGCAACTATTCAACATTTGCACCCACCTGTATCGTGCTGGTAAACTGGTCTGGATATCCCATATTGGCAATGTGTCTTTTGCCTTGCAGAGCTTGCTTAAAAGCCTTTTAGGGCTGGCTAAATCAGACTAGAAAGGTCTTCCAAGAAAGACGGGAAAAATGGCTGGTGGCTTTCCTTCCCTGCTGAACATCAGCAAATTTCAGGATCTGCCATTTGTTTTGCTTCCGTCCGTCCCTCCCTCCCTGGCTGTATGTGTCCCTTCTCCCTTGCCTGCTCTCCCCTTTCTGTGGGGAAACCAGAAAATCTGGCCCTAACCAGAGCTTCCTTTCTTTTTACAGGAGTGGCTGCAAGGTGAGAAAGTATGAAACGCATTCCTTGGCCCTGGATGCTTGCTCTCAGGTAAAGTTGCTGCCCGACTCCCCCTTAGAGCATGGCTGTCCTTGCCTCAGAGGTGAAGAACCAATGTGTAGTGGGTGGATGTGTGCAGGAGGAGCCAGGTACAGACTTGCCAGCTTCAGAGGTTAGCATCGTAGGCCTTTCTGAAGCCGAGATTGTCAGCATCCACCAGTGGTTGGTGTGATGAATCGTAATGGCTGGGTTGAAAATCTTAAACATGTAGGACAGGAGTAGGCAACTTGGACTGATGCTGAACCAAGGGATACCATGATGCCTACTCTACTCGAGGCTGCATTGTAGGATGGATATATGTATGTATGTATGTGTCTGCCTCTTGTCTATGTGTCTGCCTGTCTATATTCGTATTTTAGATATATATTTGTATATACCTCACACCTGTGATTTGTTTTGCAAGAATATGTCTCTGCTCAGCCTTTCAGTGGGTCTAACCAGATATGAAATCCTAGCCATGATCGCTTCTCCATTCACTCCCTGGAGAAGGGAAGTTATTTTGAGGGGGTCTTCCTTGCCAAGAAGCACTAGCCATGGTGCTAACAACAATCCAGAGGTCCAGAATTCAATGTAAGAATTAGAAGGTAGCACCAGGAAGGGGAGTTAGTACTTGTTTTGATGTTTGACACATGAAAATAGGTAATTTCCTCCCCCAACCCCCAAGTCTGGAAGCTTTTAAAGACATTGTCAAGACATGCAAGTAAAATCCATAGTTAATATATCATAGTGCAGGAGACAGCATGTCCACACAATACACCATTTCTCAACCTTGGCCACTTTAAGCTGTGTGGACTTCAACTCCCAGCATGCTGACTGGGGAATCTTGGGCGCTGAAGTCCACACAGCTTAAAGTGGCCAAGGTGGAGAAACACTGCACTCAGTTAGCAGGATGATCCACCACCACCTTTCCCCCTTTACCCTGTGTCTCTTTAACTGCAGATTATGGCTTTCCAACTGTGTCCTTCAAACAGTTCTCATTAAGTGAAATTTTAATCCAAAATAATTGTTGATTTTACATTTTGGTTTAGCATTGATCAGGAGGGGCTACAAGGGTTCTTAGTTGCTGAAAAGGTTATCTCTGGGTGGGTGTTAACAGGTTGTGTGAACACACTGTTTCAGATATAGTCCTGCTGTATCTGTATCTCTCTCTCTCTCTCTCTCTCTATCATTTGTTGTAGTCAGCTTTATCCACATGCCTTGGCAGGGTTAGATTTTAAATGTTCGCAAACCATTAAAGTAAATCGTAAAATGTTTCAAGAGCATTAAAACTCAACATTTAGAAATGTTGAAAGAACTTAAAACAGTGGCTCTTAAACTGGGGGTAATTATCAAGGGGGTAATTTGGGCATATCCTGGGGGTCATGGAGCAATTTGTAATTGCTTGTTTGTGAGTCAAGGATCCACTGCCGCTGCTGAGATGCTTGTGTGAAATAACAGTCTGTTTTGGTTTGGGGTTTTTTGGGGGGTGGGGGTGGGGGTAATGACATTATTGGAGACCAGGAAAAAGGGTAATTATGTCAAACAGTTTAAGAACCACTGGCTTAAAGCATTAAAAAGCCTCCCAGGTTTGAAAAGATGGCCAGGCATATGTGTATTCCTGTTCACCAGTCTTGGTTTAATGTGTCATGCCATTTGCAGCAGAAAAAAGGGTGGGGTGGAAACTACATTAAGTCCTCCTCCCAATCCTTGCTCCATCCAACATGGGTGCCTCCGGATGTGTGGACTTCAGCTCCATGGATCCTCCAGCCAGCATGGCCGTTGCTGAGAATTCTGGGAGTCCCATAACTGAAGGGTGCTGAGGTTGGGGGTGGCTGGGCTTCCTGGATGTAGTCTGTCTACCTAATCAGGTTGCCATTAAATATTATGATGGGAATATAGTCAAGATTTGATTATTCTTAGTTCAACCGCCCTCTTGCTTATATAGGGTGAAGAGGAGGCAGCACTTATTTCCAAAATCCCAGATCTTCCCAGTCGGGACGGGCACGCTACCGATGAAGAGAAGCTGGCTTCCACGTCCTCTGGTCAGAAGCCAGCTGAGTTGGAGGTAAAAGGTGAGCCCGAGGAGGACCTGGAGTATTTTGAGTGTTCCAATGTGCCCGTGTCTGCCATAAATCATACGTTTTCATCCCCAGTAGAAGGTATGGAAGCTCCTTTCATTATTTTATCTCTCTTTTTCCTTAGTAATGTAGTTTTCCTCTACCTGCCTTCCAGATTTGCTGAACCATAACTCCCATCACCCTTACAGGTTATTGGCTGCCCAACAAGGGAATTCTAGTCCAACACATCTGGAGATGATGCAGGAGACTACTGTATTTCAGTAATGCTTGCATTCTGGGAGGGCTATCGGGTTGAGTGGAATCTTTTCTGAGTCATCATATGCCTTTGTAATAACACAATTGTACAGGTTGGATTCACTGAATGTGTCTATTCCCGAAGCCTCTGAGTGGGTGTAAGTTCACTAATTGTTAGACATTGACATGTGAGCATGCACACACTCCCTTTTGAGATCTGGAAGACCTATATCGATATAGCTGTAAAGCCTTGTAAAAGAGACTTCAAAAAATGAGTAAAGGAGAGTTTAATATTTAATTCTTCTAAGCAAAATGACCTTTCAGATTGTCAGATTAATGAATCAAAGCTTTGCAGGATGGAACTACTGATCTGATTAAACGGGTATCTAGCAGGCCGTAATATTTTATTTAGGGTCTGCCAAAGTTGGGAATTCCCATTGTATTGGGCCCTCGGGCCCTAATCATTAAGTCGTCATTGTGTATCAAGATGCTGAGTGCTTAATGTTTTGGCTCAATGTTCAGGGAAGATCCCAACTCTGCCACTTTTGTCCCAAGCATTGTTGAAAATGAGGACCTCAGGGAATGCTGGAGATCTCCTGGTTTGGGACTCTGCTTTTGATACTTTCTACCACATCAAAAAAGGTTGAAAGCTATGGGAAATAACTTGTAATAATAGCATCCAGGGACATTGGGAACTACAAAAATTGGATTCTCCCTTGATAGCTAGGTGCTCTACCATCCTGGATGTTTTCATGAATGTTCATTTGCCCGAACAGTGTCTATGGCATCTCTGTTGTGTTATTCCTTTTAACCCTCCTAACCATTGTCTCTTCCATCATAAGTTGGAAATGAGGGAAGATTGCTGGCAACTGGTGCAATAGGGATTTGCTGGGGAGAGTTTGGTTGATTTCAGAACTCTTAGCATGTTGATGCAACATGCATTCCCACTCAAATCAAGTGAAGGCCTAGAAGGCATGCATTATTTTTAAATGCCTGTTTGAATATTGAAAAGGAGGAAACTAAAAAGAAGAAGTTTGCATATTCAGCAGAAGCACGAAGCCTCTGCATATAGAGTTGCAAGCAAGTTGATTCCTCTTTCTGTTATTGTTCCAAACGCAGCCATGCTTGTGGCAGGATATAGTCCCATTTTCTTCTCCATGCAGGGCAGGCCATTTGGTGGCTGGTGGATACATGAGGAATTTTGAGAGGCTGTTGTGGGCACCCTCACAAAACAACTGCCAGAAGGACCTGCCTGTATGCAAAATGGCTGTCCATTCACAAAACCCCTATTGTGCTGAGACAAACTGGAAAGGAGCTTAATGCCACCATCTCTGATCTCCTGTTCTGCATTCTTCTGCCTTCTTTTTGGCAGGTGGGCACATTTCCAAGCAAAGTACGGCACTTTAGCTGACTCATTTTGGCTTCCTACGATTGCCCCTGGGGGTCCATGTGGGGCTTCAAGGCCTCCTTAAGAGTAAGCACTTTGCTTTGCCCAAGGCCGGCTCTCCATTTTACACCTGCATTTAATTCAAGGAATTTGTAGTTTGGAAGACTGGACAATTGCAGATGAAGTAGTCATTAGCAGCATGATGTTGCAGAGGAAGAAAACACAGTTTTAGGCTGCGTCCACAGAATTATAGCTTCCAATCATGGGAATGAATTTCTTTGTTTTCTTCTACCTCTGTCAGATGCACCAAACTTTAAGAAAGATTCAGACTCAGTGAAAAAGTTTCAGAGAAAGTCAGTTGATCAGAGCTGGAAACTAGACCTATTAAGAGAGATGAAGGGACTTGGTTTTTATATTTAGGCTGGAGAAGACTGGAGAGGGTGGCGGGTGGGCGCGTAGGTTGTGCCAGCCCTCTTTAAAAACTCGAGAGAATGTCACATGGAAGATCTGCTCTCTGTCTCATTCCAGAGGGCAAGATGTGGAGAAAAGAATTTAAGTAACTAGAACACAGATTCTAATTGAATGTTAGGAAAATGGTAAAAGCAATTTGACAGTGGAATTAGTTGTCTAGAGAAGGGGTGGGCTCCTCTTAACTGGATAAGAAGAAGCAAAGGCTGGACAGCGCTAGCCCTCTGGAATGAGGTCCCCCCCCCGATCCAGATGTCCCTCACCCTACTGGTGTTTCAAAGGGGCTTGAAGACCTTTAGCAAGGGTGAATGAAGGCCCCTTGGATTCTTTTTTCTGTTCCAGCCCAATTTCTGTTATCTTGCTGTCTTTTATTCCTTATTTTTGTTTCCGATTTTTTTTTAATGTTTTACTTGTGAGCCACCCCAAGTCATTGGGAGTTGGGCGGCATACAAATTTAATAATAAATAAATAATAAATAAAAATCCATCGGGATGCTTTAATTTGGCTTCTCCGAATTAAATGCCTCCAGTCATATTGAAGCTCATGATGGGAATTGTACTTCAACTTCGATGGCCCTCGATTAGAGAAGGGGGACCTGTCTTGGCTAAGCAGGCACTATATATTGGTTTCTACCCTTATTTATTTCCCATTTCCCTCCCAGTAAAACTTGTCTGAAACAGTTTGCAAATCAGCTAATGATAAAACACATGATATTGGTACTTAGTGCTCCTTTCCTTACCTTAAGTAGGCAAAATTCCTACACCCTGCCAAAATTCCTATGTCCTGCTTAATGGCCTTTATGTCCTTAGTTCCTCTATGGTGGAACACTCAAAATGTTTGCATTGCATTGGCATACAACCTGCTCAAAACCTTCAACAGAACGTTTCAAATGGAACAGTTCTTGTTCTAAGCTTGGGACAATTCCATCCCCACCTCCCTGCACCACCATTCTTTCACATCTCTACAGACTGGTCAACCTGGTGGGCAAAGCTTCCTTGGAAGTAAAACAGTTCTGAAACTGCTTTAGGAGGTAAATCAAAGATAACAGAGGAAAATGCTTGGGCTGCATCTAGGCAGACTGTCATGCATGTCAAAGGGTGCATTCCTTGTGTTTGTCCAGCTGATAAGAATAAAAGGAGGTATGCGGAGCAGCTCTGTTCCGTCAGCCTTGTCTAGGGTGAGGCTGGCGTTCTTGTCAGTCGAGGGGAGCAAACAGCTGCTGTGGACAAAGATCAGCAGGATGTGGCATCTCAATCCATGGAGCAGCTGGGAGAATGGGCGACATGACAGTGATTTTTCCTGTAGGAATAGTCTGGCAGGGCTTCACTCTTGTGTGCCGGGGAAAAGGATGAGGCTCATTTTCAGTTTTTTCTCCCTTTTTCTACATGCGGTAAAATTTACAGAAAATCTGTTTCAGGTCCATCATGGAAATATTTTTTGTTGCCTGAGGCACAAAAATCAAATAGTGGTGCCCTGCTGTTTTCTGTCCCATCGGTCATGATACTGATCTATCTAGAAGATTTCCTGGCCATATCTCAGAGGCGCTTGCATAGGATACTGTCCCTAGGTCTCAGAATTTAGATCCTTTTCTGCTGTCTCCCACCTCTACCCCTTGGTTTAAAAAGATTTATTTATTTATTGTATTTCTCTGGAATGAGTTCCTCCCAAGATTCGAATGGCCTCACCCTACTGGTATTTTGAAGACGTGGCTCTTCATCCAGGCCTTGGGCGAGGATGACTGATGCCCCTTTCTTCTTTTCCCTTGTTCTCCTGTTTTCTTTGCCATCTTTGTATTTCATGCTGTTTTTGAGTTTTTGTACTGTTCTTTGTTTTTAAATGTTTTTAACAATTAGAAAGAGTTGCTAGGAGTCAGATGGCATATAAATACAATAATTGATTGATTGATTGATTGATTGATTGATTGATTGAATTAATACGGCTGCCCAACTCAAACAGTGTGACTCTGGGCAGCTTACAGGAAACAGCCAAGATAAAAGCAACAACAACAATAATACCATCAAACAACAACACCATCAAACAACAACATCTGCCTATCCTGGGTCCTTGGGAAGGACTTGATAGGTGGATAAAAATGCCAAATCCAGTCTAAGCATCTGGCTGACTGTGCGACCAGCCATAATAATAATAAATAATGAAGCTAGCTTGCATTCATACTCTCTCCCAATGGGAACTTTGCGAATGCTCAGGGGAAGAGCCACATTTTTAAGGTCTTTAGGAGAACTGAACATTGGTAAGCAGATCATTCCAAAGGGCAAACACTGCTACAGAAGGATTGAAATATAAGAACTGACTGATAATTATTAATTGCATCTGATTTATTCATCACCTTACATTCTGCCCTATCTTCAGAGATCTCCAAACAGCGTACTTCAGAAATCAGAATCTGTAATGGTTGTGGCCCCAACACATCTAGTAGCTGTATGATAGAGCAGGGATTCAAGCTAGGGTTTCTGTTACCTAAAGGCGAAATTCACAACCTGAAGCCTTAGGGCCTACACAAAGTCATAAAAGCTTTGGTGAAGCCTCCAGAAATTTCTAGAAGTGTTGCCAAATTTATTTTTTTAATGAGGAACTGGGGAAGGAAGTATTAAACACATGACTGGAGAGCAATCTTACTAATTTAACTTAACTTATTTTATGTAAATAAAGTGAAATGAAATGAAATTTAGTTTTTATTCTGGCCTCATCAGCTACTATTGGAGGGCACTGTCTGGCATGTTACTAAGGCCCTCGTGGTCCTCCTAATCTAGGGCTTAGCTTCTTGGCTTTGTAGACATTGCTGAACTACATCTGACAGCATTTTTCACTGCTAGTTGTGTTCAACAGCATCTGGAGACCCACATATTTTCCCCCAATCCTGCATTAGAATGTCATTCTGCTGGACTAGCATATGCAGAACATGTAGCCCTCCAGGTACCGTTGAATTAGAACATGCAGCAGCCCAGCCATCATCATTCAACCATTTCTGGAAAATAACGGGTTCCCTAACTCTGTACCAAACAGTACTGATTCTCACTTGAAGCACCCTGATCTTAATTCACTGAGAATCCTCCTGGAATGTCATATTTCTCTCTTTCAAGCAGTGTCATGGAATTGCACATTGCATGCCTCTTTCTTATTCCAGTTATTTGACCATGAGGAGCCCTGATGTCATCACGTGTAATCTCCTTGTGTTCTTTTGCTATAGGTTCCGAGAAAAACTCTTTGGGCAAACTCGAAGAGAAGAATAATTGCAGTGATATCTCAGTAAGCACAGATATTGTTCTTACCCTCCATTTCCAAAACTGCGGGCCAGAGTGGTTTATCAGCTGCTGCCTAGCACCGGAGAAACTGAATGGGAAGCGGCCTAGAAGAAAACTGACCGCAGCTTAACAATTCCATTATTACTCTGACCCCAGTGTTGCTTCCTTGTTTGCCCCAGCCCATTTCTCCAGAGTTTCCAGCAAAAGGTTGCATGTTTATTCTTAAGATAAATGGTCAGTGGGGTGTACAGTGTGATGTTTGTATGCTATTTGAGAATCTTTTGAAAAACCAGAATCTCACTTTTGCAAATGATGTGGTCCTTTAAAGAGATATGGTCCATTCATTTCACAATGCGGTAACAGTCCTGTCAGGTCCCGGTCATGGCTACACTTTCTGACATTTATCCTGCACAAAGATTCAGATATTGAATTTCTTCAGATCTGGAATTCTAAATCGGGAATTAACTAAGTACACATAAGCCTATCCAGACATAAATTCATACCCTTTTACAGCGCTTCACGTCTGCAAAAACACAATTGATAGATCAATGCTGAGCACTAGATTTGTCCCGGTAGCAAATTTGGATCAACCCAACTCCAGTATTAAAAACTGCCTGAAGTTTTTGTTTTGGATCCCTGGTTTGGGCATCACCAATTCAGGTAGAACCTGTGCGAGTTAGTTCACACACAGTCAAAAAACAACCTGATAGCAGCTCTGACACTTAGCAAAAGAGAAGGTAGGTAGAAATCTTGAGAGAGGGGGGTGGTGATGAAATTTGAAATATATATATATATATAATAAGGCTTCCCACCCAGAAGAAAAGGCCATCTTAAGAAAGAAGCACGAGAATTTGAGCATTGATTGCATGATCAATAAGACTCCTACCTGATACAGTCACTAGAGGTCTTTCATGTGACTTCATAACTTCCCTGCAGTAAAACTCTTTCACCAAAGTTTCTTGGGTTTTGTAGATCTGTTTAAGTGGTGGTCTGCCAGGAGAAGCCTGGTGGAGCTTAGAAAGGGCTGGTTGTATTCTGGGGTGACTCCGTTCTTCTTTCCACAGGGCAGTCCTGAACTATGTCCTCTGGAAAAGGCTCCTGGAAGTGCACCAGCCAGCATGAGAGGAGGGGCCGAGAGCCCCCTGGATGCCATTTGCCTCAGCGAATCTGATAAGGCAGCAGTTTTGACTCTGATCAGAGAGGAGGTGACCGCCTGATGATTTGATGTGGTCAGGATGTTAGTAATTTGGGGGCTCTTCTCTAGGACTGGGCAAAATTTTCAAGAGGTGCTTTGTCAACAGCCATTGGGACGAGCAACGGACCCCTCTTTAAAAAAGGAAAAGGGTTGTGTTCTTTCAGGGGTGGACATGGCTGTTTTGAAGGTTGTTCCCCTGTCTCTGGGTGCATGTATGACCTTTGCTCTGCTTCACTGGTCAGAGGGTCACAACCGGCCTTCAATTGCAGGTTGGGACAAAAATGGAAATGGGTTTAACCTAATCAATTTCATTCAGCTCATTAAATGTTGGTAATTATTATTCCCAGTGACTTTAATGACTAAGCTTTTTGGAGGGTATCAAAGGCTGGAGAAGAGAATTGCATGCAGCCTAGTACTGCAGTTGGGGTATGTTTGGCCCAGAATAAAAGCTCCTTGGATTGGTAGGACATCCATAGCATTTGAATTCTTTTGGGCTGACATAAATATTTCTGGGACATTGCCAGAGTCCTTTAGGATTGGGGGAAGTAATACATCTTACAAATATGCTAGAAACCTGACCTCTTGCCCCACCCTGACCTGTAGAATTAGGATTTTCTGCCTGCTGTTTCCTTATTTCAAATGTCCTGCTTCACTCTGACCTCAGGGAGATGTGCTCCTCAGACCTGGGCCATAGGTCGGGTCTAGCCTTGAGGACTGAAGGCTGATGTCAACACTGGCCATACATTTGAAAACTATTAGCAGTTTGATACTAATGAAGCCTGGCCCTTTCAGCTATCTCCCTGTTTTAGCCAGGGATTACTTATAATGTGCTGGTGATACTTTTAATTAAGAAAAGTCCTCTTGTAACCAGAGGAGGAGGCTTCTCATCATCTGACAGGACCTTCCCTGACCTGTGCCTTCCAGATGTATCAGCCCATAACCTACATCATTTCTAGATAGCCTGGAAAGATAAAAATTTGTAGCCCAACATATGTACAAGGCATGCAGCTCTTGAGAACGTCCAACTAAGCATCAGTCAAAGTCCACTGATGCATTTGCACATGACACACCTGAAGTACCACTGCAGCACTGCAGCATAGTGAGGTCTCTCCACCTCCCCTCCCCTCCTGACAGCTTCACCACATTTCTTTCAGAGGTGACAGGGCTGCCTTCTGCGGAACCAACAGTTGCATTTTGTATTCATGTTTTATAGATTATATCTAAGGAAATTGAAGCCAATGAATGGAAGAGAAAATATGAAGGAAGTCAGCAGGAAGTTCTGGAAATGAGGTAAAGCAGCAGCAGCGCCAATTCCATATGGTTTCAGATTGTTTACAAGTGTGCAGCCATAGATCACTATATGAAGTTTCCAGAGAGGAAGACTCAAGTTAATTGTCACTGAGTTACTAGAGACTATTCACCAAATTAAGGAATTTGCAATATAATCAATTGCCATCAGTTACACTGACCTGTAATTTGAAGGCTGCCATGACATTTGTAATCTGGGTCATACAATCTGATAGCAAAAACACCACCACTTCAGGATAACATATTATGAATTCAAGACTTCGAGGCTCTTCTCTTCATAGATAAATATAGAGACAGGGAAGCGAGGAATTAAGATCTTCAACCTGGGACTGGCACTATCTAGAATCTTTGCACCTGCAAGATTTGATGGTATCTCCTGTTGATCATTATTATTGGCATAGCTGTGGGAGCCCAATGCAGTATGCACAAAGTTATTTTTAAGAGGCAAAATACTCTCTGAACATCTGCTTTTGGCTATTCCTTGCATGGAGCAAATCTAGAGACTGTGATGGCTCACTTGTCAACCCTAAAATCATACACCAAAAACATCCAGTATTCACCCCACACCCAAGGTGATTTAACAATAGGGCATATCTATGGAAGGAAGAGAATATAACTGGATACACTATTGAGGGTTGATTTCTATGACTTTGGACACTTCAGGGCTCCAAACCATGGTTAAGCAGTCACTTAATATAGATCAGAGTGTTTATAATTAATTAAGGATTTGTGAATTTGAACTGTTTCTGAAGATTAGGCCAAGCTCTGCCTGACAAAGTTGGCTGGAGTTCTTGGTACAAGCCCCTTCCCATGGCAACAGTTACAGATTACCCTATCATTTCTAGGATTGACTACATGGTGCCACCTTTGAAAACTATCCAGAAGCTACAAAATGCAGCAGCCCATCTATAAAGTGCATAATCACCTAACATCAATGTTGGTAGTCATCGCATTGGTGTTGAATAGGCTTCCAAGTACAGAACTGGTGCTGGGGTTGACTTAAAGTGCCCTTTATGGCTTGGCATCAAGTTACCTTCAGGACTTCTTCCTTCAGCTAGGACCAGTCCATCCAGTTAGCTTGTCCCCAGCTGAGAACTTGAGATTCAGGGATGGTGGTCAGGAGACAAGATTTTTCAGTCAATGCTTTCCCCAAAGATCCATATGGTAGATTCCATGATGGTGATTAGAAGAGCAGTGAAGACTGAGCTCTTTCATAGAAGTTTTAATATAAGAGAATATCTGTAGCTCAGGGTTGAACTGTGGAGTCCTTGGTGCTCTCTGAGCTTGGTTGGTTGTTTGCAGACGTTTCATTACCCAGTTGGGTAACATCATCAGTGCTAGTCAGGTAATGAAACATCTGCAAACAAACAACCAAGCTCAGAGAGCACCAAGGACTCCACAGAAGCTTTAATGTGTAAGACTGTTGCTGGGATAGTGGACGCTGTGGGAACCCTGACAGATAATTTCTTGACTCCTTTATGTGTTTCTTTTTATTGACTCTAAATGAAGCTGTTGTAAACCACCAAGCATTCTTGTGTGGGTGAGATAGAAATATAATAAATAAATAGAAGCAGACTTTGAAATATTTCCCAGGAAACACACAGCTCCTTTCCATCCCACATTAAAAAAGGAAATGTTGGGGAGAATCTCTTTGACCTAAAATGGGGAAGAGACTGCGACTGACAACAGAGTATTGACTGGATTCGTGAAAATAGAGCAGCCTAAGGGATGAGGGGAACTGAAAGTCACCACATCTGGACAGCTTGCCAAATTGAGGAAGCCTGGGGTAGGTTTTGAAGTTGCTCTGTCACAAAACTGGCTGGGTCACTCTTAGTCTAACCTCCATCTAGGAATGCAAGGATAACATTTGGCAGGGTTTGAGGGAGAAAATCCTGTGTTGGCTGCTAAGAAAGAAGATAGGAAAACCCAAAATCAACCCCAAAATCTTGTGGGGAGAGGTTGGGCAGTCACAGTCAATGTGGCCTCCCTCACAAGATTCCTGTAAGAAGGAAACTGAGGAAGCATGCACCTTTCTTATGAAACCAAGAGGTACAAAATTAGACAAGTAGGTGAATCAAACCCACCACAATATACCAGCATGCTTTGGCATCATGATTCGAAAGGCAAACCAGTTGACAGTGCAGCAGGTAATAATTCTTCAATTACCTTTACATGCATTTGATTATGGAAGCTATCTGTAAGGAAGGACATCATGATGTGGTGTTTGACATTCCATTTCCAATCTGGTGACTCTCCAGGTATGGTGGGTCAGAACGTCTAAGTCTTCTGAAACTGGCATGTCCAGTCATCTAGCACAGGGTGATGTAGCTTGCCTACCTAGGAATATATTAAAAAGAAATTGCTGGAAAAGAGAGGATGTCAAAAGTATCTGGGTTTACCAGAGAAGGGAAAAATTAACAACACTTCTGTTTCTCATATCTTTACTTCTGCCTCCTCTTTAGGAAGATTGTGGCTGAATATGAGAAGACGATTGCGCAGATGATAGGTAAGCAAGCACCAGGTGGCAGACACGCACCTGAAAATTAGTGGTAGGAACAAGTAAGGAAGTCAGCATGTTCAGGTTCACACCTGCCTGCAAACATTCAGCCCAATCGTTGTTTTAGAGCTTTTTCTTATGCTCGTAGAGTTTCTCCTCTTTTTTCCCTCTAGTCCATAAACTAAATAAACAAAAACTGCCAACCTTGCAGTTCGAAAACATGCAAATGTGAGTAGATTAATAGGTACCGCTTTGGCGGGCAGGTAACGGCATTCCGTTTAGTCATGCCGGCCACATGACCATGGAGGAAGTGTCTATGGACAAACGCCAGCTCTTCGGCTTTGAAACGGAGATGAGCACCGCCCCCTAGAGTTGGACACGACTGGACTTAATGTCAAGGGAAACCTTTACCTTTACCTTTTACCATAATGTGCAGAAAGTGGAGAGACACCTGCAACTATTTATACTTGTGATGCTTTGGCTGTAGATTATGTAGGTGGACTAGAGATAGGAGAGAGTTAAGAATGGCAGATGGTGGGATGGGGGAGAACCATCTGCTCCAATCAAAGGTAGGGGGTCTTTTAAAAGTATACTTTAAGAACCATTCCTATGACTTGAGCACATGACTCAGGCTGCGTATTACTAGCTTTGCAGATGGCAGCCTGGATCTTGTTTTATCAGCACTGTTAGAACTTGAAGGAAGGACTAAATTGATAGCTTCGTAAATATATGTTGCAAGTTTCCCAGGGCTCTCTCTCAGTTGTTATAGTGTGAAGCATTAAGCTTCTAGAGAAACCACACTTGACTGCTGTTAATTGTGAAGACACAATTAGAAGTGTATGAGTGACACCTATTGAAATCTCAGAACAGAGCTGATTTGCTGCAGATTTCTTCGTGATCAGAGATAGGACCCCAGTCCTATAAGAAGCCCTGCTCTTTCTCATAAATGGCAGAAATATTTCTGATTATACAAAATATTCCAAACTGAATTCTATAAATGAATAGAATTGTAACTGATTTTTTCCATTGCATCTAGTACATACAGTCTGTACTTGGATTGCTCATATTTGCAGCAGAAAATCTATGCTCTGCTCTGCCAGTCTGTTGCTTGTAGTACAGGTACTCTCTTTGATGGAAGTGTTTCTAGAGATAGTTACTTTTATCTTTAACTAATGGCAAAAAGCTGAGTCCAAAGCGATTCTGTAGGCCTTGCAGTTTGGACAAAACGTTTTGAGGAACTCAAATTGCTAGCTTGTGGATGAGCAACCTATAGCCCCACATCTCATTTACAGCCCCCTCCCAGATGGATGGGGCTGATTATTTTGGATCCTTTTCTCCTGGGGAGGGGGTTGTTAATGGGTGAAATGGGCACCTTAATTCTTGCAAAGGCTTGAACCAACTGCATTCCTTAGAAACCTGAAATCCCTGAACAAGCAACCTGATTCTTTCTGTTTTGAGGGAGGTTTGATAGGTAAAATCCGTCTCTCTCCTAGGACAGCCACCAGATGTGGTGGATTTCCACTTCCAGAATTCTCAGCAACGGCCATGTAGATTTACAAAGTCCACACATCTGGAGGGCACCCACATTTTGGAAGGCTGGCTTTAGATAGATACTTTGCCTCTTAAAAACCCCAAAAGCCCTGAATAGGAAAATACAAACAGCTAAAAATGTTGGCTCCACTCACTCTAGTGGCATCATGTTCCCTGCATGAAAAAGTGCATCCTGAAGCTGAACAAGGTTGCTGTCTTCTGCTCACTTGATATCTGTTGGCCAGAGGCCTGTTGAGGCAGAAGTATCACTCCCTTTTGCCTTTGAATTCACAGAGGATGAGCAGAGAACCAACATGGCATCCCAGAAGAGTCTCCAACAGCTGACAATGGAGAAAGAACAAGCCTTGTCTGACCTGAATTCGGTGGAGAGGTCTCTGTCCGATCTATTCAGGAGATACGAGAATCTGAAAGGAGTCCTGGAAGGTTTCAAGAAGGTCCTTTCTTTGTTTAAAAGTCCCTTTTTCCTCCTTCCTTGTTAGCCCAAGAGCATGGGTTTTCCTTCACTGAAGGCCAGGGATGCACAATTTAAGGGCCCCCGGTGTGTTGGTTGCAGCACTACAGCTCTAAACCCTCTGACAAGATGTTGTTTTTAATGTGACAGAAACATAGAAACGCAGAGAGTAGTCACATTAGGTGCTCTTAACTAATTTAATTGAATTTGAACTAAGTTTTAATTGCATGGGATCAAATGTAGGTGTTGTACCAGTCCTCTTTTCTGCTTTATCCTGGCCCTGTCTACCTTCTGGATCAAGATGCAGCCATGCTCTTGATGGATTGGAATTATGGCTCAGTGCTAAAAAGTTAGCTTTGCTTGCTTGCTTCTTCTGCTGTATCAACCAGGTGATGGGGAATAGGAAGGATCTCTGCCAAAGAACTTATATCCGTTAGAAGAATCAGTATTAGATAAGATAGAACAGATAGGCTGGGTTCACACATCACTCCAATCCATGATTTATCAAAATATGGTCTGTAGAATAAACATCCACAGAAGGTGCTATGCCAAAACAAACCACACAGTAGCTAACTGGAATATGTGCATCTTGCCTCTAACTGATGGTGCAAGGACTTCTGATGTTCCTCCAACCTTAAGGAGAATGGCTATAGATCTGGAATGAAACTTATCTCTGTGTATAAGACCCCATGTTCTGTTGCCTGAATCATCAGTTAAAAGTTCTCAAGTAGAACTTGCAAGGGGCAGGCTAGAATTCTGTACTAACCCCAAAATGTGATTAATTGGCTTTTTGAAGTGGGTGGATCCAAGCTTTGTGGTTTCTAAACCATGATTCATAGTCGAGTCTAGGATAAACATCTCTTACCAGCTTAAGGACCATACTGGCTGTGACATGTTAAGGGCAGCACTTGAAAACTGGGCAGAGCCAGGGCCCAGTTTAGGAAGAGGTGTTTTTTTTCCCTTAAAGGGAGAAAAAAGGGATTTTAAAAGAGATTTTATAATGTTAAGGGGTAAAACAGTTGCCTTAAGCTTCTTTAAGGCTTAAGGCATCCATTTTGCCTCTTCAACCCTCTAAATCTCCTCAGAGTTCAAAGTATTGGCTTCATCCACTGTGGATCGGTTCTAGGGACTCCAAAAAGATTCCTGACAGGCTGCAAGTGGCCTCAGTGACTCTTCAAAGAATCATCAGGTTGGAAGAGACATTGAAGGTTGTCCAGTCCAACCCTCTGCCCAGGACTGCAATCCTCAGAGAGTCCCAGATAAATGGCTGTTCACTTCTTGTACAGATAGTCCTCATTTAGTGACCACAATTGGGATTGGCAACTCATTCATTAAGTGAAGTGGTTGCTAAGTGAAACTTTAACTGTGCTTATGATCTTACTTCAGCTGTCCTTTGTTTTACAGACCTGTGAAAGTCATAAATGTGAGGATAGGTGGTAAAGTTACTTTTTCATCACTGTTGTAACTGTGAAAGGTCACTAAAAAGGACTACCTGTAATTCTGCTTCAGATGTTATGCCAGTTGTGGTTTATTCAGTAAACTGTTTATAATAAAACCATAACTTAACCTAATGTGTCAACCCATTTTGTATTTACATCCTGAAATAATAACAAGCGACTGTGGAAATGTAGACATGCAAAGCTCTTTAGTTTCAGAACCATGCAGAAGGACAAAGAAGTATCTGGTTTTTCTCCATTTTTAAAAACGATTAAGAGCCTCATGTGGCACAGAGTGGTAGGCGGCAGTATTGCAACCGAAACTCTCCCCACGACTTGAGTTCAGTCCCAGCGGAAGCTGGATTCTCAGATAGCCGGCTCAGGACAGCTCAGCCTCCCATCCTTCTGAGGTTGGTAAAATGAGCACCCAGCTTGCTGGGGAAGGTGACGACTGGGGAAGGCAATGGCAAACCACCCCGCTCTATAGTCTGCCAAGAAAACGCCATGAAAGGGGCATCCCCCAAAGAGTCAGAAAATGACTCAGGGACCTTTCTCTTTCTTTCTAAAAATGATTAGGGTGTTGTTTTTTTTTAATTATAACTGTTTTTAAATGAACTACTTAATGTTTTTTTAATGTCCTGCTGAACTGCATCTCCAGCTTCTTTCCGATGATTTTGAGCCCGAGAGATACGTTTTTTTAAAAAATAAGATACGGGATATCCATCTGAGGTTTTTCCTTCCTTTGCCTTTTTTCTTCTAGAATGAAGAGGCATTGAAGAAGTGTGCTCAGGATTACCTCAATCGGGTCAAACAAGAGGAGCAGCGCTATCAGGCCTTGAAAATCCATGCAGAGGAGAAGCTGGACAAGTAAGATCAGTCATGGTGGCTTCCCTGCAACATTCCAATCCATAACTGAGTGCCATGTGCAAAAAAGGAGCTGTGGAAGTTTCAGGTCTGCATGCGTCCCCCTTCACATGACTCTTCCTCTCAGATGACCCAGAGAAGACAAGGGCCAGAATTCAGTGGTTTGATGTTACATGTCAATTGGGAATTGGGATATTCAACAATTCACAGAGTTTTTATCTTTACACCCTCTCTCACTCCTGTGCCCCCTCCCCTTTGTTCTAGAGCCAATGAAGAAATTGCTCAGGTGCGGACTAAGGCGAACGCTGAGAGTGCAGCTCTCCATGCCGGACTCCGAAAAGAACAAATGAGGGTCGAGTCTCTTGAAAGGACCCTCCAGCAGAAGGTGATTCCCCCCCAACCCCCGTCATCTCTTTCTCTACTTCACTTGCTTTTTCTGCTGGAGAAAATTGTCTAAAATTCACTCTACATTTGTCCTGGAATTGGGTCAAGATGATGGCTTTTATAGTTCAGCATATTCAGCCTTGACTGGACTGTACCACCTCAGGCACACCTAGGGGGTTGAATCACTCAACCTTTCCCTTGATGTTGCTAGATTTTGTTGTCTCCAACATATTTGTTAAAGGCCCTTGGGAATAAAAGTATTTTTGCCTGCTGGCAGAAAGAAAACAGAGGGAATCTGCCTGACCATCTAAGAAGAGGAGGTTTCAAAGCCAAGGGTCTACCACCAAGGAGATCCAGCCATGCATTCCCACCAAACATCTTTCTGATGACCATGAGCCCAAGAGAAAGCTTTTCCCCCGAACCTTAAAAGCCTGGGTTAGAGTTAGAAATCATTTCAACAATAAGGAGCAGGTGCAAAACCTACACTCTAGATTTTAGAAGTTGTCACTAGACAAATGTACAGATAGTCCTCACTTAACTGCCACAATTGGGACCAGAATTTTGGTCACTAAGCAATGCAGCCACTAAGCAAATCTGACCCAATTTTATGACCTTTTTTGTGGTGATCATTAAGTAAGTCACTGGAGTAATTTAGTGAACCACATGGTCATTAAGCAAATCACACGGTTCCCCATTGATTTTGCTTGCCGGAAGTCAGCTGGAAAGGTCAAAAATGCCAGTGACATGACTGTGGGATGCTGTGACACTTATAAATGTGAACCAATTGCCAAGCGCCTGAATCGCAATTGTGTGACTGTGGGGGCGCTGTGACAGTTGTAAATGTGAGGACTGGTTGTACATTTTTAGCATCATTGTAAAGTCCAAACCATTGTTAAACGAATGGTCATTAAGTGAGGACCACCTGTAGCAATATATGGAGCTAACCTTGAAAAAGGAGTGCAAGAACAGTTAGATAAACTTAAATTTAGCCCTGGGAATGAAGAACCTGTGAGAAAGAAACTCAAGATAAGCCCACCTTGATTCTCTTTGGTATAAGAGGGAGCAGAGGGAAACTACGTCAGGCTTTCACGTTCTGATATACCCTACGACGATAGAGTTCCAGTAGTCCTTGTGTTGTCTGTTTCTTGACCTGATCCACCTTAAAAAGCTGGCAACTTGGAAAGTAGCACATTTGTAATGTTTCCTGTATGGCCACAATGACACATGCCTTATGACCCATTCTGATGGTATTATGTCATACCCAAGGCTATCTATCTATGATGTTGGAAACTCAGTTGATTTAAAATGCAGCAGACCTTCTGGCTGACTTTGGGGCAGAACGATTCCCTTGATGAAACAGGTCTACCAGCTACTGGAGTATTTTCTAGACACAATTCAAAGTGCTGGTTGTAGTTAGTGCTGTGCAGAAAATTTCACCCGCTTTTCTTTTTCTATCAGTTCCCATTCCATTCTTTTTTCTTGGGTTTTAAACATAAATACCTGGATGAAAAAGAAGTGTTTCTCAATGTATTTCAGCCAGCTTCTGCTGAGACCCTATTTTATGTCAGCTTTAGAGAAAAGGATTGTACAAGAATTACTTACTTAAATGGTTAAAAAACTTTTGCCCTGCAGCTCACTTACTTACTGGGGAATGCAGTTGCATTCATCAGAAACTTTAGATGGGAACTGTGAATCACTGCTGGGTTGCTACATTTTTCATCTATGCTTCCTGTTTTCTATTGAGACATGAATAAATCCAGAGCAACTCATGCAGTCTTTAAAATACAATCAAAATACACTCGTGCATAGTTTAATAATTGCAGAAACGTGAGGCATTCAAAAGGTCGTATTCATGGAACTAAATTGCAGAAGAAGTCAACTTCTTCTGCTTAAATGAAGGCTTTAAATAACATATTTATTAAGCAGAAATAAAATTTAAATTTAAAAATATAAGATTATTCTCATCTTCCTAGCTGTGTCAGTTCACACTGAAAACTGGGTGCCAGAAAATTTGGAAATTAGACCAGACTTCCCCCCCCCAATTATCAAAGGTGGGGACTGGGCCTCCACAGATTTTTTTTCTTGCAAGTTACTTCTTTCTGTCTCATTCAAAAGTGATGGTGGGAAACATGTTGCAGAACCAGTTCTGAGCTTTGAGAACACTCCCATCATGTACAATAGTGCTGGAGTTGGGACATAAGAATTTGGTTGCATTTTGTATGTTGTATGGTATGTCAAGGAGAACTAACGTCAGGAGAATGGGTTGGACTGAATGTCATGCACTATGGGAATGATACTAATTTGCACCATCAGAGAAGGTTCTGGGTAATCAGCACTTCACTTCTAGTTTTATTTACTTTATTTATTTATTTATTGATTGATTGATTGATTGATCGATCTATTTATTTATTCGTTCATTCTTTTTTCAGAATCAGGAAATTGAAGAGCTGACAAAGATCTGCGATGAGCTGATTGCCAAGCTAGGAAAGACTGACTGATGACCCGGTGTCTGTCATCTGGAGCACCACACTTGGTTTCTTCCTGCTGTCTGTCTGTATCTTCCAGCGAGCATCTTGCCTTATTTTTCCAGAAATAATCTTCTCCCCCTTCACGGCAGCAAGAAAAAGCACCTGCTTCTGTATCAAAGAACTACCGTCTGCAAGACGAGTAATGATTGCTCTGTTAGTTTTCATTTCCTGCAGTGTAGTTTAGACCTTCCTGCCTATTCAGTGTTTGCAGCCTGTCCTGACTGCTTGAAGCCAACGGATAGGAGCAGGATGCGTGTTAGAGATGTTGATAGCTTTGCACAGAAGAGTTTCTGCACCTGGTTGAGGCTTTGGCCCGCAGAAGCTGCTGCATCAGTGCCTCGGGGACAGTCACCTAAGGAAAGAGCAGTGTTGGGAATACTTGAGTTGAAGGCCAGAAAGTGAAATGCAGCTTAATTGAATAGATGTTCCCCTGCATGCATTAGTACCATCCCAGAAAAGGCACAAGTGGAAGACAACTTCAACTGCCTGTAAAGGCACAAGGGACAAAGCCAATGCAGATGCCACTGTTCCTCAAGGGAAGATGCCCAGATTCCAGATGAAAATTGATTGGCTTTCCTGGGGGCATGGCATCTTTGCCAACAGCAGTCAGCAACAAAGGAAAGTAACTCCTCCCTCTCTTGATCAACACAAATAATGTGCTTGAGGCACATTGACACTCAGACAGGTCCATGGTGTCGTAAGCTTTGTGGGTTTGAAAGTATGGGCCATGATAAATCAATGAGCCCTAAAGGCAGCCTTCTTAGGCCTGAGTGCCCACAAGATGTGTGGATTTTGAGCTTAATGGTATTCCCAGCAATGGTCCTGCCAGCTGGGGGAGTTTGGGGCTCTGGAGTCTGAAAAGCACTTGGGATGGGGAAGGTTAAGATAAGGTGCCATGTGTCTCTTAAAGAAGTGCAGCTGGCTGATTTTGGATCTGTCTATTAGTGCACTTTAAAACCATGGCCGGAGTATAGTGGTCCACAGAGTGAACTTTGAGTGAAGGCTCTTCCAGAATAGGAAGAGCAGCTTTACAAATACCCAAATACACACACACACACATCCCATTCCCTGTCTTAGCAGTTTTCTCTGTCCAGACAAGAACCAGGGAATAGAGTGCAATGAAAAGCAAGTGAAGAAATAGAAGTCAAACTTCCTTGCACCAAGTTCTGATGGCTATAGCTCCTTCCCATGCCTCACACAGGTTCCCTCAGAATTTGATATAATTTCAAATGTAAAATGACCTTCAAAGAACATTCCTCACTCCTCACAGTTGAGATAATTGACATGGATATTTGCCTAGGAACCGCAAATGTCCTGGCAAATTTTGTGGTGACCGAAATTTGCCAAGACAATTAAAGGCAGGAATCTGGCTGATAAACAAAAGTTTATCAGCCAGATTCCTGCCTTCCAGCATTCGGGCCCAAGACCTTTTGACATTTCTCCCCTTTTTGGTGATCCACCAAACCACTGTGATTAGTCCAGTAAGGAATGCTCAAAAATGGATACTTAAAGAGGCCCCAAGTTGCCCCAGTCCAGATGTTGGAGCTGCCCCTTCCAGAATTGAGAATCGTAATTGCGACACATCTGAAAGATGCCAGTTTGGGATGGCTGGTGTGAACATTTTTTGTATCGTGTTGGCACTGGCGCCTTGCATACTCTGGCTGTATCAAGTAAACAGTGGAGATTTTTCTCTGCTTGCAGTGATCAGCTGTTGAAATTCGTAGCACAGTTCCTCTGCTGCTATTCCACTTGCACTGAATTCTGCATGCAGAAGGGAGTTCCTTCTGTAGGAAGGCAGTTCCAGAGATCAAGCCATTCTGTGGATTGTTGGCTTTGTTTCTAAAGAGCCCATCATGCATGCAGCGAAGCTGCATTAGGAGGAGGGCGGCATTTCTGGGGGCTACCCAAATGGTCCATGCCTCCACCTTGCAACTTCCAAATACATTGCGAGGGCTTTGTGCTACTGTTGCCAAGCCGTTGCTCTCCAGAAGTAGTGTGCAGCGACGTCCACTATTCCTGGCCAGTGCTGGCTGGAGATGATAGGAATTCTGGTGCATCACATCTGGAGAGGATCTGGTAAGAAGCTTCTAGCTGTCAGAGATGCAGATTGAAATCTCTCTCATCTGACCCATAATATGAACTTCTCTCTTTCTGAGGAGGATTGGCATGCCATTCCTGAATAGGAGCTCTACTTGCAAGCTTCTCTGAAACCTTTTACTGATGTCTCATGCAGTTATCTTTCAACTGAAAGTCCTCCTCCTCTGCACTTTGCTATTACACATCATTGGTCCCCCTACCATGCTGCTGCTTCCCAGTGAATTGATGTTGCAGAACAGAGCTGAGATACAACCAAGTGTTTGTACCAGGCCAAATTTCTTGGGCCCAGTGCTCTTGGGATCATGGAGTCAGGTGGAAAATTGCTCTAAAGAATTTTGTTGAGTCCTTAGCTACTGGGGATAGAGTTGGCTTAACTGCATATCAGACCTGGGTATGGATCTAGGAGCTCTTATTGCCATCCCCAGGCAATAGATTCTGGCCTGTGGAATAGCATTGGGAAGATCTGTCTTGCTATTATTGCGGGGGACCTGCTGTCTGTTCCTGTAAAAACTATCATCCTGCAAATGAGGTATTGATCACTTTAGCAGGCTGTACTGGTAGCATCCTGCACCTGAATCAAGGATGGAGAACTTGTGGCCTTCAAGCTGTTCAACTCTGACTTGCATCCACCCCAACTGGCATGGTCAGGAACGATGGGGATTGCATGCAGACGTTGGCTACGGGTTGTCCACCTTTGACTAAAGGAAGGAGGAATCAAAGAAATGCAAGGTTTGTCCTGCAAGCACTCCCTGTCTTCTCCCTCCATGGTTTAATACCATCCTCCAGCTGTATGCTGGATGTTCAGTGGTTGCACTTTTGTCTGTGGTGTGTTTTGTGTGGGTGTGTGTCTTCACATGCACACTGTGCCAAATTATCTTGTGTTTCGTGTGCCTCTCAAGCATGCCACTAAAGGGTGGACAAAGAAGATTCCTAAGGAATGATACTATTAACTATAATATGGTTACTGTAGTTTGTTCAGATATGAAAATTGTGTGCGCACGCATGGGTGTGTATGTATGTGTGTGGAGATTATATATATCCATCATATCTATGTATATGATGGATATAGTTCTACATAGTGTTGGGGTGTGGGTGTCTGTGTGTGATTGAAATCTGTAGAACTGTTGCACCTCATACAGCTTTGTGTGGCAAAACGCTACTCAGACTGGCTGCTAATTCTGTCCATAAAATCTCCTCCATCCACAGCCACAGCTTCTGCCAGTCTACAATGTTTTCCAAACTATTTGAAAGCGGAGCACTGCTCTTAAGAATTGTGTGCCTAAAAGCAATATAAGGCACTGCAGCCAACAAGACGCGTTTCCACCAGCACTTGGTTGATTGCGCACTGCTCACACTGTGTAGATGTCCCACACGAGCAACTCTCAGCCAGAGGGAAGCCGCAGGGTTTATGCAGCGAACACCCAATTTGTTCCATAATCATTCACGTTGGCTGAAGTCGCACCACCTTACCCTATTCCTGGTTTTGAGCTGTCTAAACACCTTAGATAGTTTTTGCCACTTAGTTCTACTGATGGCAATACAAGCACACAGCTGCAGCTCCATAACTTGCAAGATATATTATAGGTTTAAGGTTATCCTCTTGGTGAAAGTGTTAATAGCCAAGAGGACGCTATCTGTGCCTGGAACTCCAAACTTGAGATATGAAAGGGAAAGGTTTTGATGGCTTGTTCTACATCACCTTTCCCACCTTGGCCTCTTCCATGTGTCTTGGGATTGTGACTCCCAGAATTATGTAGCCTTCTAGGTTTTGCAGTCCACCATTTCTGAAGGATGCTGTATGGCAGAAGATGATGCTAGAATCTGTGTTTACATGTTGGGGAAGGATCTGTGGAGGACATGATGTTCTCCAAAATAGACCACAGTCAACCTAGAGGGCAGGTTGTATCACGAGTATATGTGAGTCAGTGTCATTATTGATGCAGTCATATATCAAGGATCAACCTTAGCCTAGGGGTTAAAAAAGTTCAAATCCCCTCTATTATTTCCTGATATCTGATGTATGGTTGGAGAATCCACTTTAATTCTAAGCATCTCTTTCTTTCTTTTTCTTCCAACACCTTTTGCACAAGGGAGTTGTCCTACTCCTATAAAGCAAGTTATTGCTGTCAGCCCAGATACAAACGCTGAGAGCATTTGTCTGTAACAAACTTCCAGTGAAATGTTAGCTTGACTGTTCATTTGGTTTCCCTATATCATCTGGCAAAAAGCCCTACAGTGTCTAATCTAAGGCACCTTGCAAGCTTTTTTTTTGGGGGGGGGGTCCTTTGTACAGAGGGCATACATAATTTGCCAGCTTTACACATTTGATATATATATATATGATAATATCCCTTTTCTAAGTCAGGTAAATATTTGTAAGAGTTAATACTCCCTCCAATAAGATAAAATGATTGTTAATATATTTTTCCCCATCTTCCCCATTGCCTGAATAAAAACAATGTGCTTCCAACTTGGCTATGATATATAATTTTTATACTGCTTATTTATTTCAAATACATAGAGACATTTATAGATTTAGATACCTGTATATACAAACTTAGACAGCTGGGGAATTAGCTCAAATGGTAGAGCTTGCTTTGCATGCAAGAGGTAGCAGGATCGATGCCTGCATTCTCCAGCCTTTCTCCTTAGGGACGCGGTGGCGCTGCAGGTTAAACCGCTGAGCTGCTGAGCTTGCCGATCGGAAGGTCGGTGGTTCGAATCCGCATGACGGGGTGAGCTCCCGTTGCTAGTCCCAGCTCCTGCCAACCTAGCAGTTCGAAAACATGCCAATGTGAGTAGATTAATAGGTACCGCTTTGGCGGGCAGGTGACGGTGTTCCGTTTAGTCATGCCGGCCACATGACCACGGAAGTGTCTATGGACAAACGCCGGCTCTTCGGCTTTGAAACGGAGATGAGCACCGCCCGCTAGAGTCGGACATGACTGGACTTCATGTCAAGGGAAACCTTTACCTTTACCTTATATACAAACTTAGAGCTGTATGCAAAAGCATAATCATATCTACATGATACAAACTTAAACATGACCTCTTTCTACAGATTTGAATGCATACGTAAAATGTAGGTGCAGCTGTTACAATGTTTCAGTGCATATGGCAGATGCAGAAATGTAGATACCCTTTGAGTCAAATGTTTCCTGTAGCCAGTTAAAAATCTTTCTAGTCTTGCTTTTTGAGTTTTTTTTTTCCCCACTCTTCCTTGCAGAACTCTTCTGCTCAAAAATATTCTTGGATCTCCTTCACACACTTGATAGTTGAGATCTCCAGAGATAACCAATAATATTCAAATCTGGGAACTGTGAAGGGTATTCCAAAAGGAGCTTGTCCTTCTTATTAATAGTTTCATAGATGTCTTTGTGAAGGAAGAAGAGGAAAAGGAACTTTTGTTATCCTGGGCATATCTACTGTACTATGTAAAATTAGTGTAAATTCAGCCATTATGTTTTCTAAACCATGGTTTATGACTTAGGGTGTTGCACAAACCCAATCACTATTCTATTCAGCAAATCACAGTTAAGACCATCACATGCCATGGTCTAGCATGACGTATGAACCCCCTCCCCCATTTAAACCATAAGAGCAATAATAAAAGTATTCCATATTTAGGACAGAAGGATTTTTTTTTAATGGAGTAAGTTTAAGAACTGCAAGTGACAGAAGTTCTGTACAAAAGTTACTCCTCCCCATCTGCTGGTTCTTCAAATTTAACCCCTTTGGGTAGAAATCTTATTTGGCAATTCTATTTTGTTGGGCAGTGAAATGGTAAACATAGCAAGGACCTTTATAAACCAAATACCGCATCTTCAGGGCAAGGACAGGCCGTCCCAAGAATACCACGGAAGTCAAGAGACATGAATAAGCAGCAATTTCTGAATGGAAACATTTTGCTCATCTAAATTCGGAACATTTATGATGATGAAGTTCTATGTCATGTTTGTTTCTCCCTGGGGACATTAATCTCCTCCCTTGATAACTCGTCATAAGCCAAGTTTAGATTTGCAGATGTGAACATTCTCTGGCAGCTGTTTTCAGGGAGGGGGAGAGACCAACCAGGCAGTCAGCTGAATAGCCACGTGAGGGCTCTCTCTGGTCAAGAAAGAAAATGCAAGAATGCTCCACTGCGCAGGAGAATCAACATGGGAACCAGATTTGCCTGCCAGGCTTCAATCTCCATTTCTGTGATAAAAAGATGCCATCAGGTTGCTAATTTCTCAGCAGCAAACCCCAGACAAAAGGACACAATTGTCCTGGTCCCATCTAGGGTCACCCATTCTTTTAAAAAATCAGGAGTCTGGTAGCCCCTTTTCCAACTCACACATTTTATTAAAAGATATACAGTAAGCTGTTGTGAGCTGCAGGCCTTAACAAACTGTTGGTTGGAAAAGGGGCTACTGGACTCCTGATGTTTTGCTGCCATAGGCTTAATGCGGCTCTCCTACAGCATCCACAATTTTTTGCAGGATTCAATGCTTCTGTGTCTTGTAAAGATCAATAGGCTGAGAGGAACATAGTGCAGGCGGTCAAGGTGGTCAAGTGTTGAATGTGGGGTGGTCTAGTGGTTAAGCCATCAGGCTAGAAAGCAGGAGATTGAGAGTTCTAGTCCCGCCTTAGGCATGAACACTGGCTGGGTGACCTTCGGCCCGTCCCCCTCTCTCAGCCCAAGAGCCAATCAGGCGTGGTATGAGAGTTCTAGTCCCGCCATAGGCATGAATGCTGGCTGGGTGACCTTGGGCCAGTCCCTCTCGCTCAGCCCAACTCAGCTCACAGGGCTGCTGTTGTGGGAAAAAGAGGAAGAGGAAGGCATATTAGCCATGTTGGCCGCCTTGAGTTATTTATAAAAATAATAAAGGTGGGATAGAAAATAAAATAAAATTAAAATATGTCTGCAAGCGGTGGAAAGGACAGAAAAACACAGGGGAACAGATTATATCTCAGCAAGAAAAAAACATGATCAGACAGTCAAGTTGACCAGAGCCTCCTGGCTAGGCAAAAAGGAAGGGGAAGGAAAAATTAGTTACCGAAAGTTCCTCTTTATGGGTGGGGGGGGGGTGTAGTATTTTTTAAAAAATCCCTTCTCACCCCTATGGGTGGTATGTGTCCTCTTCAATCTCGCATACTCTACCAGAGAACTGGGAGTTTCAGGGTTCTGCACAGAGAGAGAAAGAGAATTTCAATATCTCACCCTTCTGAATCTATACCAGGGTTTTTCAAACTTGGCAACTTTAAAATGCGTGGACTTCAACTCCGAGAATTCCCCAACTAGAGTGCTGGGAGTTGAAGTCCAAACATCTTAAAGTTGCCAAGTTTGAAAAACACTGATCTATACTCTTTACTATCATCTTGAAGAACATAAAGTGACTATGTTTACAATAAAGTTTCATGTTTTTTTAAAAAAAGGTTGATCAGGGCCTAAGAAGTAAAGCTATGTCTTTAACGTTATATAGAATATTAAGTTAGTAAGTGATTATATCGTTTTCTGACTTCTGGAAATCCACCCACTTAGATCTTTGGAAATCAACCTACTGATAAAAATCACAACAATCCTTCCTTCCTTCCTTCCTTCTTCCTTCCTTCCGGAATTTCAGTCCCACTTAAAATCTTCTAGGCATGAATGACCTTGACTTCTGCCTGACCAATTTTGTTAGATCCAAGCTGAAGAGGGCTGATGGTTGCGTAGCAACTTAGCAAATGGGATCACATGCTCAAGCCACAAAAGAAACTTATGCAAAGATGAGCAGAAAGTGCAGTGTTCAGAAGTATGAATAGTCAAAATCCCCAAACCCACACTGCCTTCTTTTTTTGATAATTATTATTTTCAGCCGGGTTGTCATCTTTACAGGCAGACTTTAGAGGTGCAGAATTCTGGTACAACTGAGCAGTGGCAAACAGAGCTGCAAGCAAAGAGGCTGCATGTGGTAAGAAGTAACTCACTTTCCAAGCTCTATAAATAGTTCTGCAGCATAATGTGTGATCTCTTCCTATCTGATGTTGGCAAGGAAAATATGCTTTAAATGTAGATCTCAGGCAGTCACAAGGTTTGCAAAAGGCAGCCTGCTTTAGAGTTTAAAAGTATGGAACATGACAGATATTAGGGGAAAGCAGAAAGCGATTGCTGAAAAGGATGGATGGAAGGAAGGAAGGAAGGGAGGAAGGGAGGGAGGAAGGGAGGGAGGGAGGAAGTCAGATGGGAATCCTAGAGAACTAAACTTAACTGAGAATGCTGTTTATTCCCTGGGAGGGAGGGAGGGAGGGAGGGAGGGAGGGAGGGAGGCTCTTTAGCAGAATTAGGAAAAAAAAATGTTCCTGCAAGTTCTGACCTTGTGGTTTTGCAAACATAGCAGTTTTAGTTCATTTAATAAACTATGGTTAAACAAACAATTCACTGATGTGCGAATCCAGGCTGAAATTCCTGCCTCATGGATGGAATCCCTGTTCACTGCCATTAACTAATACTTAATCAGCCAAGAAACTGATCTGAGCTCCAGAAAGAAAACTGGGATATAAACTAATGCAAAACAGGTAAGAACCGATGGTTGGCAGGGGTATATCACAGCACCCCAAATAGTTCTTAAAACAAATTTGACACAGCTTATCTCACCCATATGGCTTGTATCTCACTATATGCAGGCATGCATTTCAAAGCTGGGGCAAAAAGTCATGAAAGATGCAACACAAATAATAAGTTTTCGGGGGTTGATGATATCAACCTCCACATTGCTTGAGCAATTTCTTCTACTGGTTGCATACAGGTTGCTGGGACAGACTGGCAAAGTCCAGGGGTAGAATAGTTGTCACTCAGGGCTCACACTCTGGATAACTGTTGTACTTCATAGAATGGCCTCGTTTTTGCAATCGGTCTCTGAAGGCAAACATTCTGAGCAATGTGCCATATTCCTCATGCATTTTTTGCCTTGGGAGCTGTCCTCCTCCAGCAGGATAGACTTTTCCTGGCTTGTTTTTTTGAGGTCCTCTTGGCATATCACTCCATTTGGGATGCACTGTCACGAAGAACAATCTTCTGCTGGAAAAAAGCACAGCTTCAGAGGCCCAATTTTGCCTAGGGATGACTTATCCAGCAACTCAATTCATGCATGGTGTTAAACCAGGTTTGCTGATAGCCACAATGGGTTGAGCTAGACACTTAATTCTATGCCATAGATTTTGGTAAATAAATAATGCCTGGGTGGTAAACTGTATTGACTAAATTAATACAAATAAAACTTAATGTGGCTTAGTGTGTTCCCAGCATTTGTACTGTACAAAAAAAAATATCCATAGGCATTCAGTTCAAGCCATGATGATGTTACATGCATGGTGATCTTATTGCACAAGTGACATAAATTACAAAATTTACAGTGAGGTCACATTAGATTGTGCACAGGCAATGTTCGCACCTGGAGACTCATGCAAAGGTTTTTAACCCTAGGAAAAATGGCTTGTATAGATAGCATCATTCAAACTTAAATAAAACCTTAGTTCTTCTGCCTTAGTATATTTCAAATGGCTCCTCCATTTCCCTGTCAACTTTTTAATTACCCAGAAAGTTTACTTGCTTAACTACCTGTCAAGTTGCTATTTAAAAGTGGGTGACCTACTGCCAAAGACCATTACTAATACCTAGGGTCAAGAGGCAATCTGCCCAGGATATTTCTGCCATTATGCAGATTTAAAAAGTAGTAAATAAGTAAGTAAATATATAAATGTTTCTTTTAACAACATAGGCATCCCATTTTCAGATATCTCCTCAATGCAAAAGTATCCATAGATTTTAGTTTGTTCATCAAATACTTCCTGGAAATTCTGTGTTACAAAATACTATGTGTTAGGAAATTCCAGGCTAATTTTCCAAGCATTTATGGGGATGGGAACTCTCAAAAAGAGAACTTAAGCCTAGCTCTCTCCAGGCTTGGTCATATACCCCAATCCCAGCACCACACAGGTTATTTTGCTCTTAAATCAAAGGCAAAGTTTGCACTACTCCTAAGCCGTAAACAATGGCTTCCAAGTCACAGGAGCTCAGTGAAAGCCAAACAAGCCTATTATGTCTCAGTTTGCTGTCTAAATTGGGGTATCGCATTAAGCCATGCCATGTTGGTCTTGGCACTGCACATTATGTCAACCCAGCAGTTATGATTTATTGCCATTTTTGTCACTTTGGGTAAAGAATGAACTCAGGCAATTGAAGTCAATCAAGAAAGGTCAACATTCCCTGTGATAGGCTATCCCAGCCAATAAAGATGAAACAATTTGGCCACTCCAAAAGCAAATATGAAATCATCTGAGCATCCCCATGGGCTGAGCTTAACAGAGATACACATTAATCTCTCCTACTTGGCGGTCATTCCATCTGGCTACTGAATTACTTTCACTTTAGCTAGCTGTACATTCAGCTGAACTTTCAAAACAGAAGCCGGAGCTTGATTTTCTTTCTTTTCCTTCTCCCTCCGGTCCCTTTCTCCTTGGTTGTTGTGCTTTTAGACTGTCAGCCTGAGGGTGACAGTCTAAGAGCTATCTTACTACTACTATTCATTCCTTTATTCAATGTTAGCCCCTTGCAAATGGTCAAGCTTGGCAGATTACAATCCAGAACGTGTAATAAAATGTTTCTGGTATAATCAATCAAAGGAAAAGGTCCAAACCTTAAGATCACACAGTCCTATCAAAAAAAAATCCAAGTTCTAACCAGAAAGACAAGAAATAAATAAGTAGACAGCCATGGTCAGATGTCAAACCCCCTCTTGAACAATTCAGTTTTTAACAATTTCCTGAAACCTAGTAAGGTAGGGGCCACTCAAATTTCACAGGAGAGAGTGTTTCATAACATCAGCCCTGCCACATACAAATGTCATTATTCGTAAGAGCCTTGGGGAGGATTTTTCACTTAAAAGGGCATGTTAAAATGTTTTAAATTAATAAATAATTGGTCAGTGCCTGCTCCAGCATGAAACCAGGCCAGACAATCACCTAACTTTCTGGGCTGATGAAGAAATGCAATATATCAAGACAGGTAACCGGGTGCCCTCCCATCAGAGATCTGAACATTTCCCATCAATCTGGGGCCACTAGACGTGCCTTGGCAACACTGAGTCAACCAAGCTCCTTATCCTTAATACAGGCTACTGGAGGAAAAGTTGGGATCGAACTGCAGAAAGTTAGTATTGCTCTGTGGGCAGAATTTTTTTAATGCTACGAATCTACAACGGTAATTAAAGCTCTGGAACAACTTAACCCTGGAGGGAAGGGTGGTCTCACTTCTCTTAAGTGGTTTGGAGGGCTGAGAAGTCCAAGCTCTTTATTAGGAGTTATGGTGAGAATGGAAGGTGGCTTCCCCTTCCCAAATAGTGGCATCGTGCAGATGGGTGGGTGAGATCCGGGGTGTCTGCAGGGTATGGTAAAAAGGGGAAGATGGCCACTGCAGTGGGGCAATTGAAGCTCCACCTGTTTATTATGTGCACCCCATTGTGGCCACCATCCTGACTTTTTGATCACACTCTGCAGATACCCCTAGGTAAGATTGCACTTTTGTTTCTTTGAGGGCTTAATATATGTTTCTGGAGATTAATAAACTGCTCTGAGCAGACCCAGCCCAGAAATCTTTGGAATTAATGATTACGCGCAGTTGGGTTCACATGATATTCTTCCCCATGGTTAACTGCACCACTGTCAGTCACTTGGCTGGATTCACACAACACATGAAACCTTTTGTTAAGTCAATGAGTTGGCACCCAACAGACCAAACTGAAGTGAGATTGGCTCCCAGTCTGCAGTTCAGGGTGTTGAATTAACACAGCCGCAGCCCTGCTAAGTTACTTGTCCAAAATCTCGGTCCAGACCTTGTGATTCTGGTTCACTCAGAAACTAAACATTCAGAATTCTTCCCGTGGGTCTCCCCAATTTGCAACAGAAATGGAGGAACTGGGATGCCACGTTTCCCCCATCGTGGGAACTAGCAGAGAACCGTAGTTTGGCCCTGCATGCTTGAGACTCAGAAGCACATCCTCTTGAGTCCAACATGACTTGTTTCAAACAAAACGAGGATCTGCAGCTTCGGCGCAGCCGGATTTTTAACCCCAGGGATTTTTAAGGGAGCCTCGTCCAACAAGCACGCAACGGCGGCGGATTTCGACTCGCGGCAGAGCTGCGTCTCCAAGTTTCCAAAGTTGGCAACTCTCCGAGGGGGCCGCGCTCCTGCTAGCGAGGGATCCCCGCGCGCTGCCGCCGAGGCGAGGATGCTCCGGGCTGCCCGCCTGCCCTCGAAGGCTCCGGAGTCGGGGCCCGACGGGGCACAGTTACAGCAGCCCGCCCGTCCAGACCCAGCCGCGGCACCCAGGCAGGCGATGGCAAAGGCTTCGCGGGCGCTCCCTGCTCACATCCGGGGCTGGGTTTGGCTAATGGGAAGCGTAACGAACCCGGAAAAAAGCCGCGGCGGCGGCGGCGAAGGCGGGCGCGATCCCCTGGTGCCCGCGGGAGCCGTGCGCGCCCGTCCACCCAGGCTGGACGGCGCCCCGACCTGCTCGGCCATGTCCGTGGCCCGCCGGCTGGAGCCTCAACGCCCGCCAGAACCGCCGCGGGACGGTGAGTCAGGACGCCGGCGCTCGGGCGGTGGGGCTGTGGGGGACGCCCGGCGGGCTGAGAGCCTCGCGCCGGGGGACCCGCCGGCCGGGCAGGGAAGGCTCGGCGCCCCCGCAGGACCGCGACGTTGGGGAGGGAGGGAGGCCCCGAGTGGATGCCCTTTTCGGGGCGGGATGGCTTTTGCGTGCTGCGCGCACCCGAACACACCCACCCACGTAGCGTCGGGAGCACCGCTGGAGGATGTGAAGGTGGCGCAATGGGTCGGCGGCCGCGAAGGGCCTGAGAGGAGGATGAGCGCCTTCCCTTCCGGGGCTTCGGAACGGTGGGTGCGCCCTAGCACGGGGCGAAAGGGTGCGGCTCCCGTCGGCGCTTTCAAGCAAGCGGCGAAAGCCGAACCGGTTCGCTTGACTTTGAAGCCAGCCTGGAGAAGCTCCCGCAGTTGGCGCCCGAGGAAGTGGGCGTCGGATTGGGGCAGAGTTGGAAAAGTTCCGTTTGAGCCTTTCCGTACAAGGGCGTATCTCTAGAGGGGTGCAGTAAATTGCCCCAAGTTCAGAGGGAGTTGGGGCCAAGCGAATACGCAGAGGGTAGTGAGCCGGCCGTCCTTCTCTTCCCTCCACTTTGCCAGCCGATCCGTGGTAGTTCGTGCTGGAGTCCTGGGAGTGGTTCGGTACATCCTTTTGCTGAACTCCGAAACAGGGCCTTGTGATCCTTTCAGGAACAGGGAACTTCCAGCCCACGGTGGTATCCCACCTTTGGGAGCTGAAATGCCTACGGTACTCTGCTTGCTTGGTGCCGGGCTCAGCTTTCCCTTTTCAAGGCGCATGGCAGGCGGAGCTGGCCAAAGCAAGTCAGCTCTGCTTCTCTGGGAGGTACCAGGTGCAAAAGTTGACTTAGCTGCAAAGGTATTGGATTGTGAGGCAAATGAGATTGCTGGCCTACTTTCCAAGGTGGTTGTTTTTCTTGCTGTGAAACTTAGTATCCTTTGAGTAGGCTCAATATATTCTATTGAGGTAAGAGAACACCTATACTAGGTGTATAAAAATGTTGCCTTCAGGTCACTAGTGCAAGTGGCTTAATTGTGCCACCGGAATGCAAGCTGATTTGCAGTCTGATAAAAAAGTGGCTCACAAAAGCAGCTCCATTCCCACGCAAACAGTTATATGGTAAAATGAAGAGAAATGCATGCTTGAGCCAAAAATAGGCCTTTTGGTCTGAAAAGTTTAAATGCAATACGATTAGCTAGGATGAATTAGTGGGTGGGGTGTAGTGGGTTTTGTATTGGGGGTTTTATTTTTGTAAGCCTCCCGGAGTCACTGAGTGAGTTGGGCAGACACATAAATCACTTTAATAAACAACGAAATGATTGAACCCTGCTTTGTTCAGTTAACCCAGCTGATGGGCTCCCTAGGTTGCATGACCAGTTGATCCATACTTGAGGCCTGTGGTCTGCTAAGCAAGGGCTGAACTCATGAGAAACAGCCCTCCTCTGCTTCGTAACAAGTATTTGGGTAGAGAAAAACAACACAATGAGGATTTGAACAATGGCTGCAGCTATAGTTGCTGAGTGGGCTGCCTTGAAATGTGTGCAGATGCAAGAGTGATTCCTTGGCCTCACTCAGTTCTTCTCTGATTCCCTGCAGTTTGTTTGCCGGACCAAGCAAAAGAAATAAGATGGTTTTTCCTAGCCCCATAGAGAAAGAGCAGTCTACAAGGGCTGGGCCCAAACCTGCAGTGGGGTCTATATAGGAATGGATTCTGTTCAGGGCAAGGATGTCCTCTCCCCATCTGGCTAGAAATCACAAAGTTCAAGCCCTGTTTTGGGGTTCAGATGGGGATCCCTTCTGTGCCTGCCATTTTTAATACTAGCGGAAAGAGAATCTCTTTTGGCCAATTCATCCCCTTTTTTTGGCAAGGCAGTTTTGCAGACGCTGGAGGGATGCTTCTGATATGGACTGGGATTGCCGTAGAAGCCCCTTGCACTGAGTTATATTGAGAGAAGGAAAAGAGAGGCCATTTGAGCAGATGAAAGGCTTCTTTGTGATGCAAAATTGCAAAGGAGCCACAAGTGTGTGCGTGTAGATATGGATGTGCCCGAATGTGAGTAGATGGGAAGTATGGATGGGTGTTGCATGTACATGTCCTGGCTAGCTCACTTTTGGCTCTGGTCACATCTGCTGTTAGCACATGCACAGCCTTCCCCCCCTCCTGTTCCTTTGGGAGTTAAAAAATGTTTTCTCACTGGAAATGAAATTAGATTCAGCTCTTTATTGGAGCTACAGGTATTCTGAAACTGCAAACTATGTTTTGTAATCCATGGGATGATGGGTGTTTCTGCTGGCTTTGTCCTTGTCCTCTATCTGACAGTTTGGCTGCATGCAGGCTGATAGCACCAAAATAGAACAGTTGTACCTTGAAACTTGCCAGCCTTTAGCTGTCTGGCATTTCTCTTCTTCCTCTTAGAACTGAAAGCAGGACGTGTAGTCCCGGATTATCTCCAGCAAGATTAGGCAGAAAGAGAAAGGGAGTGGCTGGCTGGTCCAAGGCTACCCATTAAGTTAATGTGAGCATTTGAATTTTGCTCACCTTGGGCCAGTTTCAGCTGTTAATCTGATTGTCTTGCGTGCTTTTTCTTTTTTTAAAGAATATTTCCCCCTTGCCCAGCAAACCATACAAGAAGAGAGCTTGCTTTGCAAAGCATAGCTGAGATCTGGTCTTTAGTACATGCAGCCAAGCGGGATAAAAGAGGAAGTAGGAACTTTGTTTAGGACCTAGAGGGGGGCAGCTTCGAAATGCTCATCCCTTACAGTTTGCAAACCCAAATCCTGAGCCCAATTCTAGCTTGTCATTTTCTTGAAGGGTTTGGGGGTTTTTTTTATCGGCAGACATGAAGTTCTTGAGAGAAGAATGTCACAGAATAGGAAACCCCCCTGTAGCCTGTCTGCTGCTGTAAGCAGAAACTCTTAATCCTTCGGGGTAGTCCAGACAAGAAGCACAGCTATGATTACTAGCTCTATCTTTATTGGAAGTTTCCATTAACAGAGTCTTGCAAGACTGAAAGTCTTTCTCCCCTCTTCTCCTTTTACTCTCTGGAAAACTAGGGAGGGTCCCTTCTGAAATGCTTCCCATGGCCTCCCTCCTTCCGTGGGCTGATAGCTTTTACATGCCAGTTGACCAGTATGCGGTTCTTCCTCCTGTCTCCCAAGGTCATTCCCACATACCATTACATCAACCAGGTTTATTTGTTGTTGGATTGACTGGTGGGGGGGGGAGTTTCCAATGGATCTTGAATGCCGAGGATTGTACTGGTGGGGATCAGTGCACGTGGAACTTAGTGAGGCTACTTTTGAATTGGGCATATCTTGGATCGTGATTTAATAATTTATATCCTGCTTTTTCTCCAGAAGCTCAGGGCAGCCTAGATCACAGTCCTTCCTCCAATTTTTCTCCAGGTAAGAGAAGAAAGAGAGAGGAACCAGCTCAAAGTCACCCAGGCAGCTTCCATGGCTAAGAGTGGATTAGAACCATTACTTAACCATTTTGCTGCACTGAAGGCCATATCAACTTTTAAAACAATTGTTTAAAAATGAGAGGCCTGTGTCTTTCCTCTTTGTCAAACATTATTAAGGGGTCTCATATTCTTTGTCCTTTCCTTTCCATCTGTTTTTTTTCCTCTTTTCAGGCAGGACTCCTTTATCCCTGCATGACAGGTAGAAATTTGGCAGGTGAACCTTATCTCAGTGGCATCCCCAGGTTAGGAAAAAGCTTCCTCTTTTAACTTTCTGCTGTTTAAGCTGCTGCTTATCTTGCACCTGTTGTATGCTTTTTTTAAAAAAAAAACTTGGTTCCCATATATAATCTATAAATACTTATCTGCAGCCTTGGGGAAGCTTCTTTTAATGTTGCTGAGCTTTGATAGGTAAACATGTCTGGGCATGAATAGCTGAGGAAGAGAGTTGGCTTCACCTCTTTACATGTTGCTCTGGATGATAATGCAGTCAAATGAAGGTTTCTTTTGCCTCCATCGTTCCTCTTTCATTCCCGTTACTTCTGTCCCAGTCAAAGGTTAGTTGCTTTCTGTGTGCATGTGCGGGCGTCTTCCTCCTTTACAATCGATAAGTCACCATGTGGTTGAACATTAGGAGAGGAAGCTGAGCAGACTAAAGGCACTTAGAAACTTGGCCGCGTTCCCTGGGGATGAAGGAGGATTAGCTGTGCTCATCCAAAAGTCCTTTTTGTAGCTGGAAGTTTCAGTGCTTCGCCAACAGAATGAAATGACCTTTTCCCATTTAATGTGTGTTCTCATGCATCTGCATGTTGGTGCAGGTATGTCTGGCTGGACTGCACTGCCCCACTTCCCTGAGATCAGACAAGCCTCATTAGGTCAGACCCCAGCCCTGTGTCTCTCAGCTTTCTGTCCCCCACAGTGGCCAAACAGACACCCCTTGGAGATCTTCAGATGGGTTCAGCAGGTGACCCCACAACAGTTCTCCTCTGTTGTCTTCTCCTTTTCTCTTAACTTTTCAAGGCCAGGGAATTCACCATGGAGTAGAGAAAGAAGGAAGTACAGAGTTCAGTGAAACAAAACAGCATCTCTCTCTCTCTCTCTCTCTCTCTCTCTCTGTGTAGTTATTCTGTGAAGAGACTGATTGGTTATGTGTCGTCACATCAGTGCCAACTCTTAGCAACCACATAGATTTCCTTCAGGATGATCAGTCCCCAACTGGTCCTTCAAGTTTTCCACCAGTGCACCCATAATTCAGTCCATACATCTTGATCTGATGGTCCTCTTTTTCTTTCCACCTTTCCCAGCATTATAGACTACTTGAGAGAGCTAGGTCTTCACACAGTATGTCCAAAATATGCTAATTTGGGGCCTGGTCATTTGTGCCTTGAGTGAGAACTCTGGGCTGATTTGTGCTGTGGCCATTGGTTTGTTTCCTTGGCTATCCACAGTATTCTCAGGAGTCTTCTCCAACACCAGTGCTCAAAAGCATCAATACTTCTTCTGTGCTGCTTCTTCAAATCCCAACTTTGACTTCTATAAACTGTTACTGGGAAAATCGTTGCTTGCATGATTTGTAGGTATAGACAAGGCATAGCGTTTGAAGATCTTTCCGAAGAGTTCATGGCTGCTCTATCAGGTGCTAGTCTGTGGTGTATTTCTTGACTGCTGGTTCCTTTGCTGTTGATAGTCAATCCTAAAAGGCAGAAGCTATCCACCACTTAAGTATCTTCATTGTCAAGCCGAAGATTGGTTGCTGTTCCTCTTATGATGAGTTTGATTTTCTTTATAGTTTATCTTAGTCCCATTTTTTTTTCACCATGCTCCTTGAGTTTCATTATTAGAGCTTGCAGATCGTTTGCATTTTCAGTTGTTGCTGTAAGGATACAGGCAACCTTTCAGGGTTGAAAGCACATTTGGAGTTAGGAGGGTGGGCAGGAGGCAAACTTACAAAATGGTAGCCATGGGAGACTTGCCCATTTGCAAGATGGCCGCCATGGTGGGCACAGCCGGTCAGAAAAACACTCGTTGAGCAGACTAAACCTCGTGATATGCTCTCTGATTCTGGTGGTACCTTTATTTATTTATTGGATTTAATATAGCCACCCACTCCAGTAGAAAGTGCAAAAGCTGGCTTGCAGCTAAACCTCAAAAAAACCAAGATTATGGCAACCAGCTTGACTGATAACTGGCAAATAGAGGGAGAAAATGTAGAAGCAGTGAAAGACTTTGTATTTCTAGGTGCGAAGATTACTGCAGATGCTGACTGCAGTCAAGAAATCAGAAGACGCTTAATCCTTGGGAGAAGAGCAATGACAAATCTCGATAAAATAGGAGCAGAGACATCACACTGACAACAAAAGTCCGCATAGTTAAAGCAATGGTGTTCCCCGTAGTAACATATGACTGCGAGAGCTGGACCATAAGGAAGGCTGAGAGAAGGAAGATTGATGCTTTTGAACTGTGGTGTTGGAGGACAATTCTGAGAGTGCCTTGGACTGCAAGAAGATCAAACCAGTCCATCCTCCAGGAAATAAAGCCAGACTGCTCACTTGAGGGAATGATATTAAAGGCAAAACTGAAATACTTTGGCCACATAATGAGAAGACAGGACACGCTGGAGAAGATGCTGATGCTAGGGAGAGTGGAGGGCAAAAGGAAGAGGGGCCGACCAAGGGCAAGGTGGATGGATGATATTCTAGAGGTGATGGACTCGTCCCTGGGGGAGCTGGGGGTGTTGACCGACAGGAAGCTGTGGCGTGGGCTGGTCCATGAAGTCACGAAGAGTCGGAAGCGACTAAATGAATAAACAACAATTTTTCTCCTTGCAGCCTATAATACCCAAAGCAGCCACAAGGGGCAGTATGTCCTACATGCTGAATAAATTGCCAAGTTTTCCACCTTGAGAATACTGTAGGACATACCACCCCCAGATGGAAGGACTGCATATTAAGGGAAATACAGCAATGAATCTAAAGTATAGGACACATTGTGCCCTATGGTCAAGCTGGGTATTAATGTCTCAAAGAGGAATAGAGGTAGTCCTCGCTTAATGACCACAATTGGGACCAGGCTCTCCATTGCTAAGCAATGTGGTCATTAAGTGAGACATCATATGACCACAACAGACTTACAACCTCACTTGTGCTGTGGTCGTTAAGTGAGTCATGGTCATTAAGCAAGCCATCACATGACTGCAACTTGCGATGTTACTGGCTTCTCCATTAACTCTGTTTGTTGGAACCGGCTGTGAAGCGCACAAATGGTGACATGTGACCCAGTGGACTCTGGGCTTGTGGAGGCCAGAGATGCTGCTTCAAATAAAGAGAGAGTTTTGCTTTGCAGAATATTTTTTGTTAAAAGTATATTTTCAAAGATCGTGAGCACACTGGTTCCTGCCAGGATCTTGATCTGCAGAAAAATGGTTTCATGTGGCATGTGTTCCAGTTCAGATTGCTTTGTTCTAAGATTCTTGAATCCAACCCTCTCTTTTTTGCCTTTTGCCCCTCCCCAGTAAACAGTGGGCAGTCTGTGCCCATGAAGCATGCTCCATCCTCATTGGGTAGTCTTCAAGTTTCTCCCTCCGTCCAGCATTTAATCTATTTTCCTTAAAGGTTTTTAGTACTTCTGCAAGCCTTCGCATCTCCATTGCTGATTGCTATCTGCCTCTTGGGTGTGGGATGCCATTGTTAGCTGGGTCAGGAGTAAGTGAGAACTGAATGCAGATAGATTGCATGGACTGTAGTCATTTAGTTATCACAAATAGCTATGCAAATGATGATGAATCTATCTGCCTGGGAAAGGAAGTGCAGTCTGTGCGCGTGTGTGTGTGTGTGTGTGTGTGTGTGTTTATGTCTATATATAGATGGGAAGAAGCAAATTCTATGTCAACGTCCATTTGCACCAAAATCATTTAAAAACTTTAAGGAGAAGCCTCCCGGACTCTCTGCCCAGCAAGTTAAGTGTGGTTTCCAAAGTCCTTGACATTTTTCACCATATCCTCTGTTGCTGGTGGTGATGGTTTTACTGGGGGTTTGCAGGCACAAGCACTTCTCATTGGTACAACTCTTGGAAGGTGACTAGTGGGCTGTTTGCATAATATGTGGCAAGTGAAGTTGGGTGGCAAGAACGTTTGGGTGCATGCACACTCATGACTGTGGTGTTAGGGCACATGGGTGCAGCAGAATTTCATAAAAGGAAGTGGAATTTGCAAAGGCAGTCTTAACATGATGTTGTAAATCAACCAACCCCCCTGCCCCTTTCTCCCCGGATGGATGACCTAACAGTGTTGCTTATGGTGCCTCAACACCTCTGGTTCTCTCTTAAAAGGAACCCAGGACCGCTTTTAGTTTTTTTTTTCTTATTGTAAAGCAAATAGGGTTTCTCGCTATTATAAAGCAAATAGGGTTTCTCCCTATTCTCCCTATTTTCTTATTGTAAAGCAAGTAGGGTTTCTTCATTTATCCTTGTTCAACGTGACTGGCCCAGTAGCCATTAAAACTGAGGTTAAGCAAATAAGCAGTGCTTTAAAAATGTTACGGAACTCTAACAATATTAGAATTGATGCAGGGTTAAATAAAGCTTTATGCATAGTGTGTGCTGCATGTAATTTTTTAAGGGTTAAGACAAAATCTCATGGAAATGGACTCTTAAGAGAGGTCAGTCATGCAGAATTGCCAACTTTTTAGGAAAGAAACAGTCTGGCTGTCATCCGTGCCCTTAAGAAGAGCTTGGTCATTCAGCATCTACAGGCAGAGCCCCTCTGCAGTGAGGTAGAGACAATGGTTAGGCGACAGGAACCTCGGAAGTAGGGGGCTCCATAGCCGGTGGCCGGTTGAGAGCAGGAGGACACATTGGACTAAGCCATGATATCTTTAATTGTGGCTTGCATACTGTGTGGAACATCAAAACATGGTTTACCACCCAGTGGCTACATTTATACCACAAGCTAAGGTAAAACCAGAGAAACCATGTTATGGTGCAGAAGGGCCTGGAAAACCAGCCAATTAGGCCAGATTCCATTGGCTGGCCTTGTGATAAAGAATGCAGTAATTTGCAGAAAGTATTTTGAACCCTTGAAAGTGCACTGTATGGGCTGATAATTATCCCTCAGGCTTTGTGGGAGGAAGGAATATGAGAGAGGGCTTGTTTTCTGATATCGCACAGTTGGTTGGCCTTGGATGTTAGGCTAGTCTCCCCAAATCCAGTGTCCTTCAGAAATGTTGAGATTGCAATTCCCCTTGACGAAGTTGTCTGAAATCTCTGGGAATTGCAGTTCCAACAGGTCTGAAAATGTCCCTTTGGGAGAAGTTGCTCTAAGGCAAGGGTCGGTGCTCTTCCTTGATGGATTTTAGCACAAGCATCGGCTACAAATGTATAAGGTTTGGCCATGAATGAAACACCAGATGTGGCTTGTGGTAGCTCCTCCAGATTTGACTCGCCTCTTCAGCCACAAAAAGGAAATGTAATCTGTTACAGAAGCATGAGTCATTGAGGGAAGGACTCCTCAAGCCCATCATCCTCGTGAGATCATTCTGATGCCCAAGATGCACTGCCTAGTGGAAGGTGAGGATTTATATGATTGCAAAACCTTTAAGGCTTCAGAAGAGGGATACGGTCATTGTGACCTTTTAGTGTGAGTACCTGAAAGGGAGACAAGTGACATCATGCACACCATAATGCCATCAAGCAAATGCCACGAGTGATGTAGTTTGTGTTATTTCTGCGACAAAATCATGGGGCACACAACGTCAGTGGGGGTTTGTCCCAGTTACTGTGTCCCTTGGAAACTTTTGCAAATTGTGGTCTTGCAACATCTGCAGAGCACTGGGTTCTTCTGATTCTTTTGCCCATGCTTTAAAAAAATGCATTCATAAAAAATAAATCTGCTTTTTATGGGCTGTGTATACTTAACATGGTCAGTGAAGCCCTGACTGGTGCATTTGCGCACCATACTCAGCTTGGTCCGTGTTGATCTGTGTCTTTACATTTTATGTTCATGAATGTATAAAACAAAAATGACACGACAGATGTGATAGAATCACCAAGAAGGGGGAAAAGGATGTATGATTGTGATAAAAATAGTATGAATAAACAACTATGTGTTATTAATGTAAACCATGTAGAGGCTTATCACTCCATCTTCTCATTTCTGCAGTAAGTGTTTATCTTGGTTAGTTTTATGTGACTTAGCATGATGTGTTGGGTTCCATGTATCGTGTGAATCTAGAAAATGGGTTAATTCAGTAACCAGATGTGGTGGATTTCGGTGGTGCCGCTGGTTCTCAGGAAGGAAGGGGCACATTCCAAGGAGGTGGAGGAGATAAGAGGAGGCCCAGTCCAGGAGGCAATGGTGGGAAAACGAAGAGGTTCAGGATAGCCCCGCCCCAGAGTCTCCCAGGTTATTTCCCCTTAGGTTAGGTAGGGTAGCTTTAGTCTGGCAAGATTCTGTCTGTGCAGTGTGAGCAAATAAAGAACTGGACTTTGAATGGACTGACTCTTTGTTGTTCTTGGGCTGGGCCTGACACCAGGTTTGGGATGTTATGTGAATGTAGCCATTGCTTTACTAGTTTTGCATGACCAGAATAATCACTGTGTTTGTTTGTGTGAAGAAGCATTCAATTATATATTTATTCCACATCTCTTTTTTTAAAAATATGCAAACTAGGGATGGGAAGGGTCCCCAAAGGAGCATGATAAATTGTTTAGTGCAACTGGTTTGCATAATATACAGTCCTTCCCTTTTTTTAAAAGAAAATGTGAAACTCCAGAGTCTCTTTTGCTGTTAACTTGTAAAAAAAAATTGCTTGCTGACCAAAGCATCAAGAGATAATCAGGTAAATTATTCAGCTTCTCATTTTTGGTAAGCTGATGCATTTTTTTTCTGTTCTTGCTCTGTCTCTTTTGGAGAACTGGGGGTCCTGTGGCTTTCTAGATCAGGATTTAAATGTCAATTTCAATCTTCACTAGTACCTGAAAAACTGTAGGATGGAGATCATGTCATGCCCAGCTATGGTGTTTAGCTTGAGAGGATATCTCTCTGTATATTTTTTAAAGGCAGGTCCTCTGTAATTCCAACCAAGATTCTGCAACAGAGGGAATTCTGTTTAACCAGAATAAATTTGCTTGCATTTGCTTAAATCTTTATGAAACGCAGGAAAGGCTGTGAAGGACATAAAAATATAGGATCAGAGTGGTTGCAAAACTAGAAAGCTATTAAAAGCCTGATTCCAATTACTGCATCCTAGTGTGCTGTGAGCTCCCATTTGAGGACAGAGGAACAAATTCAATCAATAAAGTAGATAGGACAGAATTGCCATTCTCAGTGAAGAAATGAGTTGTAATCGGCAGATGTATGGGCCAGCAGTATATTTGGTGTCATGTATGCTGCTGTTCTGTAGTAAAGTCTGTGATTTGATATTGAACAAAGGATTGTCAAATTGGGAAGCTACCATGAGAGGGGTCTCTAGGCGTGGCACAAGTTAAAAACCCAGGGGGGATTGATAGAACTAGATTTCCCATCCTTAAGAATTATCTCTAATGGCTCTTGGACTGCCTGTGTCGAAGCAGCATGGAAAATTGCTATACAGACAGAGGCTTCTGCAGAGGGGAAGGTCAAAAAATTCAAGGTGGAGGCCCCAATGGTACAATCAAAGCCCTACCCTGCCTTTTTTTTACCTGTATTGATACAGATAAAAAGGGGTGGGGCTTCAGTCATGCTGTTGCAGCCACTGTCTTGGTTTTTTTTTTTAATTCCTCCCATAGGTGTCCCTTTATGCAAACTATAAACGTGCATGAAAAAGATCTTATTTTGCATAGAATTCTGGGAGTTGAAGTCCACACATCTTAAAAGTTGCTAAGGCTGAGAAACCCTGAACTAGAGAATTCCTCTTTTCTAAGTATGGAGGTATAATTTGAGCAGGCACCCCATGCTGACTATGTCACTTGGGAATGTGCTGTTTGCACTGTACAGTTAGCAGAACTGTGGTTTCTGCTAGCTCTTAATTAAGCTAGGTGACAAAACCAAAGGGCCAAGCAATCACTGTACCATTTTGCAATTTGAAGCTTACCATTATTCTAGAATCGTTTGAATCACAGGAATTCTGTCCTGTTAAAATTGCGGCAGGTGGAAGACTCAGTGAATAACTCAGTCCAGAGCTTAGTTGGCCAAGGCACTTAGACCTTTGGCAGATTCTGTTGTTATACCCTACAACAATAAAGTGATATTCTTGAAATCCCTGGGGTGTCTGTTTTTTTAACTTGGCCTACTTTAAAGGGCTGACATCAGTCTTGAAAGCCGAACAGAATTTATTTCTGGCCCATTTTGTACCAGTCCAAGTCAAGGTGGAGCTACTTTGAGGTGGAGTGTTGAGTTTCTGCTTCTCTTCCCTTAACAGTTTATTCCTTCCTTCCTTCCCTCAAGTCATATTTATAAGAATATGCATGGGATTGTAGAGCTGCTTGTTATTTGCCATAAAGCAGAGAGCCAGGGTGGGGTAGTGGTGAAGGTGCTGATCTAGGAGAAGGGAGACCTAGTTTCTAATCCCTGTGGGACATTGGATCAGACCCTCTGTCTTATCCCAAGAGCCATGGTGCTGGACTAGGAGTGGGGAGTCCTAGGTTCTGGTCCCTCCTCAGGCATGAAAGCTTCCTGGGACTTTGGGCCACCCTCCCTCCCAGTCCAAGATCTAGAGTGGTCTAGTGGCGAAGGTGCTGGACGGAGTGGAAAGACCCAGGTTCTAGTTCTTCCTCAAGCACAGAATCTCCCTACAGGACTTAGGGCCAGTCCCTCCCTCTGAGCCCAAGGGCCAGTGTAGTTCAGTGATGAAGGTGCTAGACTGGGCATGGGGATACCCAGGATCTAGTCCCCACTCAGCCATGGAAGCTCCATGGGTGACTGGGCCAGTTCCTTTCTCTCCAACCAAGAGTTGGCATGGGGTAGTGAAGAAGGTGCTGGACTAAGAGTGGGAAGAGTGGGTTCTGCACCCTCGCTCGACTCCAGAAGCTGCCAGAGGGGACTTTGGGCCAGTCCTTTTCTGTTAGCCTAGCCTCTCTCGCCAGATGGTTATTGAACAGAAAAAGCAAATAAATGTGAAGCTTTTTATACTAGAGGAAATGTAAGCATCAGTTCATTACCTGCACTGTTGAAGTAGAAGAGTCAGGTTTCAGGAGGCCTTATGCAAGCCCCTCCCCATGTCCCCTCTTTTATCTCCCTTTCCCCTGATAAATTAACAGGCAGCAGTGAGCAAGAATCCCATTTTTTCCATCCCCTTTCATTTTCATAGAGTGCTGGGTGTGCTGCATCTCCACAGTATGACTGTGGTCTCTGCTGTGCCAACTGATGCTTTCTTGAGAGCTTCACTTCACACTCCATCATCACTTGAAAAAGAAAGTGCAGGCTCTGGCATCTGCCCAATGTTGCTGGGTCTCAATACCAGGCCCAGGCACATTTCCAGGAAGCCTCTGTTTGGTAACTTTGCTGAAATTTTAGTCTGGCTTTAAGGTAGTAGAAGGTGCATTAGTGACCAAGGCAAGTCTGTGTCAGTTGTATCTGATCACAACCCTTGAGTGTAAGATTTGCGTGTTGCACATGCGTTGAACTAAGCCATCACATGCTTCACTAGCTGTTGTCGTAGTGAGTTGTACAAACTTAGCGTTTTGAGTTATAAATTGTGGTTTCAGGCTTCTTGCTATATGCACAACCAGCCAGTGATGCTTTATTTGACATGTTACAAAACCACAGCATAATGAAATAAAAGAACATCATGCAGGAGGAGGATGGATCAGAGGTCAGTTGGAACTACCCTTACATTGGGTGTCTAATTGAGGCCTTTGAGGGTCAATCAATCCAGAGTCTTCATCATTCTTCCCCACTCTTGAGGTCTTCAAGTGTGTGGATTTGGAATGGTGAAGTTGTAGTCAAAAGTATATGGAAGTTGGGAATGTTGATTTCTGTGCATTCCTACCAGTGTCATGGGCTGATGTTGTAGAAATGTGTTCCTAGCTGTGCATGAAAAAAGCTTTCAAAGGCAATATAAACATAGCTTAGGGAGCAAAGTATGCCACCTTCCTCTAACTGGTTGCCTTCCAGACAGATTGAATTTTAACTTGCTTGATTCCTGCAGGCATAGTAAATCCAGCAGGCTAAATCTTGAGTGCATAATTTTATTATTTGTGAATTTGTTAGATTTAGATCCCACCTTTGTTAGATTTAGGTTTGCACTTCCATGAGCTCATGGCAAAGTAGACAGCATTACCTCCTTCATTTTTTCCCCAAAGTCAGAATAATTGACTTAAAGGCTACCCTTCAGCTTCCATTGCACTTGGGTCTGGACTACCACCACGTGTGCAATTTAAATATATCGTACCTCCAGAGGAGCTTCCTAACCTGCAGCACAAAATGGTAGAAGGGGAGTAAGTACAATGTTAGCAGAAGTGTGACCCCCTTCCTTCTCTTGCTGGTTGATGGTCAACAGGAAGCATCCTGATGCTTCTGCAAACTGCCCATTTCTGCAGACTGCCATTCACAGCCCTCCAGCTTTGTTATTCCAAGTCAGTGTGGACAGTGGGTTGGGGCCTCTACTATCCCTCAGCTAGTAAAGTGGGCCACTTCATATGTGATTGGTGGATGACTTGTTTACTTAAGATAGAGAAGGGAGGGTTAAAGAGGACCAGCTTTTTAGCTTCTGCTAAAACAGACGGCAGCGCTAACGGGGAGCAGTATGCACCAGAAAGCCTCAAACCAAGGGCTTCCTGTAACCTGCATTTAATCCTGGTGAATGCTGTCCTGCATGTTTCATAGTCCCGAATCTGCTCTCTCTGCTATGCAGTTATTTGACACACATACACCCTGATGTGCAGATGCAAATGCACCTTAGATCTGCTGAGTAGCTTGGTCCTTGGCAAGATCCCATTCTCAGCCCACAGAAGGTTGTGTTTACCCCTCTAAGCACAACACAAAGCTCCTGGGCAAGACCACCACCTCCTTTGCAACGTCTGGCACCATAGGGGCTGTATCTCTAAGAAGTCACTGTCCTAGCTTTGTTTTTTAAGGGCTTTGCTGAAAAAAGATGGATGATAATATTGCAGACTTCTACCCAAGCTCGTCTGCAGAAGAAAAAGGCGTGATTAGCTCAGATTGAGCATGCCAAACAAGGCGAGGAGGTAGCACGTGCCCCAGAACCTTTCTGTGCATTCCAGAACATCCTGTGCTTAAGCTTCTGTGGTTGAAAGGTGGTTACTAGTCTCCACCCCTAACTCTGGTTACAGAAGGAAAGGCTGTGACTCTGTACTCCTGAACTTGATAGCTAGCGGTGTGGGAGACCTTTGTTTTACCTCATCTCCTCTCCTCTGAGCTTTTGTCTGAGATGATGGTCCAGGCCTGGGTCAGCTTTCAGTATTGCCTGAGCACATCTAGATTCAGGGATGGGTGAGGAGGCTGGATTCCCTTTGAATGTACAGTTTTCTTCAAAGGAAGCAAATGAAAAGGTAGGTCTCCTGAGCACGTTTCTTTCCACCTGCATTCGTGCAAGTTGAGCTCTCTAATTATTTAATAAGAAATACAGTCAGCATACTTTTGTTTCTAGGGTTCTTGCCAGTGGTTGCAGAAGTGCTGTTGGTTGAGTAGCCTGGCCTTGAATAATTTTTTTTTCAATTGTTATGGGGACTAGGTCATAAATTAAATATAGCTGAGCATTTGGGGGCTTGCTCTTGGCATGGATTTCCAGCTGCTTCCATGGCGCCTTTGCAGCCTGCAAAACTTCAGAAAAGAATTGCTTCATCATTCTTTTAAAGCAGTGTTTTTTCAAAGTTGAAGTCCACATGTCTTAAAGTTGCCAAGTTTGAAACACACTGTTTCCAAGCGTTTTTCACTTGCTGTTCCTGTGGATTTTGTCTACTTGGCACATCAAGGAGAGGGTCTCCTGGCTTTGTGGTGTGTTTTCGATGTTTCCATGTGGAGAACCTACAAAGAGAAAGGGACTGTGATCTGGTTATTTGAATGTTAGACTTGAGATTAACTTGCCAGTTGGTTCTGAAGGTTGGTGATGGACTTTGAATCCAATGTGTGCTCTCTCTTTTTATCCTGACCACCCTTAGAGATTTGTTGTGAAAAGGTAAGGAAAAACGCCTCCCCCTCCCCCTTAAATTTATTGGCCACCCAACTCCAGCGGACTTTTGGCAGCAGTTGCATGCCCCATCCATGTAACTTGCAAGAATGGGATAATTGTTTTGGGTGGTAGCACATGGCAAATGGGGGCTTGGTCGATCTCCAGCTGGATGCTTTAGCATTGAAAGGAATGCTATCAGATACAGTGCCAACATTTATTGATAGACAGTTCATGTACACAGAACACCTTGCTCTTATAAATAGCCTTAAAGAGGAATTGGGTAAGTTGGGCCTTTCTCTGAGGGTTTCTGCTGGTCTTAATGCATCATTCTTGGGGGCGTATTTTCAGCTAGCTGCAGTACTACAGATTCCTCCTTTCCCTCCCTCCCCCCTCCCCTTCTGTGCCACTCCTTTTCCAGAGACTCAGAATGACATGCACAATGTTGATGTTATAGGCAATGTTTCTCAACCTCAACAACTTTTAAGATGTGTGGACTGCAACTCCCAGAATTCCCCAGCTAGCCGGGGAAGCAGGCTGCCTGGGGAATTCTGGAAGTCGAAGTCCACGCATCTTAAAGTTGCCAAGGTTGAGAAACACTGTTATAGGGATTAAAAACAATACCATTAATGAGAATTAAATGGGAGTTCTGTGCCACAGTTGATTTTGCTTCTGTGGGAACATTCGTGCATGTTCCTTCTTCAGCAAGAATATGGGGTGCACATGGATAATCCTTCCACGTGCTATATCAGAGTTTCCAGCCTTGCATGGTGGCCAATGCTTTGGATCCTGCTGATATTCAGAGTCACTTACCCATTCCTCTTGGCCCCGTCTTGTGTGTTCTCACTGTCGTATGTGAAACTGAGAAAAGGCCAGTGCCCCATCAGCCACTTAAGGAATCTTTTAGCACCTACCATGTCTGTCAGACAGAAGCTACTTCCTTCCTTTCCCACACATGTTTTATCAGATTAACTAACTTTAGAAAAAAACAAAAGAAAGAGTACTTTCTTATTTATAGTTTGCAAATGTTTCCTTAAAAAAAGGTGCAGTTTTAAATTCCGTTTAATTGCGCATCTTTATTCTCATGGTTGCAAAGCTCTTTGATGTGGGTGCTGCCCTTGGGGTAAACCTAGATGCAGCTGTGGCTTGAAAGCACCCCTTCTCTCCCACCTTCCTGGTCTAAGGGTTTAATAAATATTTATATTATTGTGTGATGACGGAACTAAAGATAATAACGCTAATGTAATAATGGCAATGCCTCCTTATTAAAGGGCACAGGGAGTTGCCTCCTACAAAGTCAAGCCATCACTCCATCTTGCTCAATATTGTCTACAGTCACTGAGAATTGTTATCTAGCACGTCAGAAGGGCAACAGGAAGGGCTCACACTAAAGCTGACTTTCATTGTTGTTTATTCGTTTAGTCACTTCCGACTCTTCATGACTTCATGGACCAGCCCACGCCAGAGCAAAATCAAGATTATCTTATTTTGTAGAATAAACCAAGCTGGACTTCAGGCTTGTTGGATTAATTAGAATCCTGCAGCCTACTTGCTAATGCAAAATGATGTAGAAAGTAGAAACAAACGTATGCATAAGTATCCAGGTAGTCCTTACTTAATAACCATTCGTTTAGTGACAATTTGGACTTACAACGGTGTTGAAAAAACGACTTACAACCGGTTCTCATGCTTATGACTGTCACAGCATCCCTGCAGTCACGTGATCACGATTTGGGCATTGGCAACCAGTTCTCATTTATGACCATTGCAGCATCCCGTGGTCATGTGATTGCCATTTTTGACCTTCCTGGGCGGCTTCTGGCAAGCAAAATCAGTGGGGAACCATGTGATTCACTTAACAACCACATGGTTCACTTAACACCCACAGTGATTTGCTTAACAGCTGCTGCAAAAAAAGTAAAATTGGGCCAGGTTCGCTTAATGACCACTTCACTTAGCAACTGAAATTCCGGTCCCAATTGTAGTTATTAGGTGAGGACTACCTGTATGCTGGAATGACTTCCATATGCAAATTCTGTAAAAAATCCTCATCCAGGTTATCAGGAAGATATTGGCAATAAAACTTCTTTATCATTTGCAATTAAAGAGCTGGGAGCCTGAAATTTTTGCTCCAGATAAGCAGTGATCTACCTATAAAACATAATATATATTTTGCCTAGCCCTTTTCTACTGGATTTTACAGTTAATTGCCATTTTGTTTTATTTTTTTTCCTCATGCATTAATAGTTTTTGTTGCCCACCTAAATTCTCTTCTTATGTTAATCCAGATTTCCCCAGAATTCTAGTGTGGCCAAAGGTTGGAAAACCTATCAGAATTGATTTATCGGTAGTATGTGTAAAGGGATGGAAGCCTGTTGCCCTTTCTGAGAGACCCAGATATTATAGAAACCAGGATGAAACTTGAGCAAGCTTCAATTCATCATCCCTAATGTCTTGCAATATGCCCAGCCAGCCAGCCAATGAGCAGAACAAAAAATATATGGATGTAGGCTTTCGTTAGACCATGGCCTATGAGCCCAGAAGCTCCTCACCACAGAACAGAAAAAATTCTATACAGTCAGTGATCAGTGCAACAGCTAGGCAGTGGTGCCTTGTATTTCTCTGGAAATAATATGAAATAATTATTTCCACATTTGCATTTGTATGCATCAATTAGCATATACACATCTGTGCATTTTCGGTCCTCTGTTGGGGGTGTTGCACTCCAAGTGACTAAGCCAATTCAGCTTTCTGAATTACTGAACCCACGTGAAAAAGGTTTCCTTGAAAAACTCCAGACATGGGAGGGGAAAAAAAATCAGCTATTGCACAATTTGGAAAAGCAAAAGTGACTAATTCACATTTGCCCTAAACTTTAGGGATGGTCTAATGATAAGTTTTTCAAAATTTTCCTTTAGGAAGGGGAAACTCCCTGAATTTTCTTAGGGACTTGCCCTCTGATGGCAGTGGGCAGGAGGAAAAAGTTGGTTTTGGTTTGGGAAGGGGAAAGGAAGATGAACCCTTGGCATTGGAGTGGGTTGTAAGAGTAAGGCTTTTCCCAGTATTTGTGGACTGTTTGTTTTATTATGCAAAATATTTGGGCTTGTCCTTCAGTCAAGAGATAATAGATAAAGATGCCCCCTTGTCAGCCTTACCAGGTAGACCAGACAGGAAACACAACCAGATGAGCTAATTCTACTTTATTGTAAAGCTACATTAACAGAATCTTGCAAGTCTAAAAGTACAATTCTCCCACCATTTCTTTTACAGCCCGAGAAACTAGGAAGGGTCTTTTCTGAGCCTCTTTCTCTACCCATTAGGCAGCTGTGGGCTATGCCCTCTCTTATCTGACCATTCCCTAGGCAGCATCTCTTTGCCCCATCTCCAAAGGTCTTTCCCACATATCATTACACCTCTGGAGAGAGAAGCTGGATAAACATTAAATACATGAAAAATAAATTAATTATAACTTCTACCTGGGGTGGTCGTCCTCTTCCACCAAGCATGTACATTCAGGAAAGACATACATGGAGCAGTAAGGGAGGAAGGGGAGGCCCACCTAGCCAGCCATATCAGCTGAATCAACCCTGGCGATCAATAGGGTGACACGTCCTGATCGCCCTCACATCAATTAGGGATGATTTCAATACAGTAAAAAAAAATCTACTTCAAAACCTTTGGAGACTTCTAAAAACAAGGAAAGCAAAATGTAAATTACAGAGCAATTTTAAAGTGCCTGGAAGAATAAGCTGTAAGCTGACTGCACAAAGTTGGTAGTCTTGGCTGTGGCCACATTTGGGTGGAATGAGCACGCCATTGTCCAGGTGCCATCACCGAGAAGATGCTTCCTTTTGTCTTATGATGAAATCTCCTGGCAAAACTACATGCAGCAGAGGCTCCTCTGAAGGATGTATGGCAGATTAGAGTAGGATGGTACAAAGAGGCACACCTTCTGGAAATGGGTCCAAGCCATGTAGGACTTCAAAGGGTCAGGGGTCAGATGTGACTGGCAACCAGTGAAGCTCTTTCAGATGCTGGGTGAAATTTCCATCTGGTTGTACTAGTTAAAGATCTGCCAGTTGTCCTGAGCACTGTTCCTGAGTCATCCTCATAGGTACTTTAATATACAGTGCATCATAGGAGGTTTTTGCTCTCCATCAGGGTCCAAATCTTCAAGAGGGGCATGGCATCGTGGTCAAAGCCCCACTCACTGTATACACATACAAGGGGTGGGACTCCAATTGGAACATTGCATTCATTGCCTGGCAGATTTGGAGAACTGTATGCATCCCCCAGACCCTCCTGCCCTACACATTAGTCAGAACCACAGTTCCTGGTATTTCCAGGCTCACAAGATCTCCATCTCATCAGGTTACAGGCTCTCATTTTCTTCTGCAAAAGGCCTGTGTGAAGTCCTTAGTGGAGCATTCTTTGAAATAGCTTATTGAAAGTATTTGCTCTCCAGTCTTTTCTGGGGAACGAGATTATGCAAGCATAAGAATGCATCAGACTATGACTTGCAAAATTCCCAGCCATCATAGTGGTAGCTGGGGAAGGCTAGAGTAAGGCTAGAATTGAGAAGTCCCCATTTTTAATTTTCATTTCAGCCAGGAGTCCATTGGGTTACCTTGGACAGGCCACTTTCTCAGGAACACTGCTTTGGAAACCAACTAATATTATCTAGCATTAACAACAGGTTATGCACCTGACATAAGATTTAAGAAGGTTGCACAAATGTTAGCGGAATAAGATTGCTGATTCCTCACATTTCTACAGAGTTTAAGGTGATGCAACATTGAGTTGACCTCAGTGACTTGTGGATTAAAGACTGAAATAAAGGTACTGTATTGCACTGTATTGACCACATTCAGTTCTGATGACAATTCCCTCAAGTAGATCAGATGGAGAGGTTAAGGCAAGATACTGCTGATTATTTATACCATCTTGTCGCCATGGAAAGCCCGTCCTCATTATTACTGTAGTACAACAGTGACTGGATGCTAGAAGTTCCTAAAAGAAACTGGGCAATGATCTACTCAGGACCAGCCAGTGTTGGCCTTGTGGGGTAAACCAGATAGGAATCACAACCAGATGAGATCATTGTACTTTATTGCAAAGCTACATTGACAGAAGCTTGCAAGTCTGAAAGTACAATTCTCCACCCCATCCCGTCTCCTTTACAGCCCGAGAAACTAGGGAGGGTCCCTTCTGAGCCTCTTGCCCCATCCGCTATCCAACTGCAGGCTATGCTGTCTCTTATCTGACCGTTCCCTTGGCAGTGTCTGTTTGCCCCATCTCCCAAGGTCTTTCCCAAATACCATTACAGCAAGGAAGCTTCTTTGGGAGTAAGGATTTAATTGTGGACCTCCCTGGTCCAAATTTTAACATACTAAACCATATCCTCTACTTAGGCAGATAAACTTGGCAATGGATTAAGTCTCCCCTTGACCTCCATGATCAGTGGGAGAACTTGAACCTGGGTCATCTTGACCCCAAACCAGCACTTCCACCATTGCCTCACACTGGGTCTCAAACTTCAATGGATTTACCTTTGAGACTATTTACATAGCACATGCATTTTACAGAATGAATGCTATTTTTCCAAGCACTTAGGTAGAAGGCTGGCCATGAGTTGGCTGCTCAAAAATGGCTGCCATGGTTACCATTGGCCATGCCATGGTTGGCCAATCCCCAAAACATTGATGTACCAGGAGATAAATTAATGAGATTCCCTGACTCCCTCGAATACTTTCTCTGTATTCTGCAATAGTCATTTAGAACAGATGGCAACACTTTCTAACAAATACTGTGTTGTGGTAACCCGGAAGTTGACACATTGCTTTGTAACATGCCAGTTTCTCTTTGTTTCTTTAAAGGAAGCTTAAAAAAAAACTATAATGCAGAAGACTTTTTGGTGGCAAGGGAGGTTTCCATAGGCTGATATTTGCAGGGAACCTACAATATATCCATTTTCAATATCTTCTCTACAGTTTAAGAGCACTATTGGGAATATGGATTAAACTCATATCACATGCCCGGCTCAAAATCCAGATTATTGTTGCTTCATCTGCTCCTTGAAAAGCTATTCAGACAATTTCTAGAATGCATCTCCTACTCTGGCTGTAAAATAGATAAAAAAGACTAATAATTGCTAAAGTTATTCCTTCAAGAGCTAACTCCAAATATACAAGGACTCCACTCCACAACATTTCATGGGTCAAGAATTTTGAGAATTGCATTCCAGCCTGGGGAAAGTTATAAGCCAAGTTCTTATTTTTCTGCTTTTTTTGTTTGGTTTTGTTAAACAGCAAACTATGATAGCAGCACAAAAAGTACAAACACTGCATTTTTCTTTCAGTGTTATAGGAATGTTGACGGTCCTATTGCCTGAATTAAGAATGATAATGTTGTAGCCTTCTTATAGCCTTCATCTGATTTAATTTGTTATCTTCTGTATTATTCCTGCATATGGGAACACTCTTGGAAGAAAGAGTAGCTGGACATGGGATCTGAAGGCCAATACAACCATCTGTTGTCTGAAGTTGACATGGTGATATGGCCTGCAGAAACAACTTGCAAACCACTTTGTCGGCATTCTTTTTTGCTTTCCTTTTTTTGAATCCCAGGCAGAGAACAAGGAACAGAATGCTTTTGCTTACTCATGGTTTATTGAATAGCCTACAGTTGGCTGGACTCCTCTAACCACTAAGCCCAATCTGAACAACTCATTTTATGTCTTAACGCAATGCGTAAAGCTGTCCTTGGGTCACATGACAGCAGACCTGCTCAGGAGTATTTTAAAGAATAGGTTTTGTGCAAAGTGTCTTGGTGTACAGAAGATCTGGCCCTCACTCTGCGTACCTCTGTTTGCAGAGGGATGCTAGTAGTGCCCCGGAATGCCTTATGTAGATCGTCAGAATCGAATCTGCGGATTCCTGGACATTGAGGATAATGAAACCTGTGGAAAGTTCCTGCGACGGTATTTCATCCTGGATACCAAAATCAACAGCCTTCTGTGGTATATGGACAATCCTCAGGTGAGTCACTCCTAAAAGCATTTTGTTCAGTTCCTAAAAACGCTCATTCAAGTGCACTAAGGGGATAGATTAGATGGGTGCAGATGTTGTTTCAACTTTTTCATGGAATTAGGGTCCAGTTACAAATGATACCACTGTAGATGCATGAAAGCAGTTAATGCTTGTGGTTTAAAAATCATAAATGAATTTCTTAATGCTGTGCAAATTGCCTTTCCCCAAATTGCACCAGAGGGAGAGTGCCTTTTGGACCCTACCCTGGAATTACGCTTAGATAGATCCGTGTTCAGTAAAACATGTCTACAATATTTATAGGACATTCAGACATTTGTGTGTCAGAGTTCATATCCTTTTATCTCTCATGCAGATATTTATATATGTTTAACCATATAGCAAATCCATGTATATGATTTAATTATGCCAAAAAAACAGCAGTAAACTTAAGGCATGTCGCTTACTTCAGCATACAGTAAAGCCTTAATTTTATGGACCACTTGGAGGGAAGAGGTGTCTGTTAAATCCAAATGTCCATTAAATCCAAATTGATGTAATTGGCATAATTTGTCACTTGTGGTGATTTTGTGATTGACATATATATGTCAGTTGAGTCCATTTACTTCATTTGCAATGATGTAAAGTTATGCAAATGATGTGATTATGTTGATTATATATTTATGCCAATGGGAAAATTAATGTAAATTTTGGTAATTCTCCAGACTGCTTCAGAAACAATGGACGGGAGTGAAGTCTGAACTAAAATGTCCACTGAACGAGGGTCTGTAAAATTAAGGCATTGCTGTAGTTAACATCATCCTGTCTTTCTATTTTTACAGTCTCTGTAGTAGCCCCAAATCTGCTCTCTGAAATGACTCTTCCCACCTTCCTTTGCTGCCCTCTTATCCAGAACACCCTAGGTGCCAGCCCCACTAAGTAGCCCAGACTAGGAAACCAACTCCACAGAAAGGCTAAATCTCCTTTTATTGAGATTGGCTACAGTAAGAGAATCTTTTAAGTCTAATTGTGCTGTATCTCTTCCCCCACTTATACTCCAGTGAATTAGGGAGGTGTCTGTCTGAGCTGCTTCCGAATGTTAACCCACTGCATTGGACTTAAAAAGTGTTTCAGCCCCTTTTGCCAAGATTATAGTACCTGCATATCTCCATCAAGGTCATCTTCCTTTCTTTCTACACTAGGAGAGGGCAGGGCTCAAACTTTGTCTTTTTGGTTTTTTAGAGGGGAGACTGGGAAGATTTTTATTTAAGTCACCCATGTCACCTCTTTAAAACCTAAAAAAACTGAACTATTTTTTCCTGCCTGGGGTGAATTTAAAGGGGATCATGATGGCCTTAAATCTATGCCTTTACACAACACCCTGGGTGAAAATGTTAGCTACACCCACTCTGATAAAGGCATGACATCAATGCTATACACCCTGCAGTCCTCAGAGGCTGAAATAAAGATGTAGATTTTAAAAGGGCATCCTTATTCTTATGCCTTGCTGATAAAGGAGGATGTTAATCTATTAGACAAACAAGCAAAGGCAAAATGCATATAATTGAAGTAATCGTATACTTTTCCCGCCCCCCTCTCAGCCATTTCTTCTTTCTTCTAAGGCAGTGTTTCCCAACTGGGACAACTTTAAGATGTGTGGATTTCAGCTCCCAGAATTCCTGGCAATGGCTATGCTGGCTGGGGAGTTCTGGGAATTGAAGCCCACACATCTCAAAGTTGCCTAGGTTGGGAAACACTGTTCTAAAGTTTCTAGTATCTGCATTTCAAATTGTAAACTCTTTGGAATAGAGACCTGTCAGACCTGTTCTTTAGTATTATGCATCTAAAAGGCTCTATATGACCACACTGTTTAATTATTATCATCAAATCATACTGACTTGAATGTTTCTGATCTCTTAATAATCCATATTCCCTAGCTGGAGCGTACACAGGGTAAAATAAATCAAGATGGTGGCCATGACTGCATAAACAAAGCTGCTTCCTTTTTTACATGCATCAAATGCACAATGCACAGAAAAATGGGTGGGGCTTCAATAGTATGGTGGCAACCACCATCTTGACTTTTGGGGCCGTACCTGCAGACACCGTTATTGGCTACATCAACCATAAAAAGCAACCTGAAATGTCCCCTGAGCTTTACCAAGTGCACTGTAGCCTACATTCCTAATGGGAAAATCCAAGCCAGTGGTTTTGTCTGACTCATCTCATACCTTCCTCTGTCTGAGTATCTTGGCAAGAAAACAGCAGCAAATATTTTTATCTGTAGAAACCTCCCCCGTGTGCATGAACTGAGATAGGAACTGCATGGAGGCTTCTTTGTTAAACTTAAAAGTACACTGGGATGCCATCTGCAGTATTGACCAGCTTTAGCTAACCCTTCAGAGAGGCCTGTTAGCCTATTTGAACAAAACCAGGAATGAACAAAATAGGAAAAATCCTTGTATTTGAAAAAACTGAACTTGCAAAATGGTGAGCAGGCTTTGGAGTTCTCCATAAAGCACCTTCAGAAGAAGGGCGATAATCTTAAACCTCCTCCAGGAAATAGCTGATATTGCTGTATCGTTCCCAGAATTCCCAGCTACAATGGCCATTGCTGTGGAAAAATGGGAAGAAGGATTGTCTAAAGAATTTAACTTTATTGGAAATAGTGCTTTCATATTTCTACTCATTTTTTCCTGCTGATTAGCTGGGGAAGGGAAGCTTAATCTTGTGTGAGTGTTAGAGTGCAAAATCTGATTCTATGAAAGAAATAGTTCAATTTGATTATTGGGGAAAAAATTAAAGGCTGTCTACTGAAGTCCAGAGTTGTAATGATATTCTCAGGAGACCATCAATGATACCAGTACAAGGTATGCACAAGATAATGTCACACTGCTAAATCTACTTAGCATGGTAGCTTTGCAGATAAAGTGGGATGGATCTCTTGACAGCCACCCTCAACTTCTTGAAAAAGATGGGGTACAAACATAATGAATACAGCAGGTCAAACTCCAGGGAGAGTAGCTATCAAGCTGAATCTTCTGACTTTCAGTTTTATTTGTGCTGACCATTAAAGCATCAAACCCTGTGCATTTAGGAAGTCACTGAGAGTTGAGCTTGATCTGAAAGAGACTTCACCTTTCACTTCTAAAGAAGCAAAGGGAGAATGCCACCCACTGGATGCATTGTTGATTAATTGACTTGTATTTCAGAACCTGGCTGTAGGCTCGAGAGCAGTAGGATCCTTACAACTGACCTACATCTCTAAGGTATGGTTAAAACAGAGCTTTGCCCCTCTGCACATATTGTTAGTCTCCATTGTTTCCCTAAGTTTCTGGTCCTCGGAATTCTTGCTCTGTTTTTTAAGGGTTCCATCTCTTTGCCTTATAATTAAACCAGCATATAACTTAATAAGGAGAAAGCCTAGCTAGGATGGACAGGTCACATGTCTCACAAACACAGGCCATTTCATTTCTGATGCAGAGCTGAGTAAGCATTAAGCAGCAGTAGGAAAAGAGCAGTTCATGAAAGCATAGGCTTCTTAATAAAATGTATTAGTTGGAAAAGGTGATTTTTGGTTACCATAGATCAGTGTTTCTCAACCTCGGCAACTTTGAGACGTATGGACTTCTACTCCCAGAATTCCCCAGCCAGCATGGGAATTCTGGGAGTTGAAGTCCACACGTCTTAAAGTTGCCAAGGTTGAGAAACACTGCCATAGACTAATACTCAGCCATCTGACTGATGAGGAACCTCAACCTGCCTATCTCACCAGGTGGTAGTGAAGCTAAAAACAAGTGGCCACTGTGCATATATTTATTTGAACTGATTTGTGTGATCTATATCCTGCCATGAACTCTGTGGAGGTAGAGGGGGTAACAAGAGTGAGCAAATAATAAGTTGAAGATAAGAAGTGGGAATTAGAGGAGAAGGAAGTTCTAGGTCATGACCCGTCCTTTGGGCTGAGTTAATCATCTTATAAATCTCACCAGCTCTATCATCTCATTGCTCTGCAAAAGGCTTCAATTATAGTCTTAACTTTTTCCTAAACAACCGGCAGTAGGTTTGGCCACCCTCTGTAGGTTCAACAGGGTTTGGACATTCATGTTGGTAGGAGAGAATGTTGTGCCCTCAAATTCATAAAGATCCTGTCTCCTTTCCAAAGCCAACAGCAAAACCACTTGGGCAATCAGATCAGCAGCTCATTTCCATTTCCATTTGCTCTTTCTTTGCAGGTCAGCGTGGCTGCCCCCAAACAAAAGCCGAAAACACCGTTCTGTTTTGGTAAGCCTTAATTGTGGGGAGCCACATGTTTCATTCAGGGGCCACATTTACCTTTTGGTCCTGCCTGAGGGCCAGAGGCCAACCGATTTGCCCCCCTGTTGCAAAACTGATTTCGGGAAGGAATCTCACCAGTGAAAAGGATGGTTGGAGCTAAATAGTGTCTTTTTGTCCTGTAGCCTCCCCAAGAGGCAAATGTGGCTGAGCTTGGGGAGGCTAGGTTTAATCTGTATGTGCCTATGCATTTTCCCTTGAAGCCCCCCAAACAAAATGATCAGGTCTGAAATACTCAGTCCTGCCCACTCTGCTCTTTGAGAGCTGCAGATGAGATGCGGTGATGCTGCATGCAGGACGTAGACCCCGAGTTGTCCGTCCCTAATGTAAGTCATTATGGGGAGGATGAAGACTGGAGAACACCTCTGTGGCACCCTTTGAGCAGAACTTTGGCTTTGGCTTCAAACAGGCAAAAATGTGATGCAAAGCACACAAGTGCTCCTTGGCAGGTGTTGTGTGCAACCCGAAACACATTTTGCTCTTCACATCCAAAGCACTGCATGGTTCTAACACGGAGGTGGAAACCGGACATGTGAATTGACTTCCTACTTAGGAAGCAACCTTGGGTGATGTTTGTGGCTTTTCAGCTGCACTGGCTTGGGAATCAAATGGAGACCTGAGTGCTCGGAGCAGAGCAAGAGGGAAAGGGTAGAAAGGTGGTCTTCTTCAAGAGTTCAGTTCCTGGGGGCTTTATGGACACATCCATATAGATTTTTTGAGAACAATGTGGAAGTGGTTTCCCATCTCCCTTTAGGATGATTTCTGTCTCTCTCTCTCTCTCTCACACACACACTCACATACACACACATACTCTTTGCAGTCTAGCTTAGTGTCTTGGATTTCTTCGTGGCTTCCTACCCAAGTCTTAAACTGGTGTGACCCTATTTACTTTTATGAGACCAGCCAAGGTCAGATAATTGTTGCCACCTAGCTGGGCTCCCAAGTGGAGGCTTACGGATATCACTTCTACCTTATGGTAGAATCTGTGGTGATTCAGACTCTGATCTTTCCTCTTCCAAATGAGCACCCATTGGGTCTTTATCCTTGTGGCGTAACTTAGAGCTTGATTTCCACCAGCTTAGCCTAGCTTTACACAAGAAAAAGAAATTAAAGCCTAAGAAGGAAGAAATGCTTTGCCAGAGCCTGAAGGCCTCCTGTTCTTCTGTCTAAGTTCAGGAGAAGGTGGTTGAGATGGTTTAGAAAGCAGGATAGAAGTAAACATCATCAGACAGGAAGCCCTGGGGATTGGGGAGGAGGTGGCAGAACCCACAGGAGATTGAATTGGTTGACTGCCTTTGCCCTTCCCAGGCAATTTATTATTTTATTACTTTGATTTCCTTCTTTTTTTTTCCCCGAGCTCTTTAAGCTTTGAACAATATACCCACATGCATGGAAGTAACAGCAAACCTGGGTTGGGGGGTGAGTGCCACCTGAAACAGAGCTGCTGTTGAGGAGAAGTCCGCCTCTTAGAGAAAAGTGCCAAGTTTTCAGAAACACAAAACAAACTATTTTAAAATGTAAGGAGACATTCCTTCCCCAATCTCCAAAAAAAGGCTGAGTAATGACCAAACTTACTCAGGAGCTGCAGATGAGAACTTTGACTGCTAAGAATGGTCTGTGGGAGACCAGGAGTAAACCAAAGTGGGGGGACAGAATGGCTGAGGAGATGTGAGTTCACTACAGGTAGTCCTCGCTTAACAACCACAATTGAAACCAGAATTTTGGTTGCTAAGTGAAGTGGTGATTAAGCAGATCTGACCCGATTTTACGACCTTTTTTGCAGTGGTCATTAAGCAAATCACCAGAGGTGTTAAGCCGACCATGTGGCTGTTAAGCAAATCACGCTGTTCCCCATGATTTTGCTTGCCAGAAGCCAGCTGGGAAGGTTGATAATGGCGATCACATAACCACAGGACACTGCAATTGTCATGAGTACTGATGGCGAGCAGGAGGGGGCCTCTATCCAGGGGGGGAAACGCATGCGTAGTACTGAGGAGTTAAGCAGCCATTCAAAGAGACACAGATCAGACCCGCCTTGACTTTTGGGGTTTACCCGTCTGGGTTTTCTCACGCTTCTTCAGTTTGTTAGGATTTTCTGTCTAATGTAGCAGTAATAAAGCACTAGAGACCTACTCCTCGTCTCAGCATGATTCCTGACTATTAGGACATCAATCCTAACAAACTGACGAAGCGTGGGAAAAACCCAGACAGATAAACCCCGAAAGTTAAGGTGGGTCTGATCTGTGTCTCTTTGAATGGCTGCTTAATTCCTCAGTACTACACGTGCGTTTTCCCCCCTGGATAGGGGCCCCCTCCTGCTCGCCATCAGTACTCATGATAGCAATAGTCGTAAATATGAACCAGTTGTCAAGTGCCCAAATCGTGATCACATGACTGGGAGGATGCTGTGATGGTCGTAAGTGTGAGGACCAGTGATGAGCCAGTTTTTCCAGCACCGCCGTATGTCCAAACCATCACTAAACAAATGGTCGTTAAGCGAGGACTGCCTGTATAGTGTTTTGTTTTGTCAAAGCCAAGGAATAGAGAATTGCTTGTTTTCAGATTCTCTGGGGGAAACACCCAGTTCTAATGGCAACAACCAGATCTAAATCAGATTGCAGAAATAATGCCCGTTGGAACTTAGGAAGTTCCTTTGGAAAATTCCTTTGGCATGTTCGCCCACCAATCAAAGGAAAAATAGAGCTTGCTAAATAATAAGATGGAGGTGTAGTGAGCTTGCACTTTTCTGCTCAGAGCTCACCCCACTTTGGCTTTTTTTTTTAGCCCCTTTTTCTTAATTGGACAACCACTCAGTGGAACAACAGCTTCTCAGTTGATATGCTGACACCACCTGTTTTAAATTGGAACCATCTCTCTCCCTAAATTCTAGGTACAACAAAACATGGAAAATCTCTTCTGTCTTTCACTGTAATTGCATGGAAACAAATGGCTTTATGCAAATGTTGGTAGCTGAACAATGGGTGGAATGAAGTGAATAAAGGCTGTTCCTAAATGAGAAGGTCAGCCAGTGTTTAGAATATTAATTTTATTAATGTAAAAGTTGGCCCTCCCCCAATATATTTGCAGGCAGAGGTTAATGAAAAAATCAACCTGGCATGTCAAGTGGAAATATAAATCGAATGCACCTGCTTTATCATTTTCCAAGGCATGAATTAATCATTCTTACAGGTGCTTCCTGCACTCAGGAATCAGTGAAGATCCTTGCTCTTAGTCTGAGGCACCCAACTGGAGGCTGCATGTGGCTCTCAAAAGGCTTGGTTGCAGCCCTAAAAGAGCTGCAGAAGTTATTATATGGTCATCTTTATACGCCAGGAGACGAGTATTAAATGCACAACTCATGTGTTGCTTCAAGTAGCTGGGCACAATAGCTTACTCATCCCCTCTGAGGAACTGTGCTGTTGAATTCCAGCAGTAAAACTGGGGAGGCGCTCAGGGCCACAAAAAAAGGGTCTTTGAACTCGTCCTCTGGATTTCCTGGGGTGGTGGTCCATGCAGCAGGGTCTTCTTGGAGAAATTGCAGCTGGTTCATGGAGCAGGGAATGAGGGGTGGGAATCACAAGAAAAAGAAGGCTCCTCTGGAAACTAAGAGGTTGCTACCAAGGGCAACCATGTGCACTCTTTTAAATGATGCACAACTCTTGATCATGACCTTTGTATCTGCAGTTATCAACGCCTTGTCTCAGCGCTATGTCTTGCAAGCAAATGACCAAAAAGATCTGCAAGACTGGGTGGAAGCATTAAATACGGCCAGCAAGATTACGGTAGGTATTTTCTATTCACATCATCTGGGCTACCCAGGCAGTCTTCCAGGAATGATGCCCAGGGGAAGGAAGAGAGCAGTTCATTTTATCTGGATGCACGCTATATCTTCATTCTGGTCTCCTTGTATGTTCTTTCTAGGAATTTGATCAGTTTTGTGCCATGAATGGGGAGACAGGTGAAGTTAAGAGGAACTGGGTGTATAAATTACAAAAGGGGGAATCATTGGGTGAGGGCTCAGTGTGCTGCTTAGATAATTGGCCCAGTCAAGGCATCATAGCTAACTGATCTGTGTAACCCCAATTTAGAGTCCAAGCATGGTTGAAGCTTCCTTATGGAGAAACCATTGGTTAGAACTGTCCATCTTGTCTCTCTTTCCATCTGTTTAATATTTTCCTTGAGGCCCTGGCTGTTGGGGCAGAAGGCCAACTGCCTTTAGGGCTGCATCTGCCCCTTGGCCTGTGCAGGGGTGAATTCAACTCCCTTTGGGTTGATTGGCAAGCCAGTTGTTCTTTGGGGAGAAATAGATGTAGGATTTGAAACTTCTACACTGAAGCAGAGTCCTTTATGTTAGGGCTGGCTGAAACAGTGGCATTTTCTTCCAGATGAGAACACCATATCAAATGGAACCAGTGGATGCATTCTTTCCTCCTTGGTACTTACTCTGCCCACTGGTCCACACTGCAGTATCTGGAACTTGGCTTTTGCTAGCCCTGTTACAAACCTGGGATGATTGCTTCTGAGGAGCTCTGAAATTTCTTGGAAGCATTCTGGTGATTGTCCTACCTCTTTCCTAAGAGGCAGCTGTTGTGGGTTTTGTTGTTGTTGCTGCTGTGACTGATCTTCCCCTATGGTAGGTAGGTAAAGTAGGAAGAAGAATCAGGAGAAGAGCCATGGGATGGGAGATCTAAAGGACTTCCCAATTAAACTTTAATTGGGCAATCACCCTGTCTCATTAGCCAGATTTTATTGGGGTGTGTACATATCCAGATGACACTGTCTTCCATAGGTAACATTCCCATGTTTCCTACCGCTTCTTCCAAGAGAGAGGTGGAATCTATTGCTCATGTTCCTGTGCTGCCAGTTTAGCACAGAGGTCCACCAACCTGAAGACCGACGATCATCTGTGATCTCTGAATGTCTTAGATTTGAGCTCCTCCCCTGAGCCCAGACAAGAAAAGTTGGCACCAACTCTTTAATATAACAGAAGGGGAAAACTATAAAATGCATGCAGAGCAATCATACTGTCTGTCAGCCCTCCCAGTTAGACCAGACAGGAAACACGACCAGATGAGCTACTTCTACTTTATTTAGGCTACATTAACAGAATCTTGCAAGTCTGAAAGTACAAATCTCCCGCCCTCCCTATTTACTGCTTAACCAGTTAGGGAGGGTCCCTTCTAAGTTTCTTCCTCTGCCTGTTACTCAGTTGTGGGCTCCTTCCCCTTTTATCTGATCTGGTGCACTGCCTCCCCAGTATTCCACTTAAAGACTAAGGGTGGTCTGACCTAAAAGTATTATACAGTACACTCCTGGCCTTGTAGTCACCTTTGCTCATGTTTTTGCTGCATTTAAAATCTGTGTCATAGAATGGTGGCAAAGCCCAGGATGCAGACAAGTAGCCCCAGCAGATTAGAGGAGCCTTCTAAAGTCCCCTTCTTAGCTGGGCTAGCTTTTGTGCCTGCTTCCACCGCTTGGAAGAAGAAAGACAATCCCTCCCCACCCCCAAAAGAACCTGGGGAAGAACGTGTTTCAAATACGGAAAAGATTTTGCAGCCTCAGTATACATCCATCTGATTTTATCCCAACTGCTTAATTTTGTAACATATCTTGCCACTTGTGAAACAGGAAGTTACAGGTTTACAGTACTTCCCATTTCTGGGCCATGAAGGCAGGTGACTTCCCTCTGAATTAGCCAAGCTTGACTTTTGACAATTGCTATCTTGGCGCAGCAGAAGGGTGGAGAAATGAAACTGAGAGGTGTTTGGCCAGTCAAGTCAATATTGACTGATTCATACATTGGCTGGGCTTATACAGCCCAGGAAGCCATCACATTCATCCCTACGTTCTACGTGATGGTCCACTAACCATTTGTGAAGGACACAGATGCATGACGTTATCCTTAACTTGCCACTGGCCAGCCGCAAGGACAGCTGCTGCACATTTTTTTGGGGGGTTCTGTATCAAAAGTGGTGTTTTCCAACTTCTGCAGTGCTTCATTTTGTTGAAGGCAAGGTCTCTACCCTGTTGGATGGTGTATGCGGTTGCAGTCACATTCCCCTCCTTTCTGGACAGTGATAGGTGCCCTCTGTGGCCATTTCATCTAAGGCTTTGGGGCTGCCTGTCCCACTTCAGAAGGAACCTTCCCATATAAAACCTGATTGTGTTTTGCATTCCAAGGAATGTCTCCAGCCTCCACACTTGCAATTTATATCTGAAAACACCATTGTTTGGGACCCTGCGACACTCAAGCCAAACACTGGTATACCAGTGAATGGTTAAAGAATTTGGCAGGTTTGTAAATGTAATAGGTGGTTTCATCTACTTTTCCCTGCCTGCCATATAACAGAGGAATATCTTATATAGGTGCATTGAGGCAGTGCCATTTTGCCTCCACCAAATCTATTCTGCATACTTTGTGGGATACTGTTTGGGCAGCCAACTGGTGCTAGCGTTCCCTTGCAGTACTTAACCAGCTTGAGGTATTGGGGATCTGGGGTGAAACTGATCACAGAAGTCCTCTCTGTTTCATCTTCTAGCCCAAGGAAGAATAGCAAAACTGTCTACCGGTCTGCAAGATTGGAAGATTTCTGTCCAAACATAGTCCAGCTGGCAGGTTAATGGCCTGCAGGACAGCCAAGAGCTTTACCCCACACTCTCTTCTGTCTCACCAACCTATCAGCTTGGCTATTTGGGGGCAGAAGTTACAGTCTTATAGGAAACTGATAGACAGACTTACCATTCTTCCTGTTCCCTTGGCCTTTGGAAGATTGGTAGACCTGTTTTCAGAAATAGCCTAAGTGGCAGGTTTCTGGTGTGAAGCACCTCCACAGCAGAGACTGATCACTTGAGCAACTTCAAAGTATCTAAAGCCTCTATCCCAGCGCCCACCATTACCCATTCCCACCCATCCACACTTGCCCAAGCCCATTGAAACAAGCAGGTCTTCTGCTGCTAGTAATGGGCACTGAAGAAGGTGTTCTCCAGCCTACCTCTCTTTCCTCATACTTCTTGTGGGGACAGAAGCCCTGTTGTGCTTAATTGCTGAGACAGAACAGGGGTGGGAAGTATGATCAGTACTTCTTTAAGCCAGCATACTTTCAGTGTGGCTCCCACACTGGATAACAACACTTTAGTGCTGCCATATGGGTGAGCCCATCATGTGCTTGTGTGAATCTGCTCACTGTGGTTTGTAAATATGGTATATTGTTTAATGAGACATGTGTGGACTAGCCAATTGTGGATTATTACTTAGGATCAAGTGAGAACCCAATATAGTTTTTGTTTGTTTTGTTTAAATAAAGACCAGTCCTTTCCAACTTGATCATGCTGACAGGAAGTTCTCATGGTTAGAGCCTAGCACATCTACAAGGACCAGCTGGGGAAGACTAATAAGAGTTTAGATCAGTGTTTCTCAACTTCAACAACTTTAAGATGTGTGGACTTCAGCTCTCAGAATTCCCCAGCCAGCCATCATTCTGGGTTAGATGAGACCCTTCCAGCTCTACAGTTCTATGATTTCATAAAAACCTTGAATTGTCAGAGCTTTTAATCAGTTAAAGCAAATTCTGGGAGTTGGAGTCCACACATCTTACAGTTGCTAAGGTTGAGAAACACTAATTTAGTCCAACCTTCTCTAATGTGTAGGAAAACCAATTAAACCATCCATGACAGGTAGCTTTCCAGCTTCTTCAAACCCTCTAAGAGATGGAGAACCTGCAATCTCCATAGGTAGACCATTCTGTCCTACCTATGCATATTGTCAGGATACTTTCTGTTATATTTGAACAAAATTGGTTTAGATCAGTTTGCATGATGGAGAGAAAGAAACAGTTGGAAGTTCTCCATTCCATGTGATAAACTTGGAGAGAACACTGTACACCTATTGGACTTGATTGCTAGGACAAAGAAAAGATTCACCTTTTTTCCAGAAAATACTACTAATTTGCAACAATTCTTGTCCTAAAATACAATGATGACCACTAATATGCAAACTAGTTTCACACATTGCTGTAAGTCATGGTTTATTTAAATGTATTATAATACATATACATACATAGGTACATATATACATAATATGTATATGTATAATATATGCATAATATAAATGTATATTTTATTTTATATTTATTAATCACAATGGCTGGCTCCAAACACCACACCAAGCTACAGTTAAACCAGCCAGCCACAATATGCTAACTTCTAAACTGGTGGCTAATAGCCAATGTGGCTTTATATAGAGAAGGCAGTGGGGTCTTGGATTCCAGCTGCTGGAGGGTCACAGCACTGAGCATCCCTTAACACTCAGCTTGTGGTCTTCACCAATGCATTGGTTTGGCTGCTGGGAAACCAGGAGGTTGAAGTATTAGATAGGATTGTAGATTGATCTGGCAGGTAGACTCTTTTACTCAGAATCACCTAGCTGAACAGAGAACTCCAATCTTTGCTTTCATACCAGCTTTTCAGCCAGCTTTTAACTTCTGGTGCACGTGTGCTCTGGTGGTTTGAGAATGTTACATGCTGGATCAGATGCAGAAGAAGGGATCTAGGCCATTTGGGTGTTAACCTAGTAAAAAGCCAGTTTTGCCAGCCCAGCCCTTCACCTTTCCAAGGGAAAAGAATCCTCCCAGGATCTGACACCAAACTGTAGCTGTGATTTGCTGCTATCAGATGGAGAAATGCAAGCAAGAAAAAAGTTGATAGACACCAACTGCTGTTAGATGAAGCTGCGCAGCTGGCATATCAAAGGCCGTGCAAATGGCATGAATGGTGCTTCTGTCCCTGTAATTTCCAGGAGGCTGTTGACTGTCTTTGTGCCCTACTGCAAGGGCGGGCAATTAGGAAGAGAAAAGGGAAGTTGTTGTTGTTGTTGTTAGTTGCGAAGTACCCAGCATAATAGTTCAGTCATTAGAAAAGGTTGCCATCAGTTGCCAAGTGTAAATGCATGCAGTGTCATCCAGAAAATCTTGGACATTTGTTTTAGGAAACCAAAGTTTTTAGTCCCTAAGGGAGAACAAAAAAATATGATAATAACAGGAAGCTTGGCTTCAAGTTACTGAAGATGGAGTAAGATGCTTACTTTAGGAGATCAGGTAAACACAGGAGCCTTGCCTCTGATGTCTACCGTAACATAGGACTGGCTCATGATCTAACACTGAATTAGGCAGTTTTCAGTCTAGTGAAAACTTTCATCCTTGAATGGATTGTGGTCTAAAGGATTTGGAACATCTTAGCAAAACATCTCAGGGCTAGAAAGGAATTGCAGGCTTCTGCTTAAACACCTCTGGCAAGTTAAAATATTTGTAAAAAAAAGAAAAGGAAGCTCAGAAGACACATTTGCTGTAATACCAGATACAAGGGACTTTCTCAAACTGGCCTCATGACATAGGTCGGGCTACTGCTTCCATCATCCCCAGTTTGCAGAGGTTTGCCCCTGTCATCTCTTTGCAGCTACATCACTGGGTGTATTGGCTGGGACAGATGGGAGCTGTAGGCCAACAGATCGAGCAGATTGGGAGAAGCTGCTGTACTTCTGTGATAACTATTTTTTCCGAAGTGGTAGCCACATTAATTACCTGCATCAGAACCCCAAACAGCCTGATGGAACATTAGAGACATTTATTTATTATGGTGCAAGTTGTTTTGGATTACATTCCTGTTATTTTCTTCCTCAACCGAGGACATTGGTTTAGGCTTTTTACATTCTGTTTATTTGTAATAGTGCTGCTAAATTTGAAGAAGCAAACGTATGACAACATCGTGATTTTGTAATTATAAAACAGCTTACACTGAGGGGATAGAAAAACAGATTCTCAAAGGAAGGAAGAGAAGGGTGCTGAGAGAGAATATTGACCTACACATGAAGATGAACCACCAGGTCACTCCTTGGAGACTGGATTTGGCTTGAGTGACATCAGAGCTCTTTTATCATTGTGGAGTCCTTGGTGCTCTCCGAGCCTTGTTGTTTTCTTGCAGACGTTTCATTGCCAGACTAGGCAACATCTTCAGTGCAAGTGGGCCTTGCTCTCAGTTTATATACCGTGGCTTGCCCTGTTTGTGTTGGTGGGGGTGTTGCTCTCTCCTTGGGAGTTCCTTGATTGGGCTGTTGTTTGCTGCTTGATTGATTGCCTGAGTTAATAGTTCCTTGATTAGAGTGTATTGTGCTGTTTAATAAAATAATTTCTTGCAAGAGTTCCCTTGCAAGGATTTTGGGGCTTTTAAAAAAATCTATAACTTTGGATACTATAAATTCAAGCAATAGCCACGGCACTGTACAAATCCTTCTAGTCCCATCTTTATAGCTGAGCAAAAATGATCAGATCTTGTTTCAAAGGAATAAAATAATGTTCTTGAGGCAGGCAAATAAAAGTTACGTCTTATTTGCAATATGTGCCGGTATTTCAGCTGGTGAAAAGGAAAGCCACAGGAATCTGAATGAAGTGTCCAACCGATTCCGTATGAATTTTCATGGTTCCTTCTATTTCAGAGCATTGACAATGATTCTAGGTTGTTTCAGACGTCTCTAGCAATTGGTACAATCATTGAGAAAACAGGACCATTGGAAGGCTGCAGTAAGAGGCTTGCAGATTTTGAGCTGCCACTGATTGCTTTTGGGCATCTGATGTAATTTATCCTATTTTCTCCATTAGGTACCAAAGCATGGAAGTTTGTCACTAGCCACAGAAGTGGGAAGGCGCCCATATAAGACTGAGATCATTGGTGGAGTAGTTGTGCAGACTCCCATCTCGGTCAACCAGGTGAGGAAGGTTCAGACTGACCTGTTGCTATGGAAGAAGGAGGCAGAGAAGGGCTGCGGCTTCCATGGAGAAACATGCAAAAGAGTCTTAGAGGACTCCTCTGCCTCTTCTGTTAAACATTTTTGCATCAGGACTGGGAAACTCCTTTTCTTGAGCTTGTAGGTGGCTTCTGCTGGTTGCAATATTTCTTTAATTCAGCATTTCCCCAACAGAGATTCTTTTAGATCAGGGTTTCTCAACCAGGGTTCCGCGAGAGATCACGAGGGGTTCCCTGGCAGATCACGAGTTATTTAAAAATTATTTCAAATTTGGGCAACTTCACCTTAAAGAGGTAAGCTTCATGCTTTATTTTTAGTTGAAGAACACTGTTCATGCATATAGACAGGCCTACCCATGAAACAAATGTAATAATTTTGTAACTTCTGGGCTCTGTTTGAGCCTGAATGAGCAGGGCTTCCCTGAGGCCTGAAAGATATTTTAAGTTCCTCCAGGGTCAGAAAGTTGAAAAAGGCTGTTTAGATGTTTTGGACTAACTGCTGTGTGGAGGCCACAAAGTTGGAGAATGCTGGTCTAAGCATTGACATGTATATATCTACTTACCTTCTCACCTACCTACTACTTATGGTAAGAGTAATGCATCCCCTTCCCACCCCTTAAAAGGTAAAGGTTAGGCATCACAAAATCCAGTTGATAACTCCATATCCTTACCTTTCCGCACAATTGATTTAGCCATGCCTCATTAATTCAGTGGAGAAAAAGTAGTCCATCGTCCTTCCTTAACAGTGCCCTCCTCTTCCTCCTCCTCTTTTTTTTTCTTTTTTTTAAAGTTATCTGGTGACAAATGTTTTAGGAGGGATGGAAAGACTTGGTGCTTGACCAAAGCTGCTTGAAACAGAAATTAGGGCCAGAAATAATAGATGTCAATTGTGGCTGCCTAGATTTTGTTCAAATATAACAGAACGTATCCTGACGGTATGATCTACCAAGAGCAGAATGCTCCACCTATGGAGATAGCGGGTTCTCCATCCCTAGAGGGTTTGAAAAAGAGGCTGGAAAGCCACCTCATGGATGGTTTAACTGGTTTTCCTGCACATTAGAGAAGATTGGACTAGATCAGTGTTTCTCGACCTTGGCAACTTTAAGATGTGTGGACTTCAACTCCCAGAATTCTCCAGCCAGTCATGCTGGCTAGAGAATTCTGGGAGTTGAAGTCCACACATCTTAAAGTTGCCGAGGTTGAGAAACACTAGGTTAGATGATCCCTGTAGCCCCTTCCAGCTCTACAGTTTTATGATTTCATAAAACCTTGAATTGTCAGAGCTTTTAATCAGTTGAAGCAAACAAGTGGTACCTGTTGAAATTGGTTGCAGTCTAAAATGTCCCTATTTAGCCAGCCAGGATGTCAGCTCCAGGTAGACCAGATCAGGAAACAGACACCACTAGAAATACTAGAACTCTACTTTATTGATAAGGGCTAAAACAACAGGACCTTGAAAGCCTAACACCATTTCTCCTTCCCCCTCTCTTATACCAAAAGTAGTCAAGGTGGCTTAAGCAAAGGATCGTTACCTTGTCGTGGTGCTGGAGCTTGAGCACCTCAATGATGCCATGAGCTAAACCGTGAAGGGCCACCCAAGACGGGAAGGTCATGACAGAGAGGTCAGACCAAATGCGATCCCTGGGGAAGGTAATGGCAACCCACCCCAGTATTCTTGCCGTGAAAACTAAATGGATCAGTACAACCAGAGATATGTCGGTATACCATCGGAAGATGAGACCCCCAGGTCGGAAGATGGTCAAAATGCTACTGGGGAGGAACAGAGGATGAGCTCAACTAGCCCCAGACGTGATGACGCAGCTAGCTCAAAGCCGAAAGGACGGCTAGCAGCCGACGGTGCTGGTGGTGAACGGCGAATCCGATGTTCTAAGGATCAACACACCATTGGAACCTGGAATGTAAGATCTATGAGCCAGGGCAAATTGGATGTGGTTATTGGTGAGATGTCAAGATTAAAGATAAACATCCTGGGCGTCAGTGAACTGAAATGGACTGGAATGGGCCACTTCACATCAAATGACCACCAGATCTACTACTGTGGACAAGAGGACCACAGAAGAAATGGAGTAGCCTTCATAATTAATAGTAAAGTGGCTAAAGCAGTGCTTGGATACAACCCAAAAAACGACAGAATGATCTCAATTCGAATTCAGGGCAAGCCATCTAACATCACAGTGATCCAAATATACGCCCCAACCACAAATGCTGAAGAAGCTGAAGTAGAGCAGTTCTATGAGGATCTGCAGCACCTACTGGACAACACGCCTAAAAGAGATGTTATTTTCATCACAGGAGACTGGAATGCTAAGGTGGGCAGTCAAATGACACCTCGAATTACAGGTAAGTATGGCCTGGGAGAACAAAATGAAGCAGGACATAGGCTGATAGAATTTTGCCAAGACAACTCACTCTGCATAACAAACACTCTCTTCCAACAACCTAAGAGACGGCTTTATACATGGACTTCACCAGATGGACAACACCGAAATCAGATTGATTACATCCTTTGCAGCCAAAGGTGGCGGACATCTGTACAGTCGGTAAAAACAAGACCTGGAGCTGACTGTAGTTCAGATCACGAACTTCTTCTTGCACAATTTAGGATCAGACTAAAGAGATTACGGAAGACCCACAGATCAGCTAGATATGAGCTCACTAATATTCCTAAGGAATATGCAGTGGAGGTGAGGAATCGATTTAAGGGACTGGACTTAGTAGATAGGGTCCCAGAAGAATTATGGACAGAAGTTGGCAGCATTGTTCAGGAGCCGGCAACAAAATACATCCCAAAGAAAGAGAAAACCAAGAAGGCAAAATGGCTGTCTGCTGAGACACTAGAAGTAGCCCAAGAAAGAAGGAAAGCAAAAGGCAACAGTGATAGGGGGAGATATGCCCAATTAAATGCAAAATTCCAGAGGTTAGCCAGAAGAGATAAGGAATTATTTTTAAACAAGCAATGCGCGGAAGTGGAAGAAGACAATAGAATAGGAAGGAAGAGACCTCTTCCAGACAATTAGAAACATTGGAGGTAAATTCCAGGCCAAAATGGGTATGATCAAAAACAAAGATGGCAAGGACCTAACAGAAGAAGAAGAGATCAAGAAAAGGTGGCAAGAATATACAGAAGACCTGTATAGGAAGGATAACAATATCGGGGCTAGCTTTGACGGTGTGGTCAGTGAGCTAGAGCCAGACATCCTGAAGAGTGAGGTTGAATGGGCCTTAAGAAGCATTGCTAATAACAAGGCAGCAGGAGACGACGGCATCCCAGCTGAACTGTTCAAAATCTTGCAAGATGATGCTGTCAAGGTAATGCATGCTATATGCCAGCAAATTTGGAAAACACAAGAATGGCCATCAGATTGGAAAAAATCAACTTATATCCCCATACCAAAAAAGGGAAACACTAAAGAATGTTCAAACTATCGAACAGTGGCACTCATTTCACATGCCAGTAAGGTAATGCTCAAGATCCTGCAAGGTAGACTTCAGCAATTCATGGAGCGAGAATTGCCAGATGTACAAGCTGGGTTTAGAAAAGGCAGAGGAACTAGGGACCAAATTGCCAATATCCGCTGGATAATGGAAAAAGCCAGGGAGTTTCAGAAAAACATCTATTTCTGTTTTATTGACTATTCTAAGGCCTTTGACTGTGTGGACCATAACAAATTGTGGCAAGTTCTTAGCGGTATGGGGATACCAAGCCATCTTGTATGCCTCCTGAAGAATCTGTATAACGACCAAGTAGCAACAGTAAGAACAGACCACGGAACAACGGACTGGTTTAAGATTGGGAAAGGAGTACGGCAGGGCTGTATCCTCTCACCCTACCTATTCAACTTGTATGCAGAACACATCATGCGACAAGCTGGCCTTGAGGAATCCAAGGCTGGAGTTAAAATCTCTGGAAGAAACATTAACAATCTCAGATATGCAGATGATACCACTTTGATGGCTGAAAGTGAAGAGGAACTGAGGAGCCTTATGATGAAGGTGAAAGAAGAAAGTACAAAAGCTGGCTTGCAGCTAAACCTCAAAAAAACCAAGATTATGGCAACCATTGATAACTGGCAAATAGAGGGAGAAAATGTAGAAGCAGTGAAAGACTTTGTATTCCTAGGTGCAAAGATTACTGCAGATGCTGACTGCAGTCAGGAAATCAGAAGACGCTTAATCCTTGGGAGAAGAGCAATGACCAATCTCGATAAAATAGTTAAGAGCAGAGACATCACACTGACAACAAAGGCCCGCATAGTTAAAGCAATGGTGTTCCCTGTAGTAACATATGGCTGCGAGAGCTGGACCATAAGGAAGGCTGAGCGAAGGAAGATCGATGCTTTTGAACTGTGGTGTTGGAGGAAAATTCTGAGAGTACCTTGGACTGCAAGAAGATCCAACCAGTCCATCCTCCAGGAAATAAAGCCAGACTGCTCACTTGAGGGAATGATATTAAAGGCAAAACTGAAATACTTTGGCCACATAATGAGAAGACAGGACACCCTGGAGAAGATGCTGATGCTAGGGAGAGTGGAAGGCAAAAGGAAGAGGGGCCGACCAAGGGCAAGATGGATGGATGATATTCTAGAGGTGACGGACTCGTCCCTTGGGGAGCTGGGGGTGTTGACGACCGACAGGAAGCTCTGGCGTGGGCTGGTCCATGAAGTCACGAAGAGTCGGAAGCGACTAAACGAATAAACAACAACAAGTCAAGGTGGAGCAGTCTTGAATTTCTTTCTCACCCCTTCCTGTTCTCCAAGGCTAAGTTCCTGTTTTCCCAATGGTTGCTGCATATTTTTTCAAAGCCATCTCTATTCTCCCCTACACAGCAGTGCCCTTTTCTAGAAAACCCCACCCCCATTCCATTGCCTCCTCCCCTGGCCTTTTCTTTCTTTCATCCTCCCAAAACACAACTGGTCTTCTATGGCCACTCTGCATTCTCACTCTTCTTTGGGCCTCCTTCTCTTAAGAGGACTTTCTGTCTTCCTTCCCACCCCATTCCAGTCTGCTGATCCTTCCTTCCTTCCTTCCTTCCTTCCTTCCTTCCTTCCTTCCTTCCTTCCTTCCTTCCTTCCTTCCTTCCTTCCTTCCTTCCTTCCTTCCTTCCTTCCTTCCACCAACCTCATTAGTGACAAGGAATCATATGTATGTACATAAATGGAGGAGGAAACAGAGCATTATCTTCCACTCTGCATTCCTCTCTAAGGACCCCATACAAGCTCCTGCAGGCTACAAGGAGAGAACGGACAGCTACAATCTTTCAGGGAGGGAAGTGCTTGCTGCCAACTTTTGTGGGCTGAGAATTCTGGAAATTGCAGCTTCAAAAATCCAAGCAAGTGGGTGATATGAACTGCCAAGCTGTTTAATTAAACATGTATGGCTCAACTGTAATTAAGGAAGACTCCCAAGGTGCATTCCATTTCCAGCAGCTGCAACAAGGTGCAGAGAAGACTTCCTTTGGTAGCTTGCACCCTGAATACCTTGCAGGTTGGTTGGCAGTGTGGATTTCATTCCTTTGCTTGTCTTATCTGGAGGACTCAGGGTGGATAACAACATTAGAACCACAGAGCAATAAAACCAGTAATTAAGTTGCTGGGATAGAAGCGTCAAGACCTGATGTATGTGGTCAGCAGAAGTGCATTGTACAGACTGCACCAGTAACAAGTGGGGCAATCCAAGTTTGAATCTGCATCTTCTGGAAGTGACCATTGACGAAGGACAGAGAATTCTTGATAAGGGGGAGAATTGGAGTGTACCTGAAGTCTGAATTAGTCTTTTTCTCTTTTTAATTGGAGAGACCAGGCACCTGTAGCATGCAGTGAATGGCTTTATCTGCTGTGGCTTAGAGACATGAGAGTAAATTTTAGTTGGACTGATCTGAAGCATTTTAAACAGCGCTTTGATAAAATGAAGGGCTTGTTCATACAAGTATAAAATCAATGGATGACCTGCAGACAAATATGCTAATTATATACTTAGAATGGACTGATCCCTCTTTTCTGTAAAATAAAAGCTCCAATGGAGGAGAGATGTTGCTTACATTCAAGTCTTAATACCATAGACTTGGCCTAACTGTGTAACTAGATCTTGTGAGATTAGGTGATTGGATAGATGGTGTCCTTCAGGTGATATCTGGGAAGGAGAAATTGTATTTTTAATGCTTGTACCTTGTCTGATCTCAGAAAACTCAGTACAGTCAACCCAGGGTAGCACTTCAATAAGACACCACCAGAAAATCTCTGGGCTGTAGACAAAATTGCAAAATAGAACATCCCAGAAGCAGCCAGGGGAAACATTGCTTCTTAGAGAAGGACAGGGTCTTGTTCATGAATGAAGTCACCAAGGGTCAGCGTTGACTCAAAGGAGATTTGACTATATAGTGAACAAAGAAATTGGGGAGGGGATCTCCTTTAAATAAAAACTAGAAAATAAAATATTAAAGGTCCAGCCCAGTCCTTTCTTTGCCATTTTTTAAAAGATAATTTAATATATACTGTATGTTTCTTACCATCCATAATTGGAAAAGTTCCATCCACTGTTGCCAGCTTATTTTGCTGCATTTATAGCCCAGGTCAAAAATTATTCCCAGTTAGGGAATGCTCCCTCTACAAAGGTTTCCCTCATATCAATTCAGTGTCCTCTCAAGATTATGGAGGATGGAAATGCCCATTATGCTGCTCTGAATTGAATAGTAATTAAGTATGATCAATTAAATGTATGCCACCTGCTTGGAAATTGTGTTTTAGGTTCCAAACACTACTTAACATCTCCCTCTTCCACACCCAAGCAAAAAAAAAAATGTCTTCCACATCTGTGGGAGTTGTGGTTGTGGTTATTGAGTATTGCAAAAAAAAAAGGCTCATTCATATGCTCTAAAAAACAGGTGGAAGATTGAGCTTGGAACAGTTCCTGGAGATTGGTCAAGGAGTGTGATACTCTGGGGACAGCCTGGCGCCAATATATGCCATCTTTGGGTGGGTGCCAGGGCCTCAACACACTGGCAGGTGCCACAGTTAAAAGCTTGCCTTGTGCCCTTTCTTAATTTTTGTTTTCTTCTGAGCCAGTACTGGAGACACTATGAGGCACTAGATCTACACCATCTTGGGTTTCTCCACAATGCCCTTCACTTAGCATGGTTTTGGGGACTTGTGGGAAATGTAAGAAGGGGAGTAATAAATCCATCCAGCCAACATGATTTGAATATTGCAGTTCAGGTCTGTGTAAAGCAGCTCTGCTTTTCCTCAGTCTCTTCTTGATCTCCTGTCCCAGCCATTTAACAAGTTGCTCCACCTCAAATGAAGGTGCCAGAGAGAACCAAATCATTTCCATTTTATCACCCATTTTATCTGGTGGAAAGTGGCCTCTTGGGCATGGGGTCTCCCTCTTGAAGCATCCTGAAGCAGGCAGTTCCTCAGGGTTCAGTGGCCCAAGTGAGGAACTCTCCAGAAAAACGCTTCATGCAGAACTTCCTCCTCAAATTGTGAATCAGCCCTTTTGAAAAGCAGTGAAAACCTACCTACCTTCCTTCCTTCCTTCCTTCCTTCCTTCCTTCCTTCCTTCCTTCCTTCCTACCTACCTACCTACCTACCTACCTACCTACCTACCTACCCCAGTAATAGATGGTTGAAGGCACCAGCTCCATCCTACCCTTGGGTCACTTTGTGTCATAAATTTTCTAAGGAAGTTTCCCAAGCAAACCATCTTCATGCTTCCTTTGTGGGCAGCTTCCTGACAGACTGTCTCCAGGGGCGTCCATGGGGCATGCACGAAAAGTCATGATGATAGCTTCAACTATGCAACCGAAGCCCCACCCCCACCCCCTTTTTAATGTGCTTGTTGAAAAGGGGTGCAGCTTAGATTGCACAGTTGAAGCCATCATCGTGACTTTTTTTTTCCATACACCAGCCAATCCCTGCTTTCTCCCTACTCCCCAGCACAAATTTTCCCCACCAGTCCTCCTTTTTCATCTCTGTTTTGGAAATTTCAGTTCCTGCCAGGCTGTCTGGGGGGCATCTGCATTTGATGCTATGTTTACCTTGTCCTTTAAAAGGGACAAGTGTCATCATCTTGGGCTGCTATATAGTGTGTGAGTGTGTGTGTGTGTGTTTGGCTCTTTCCCCTGTCTGGAGCTTATGCCCAAGTTGGCTAAGACAGTACGGTCTTTGTTGTGGATCTTCCAAACCCAGGGAGCCTGACATCTTGACCGAGGGAGCCAGCTATGCAGTGTGGTTCTCACAGTGGCGTATTGTGTCTATCTCTTGGTCTCTGGGGAGCTGGGGTTATTAAAAAGCATGAAGCAGGCACTTGCATCTGTAATTTATGTAAGGAAGAAAATCCCACTTGCTCCTCTAAAGTAGCAGCTGATAAAGTCCAAACCTGTGTCCTTAAATGTCTCTTTCGATTCAGTCCCTGCTTTAAGAAGAAGTAGGACTTGTTCTTACTAACTTTTTTTTCACAACTTTTTTGGAAGACGGTCCCTGAATTTTCCCTGCCTCCTCCATTCCCCTTGCATTTTTATTTTGCCTCTTCCTCGTGCTCTTTCTTTTCTATAATTGGTGATCATTGCTCTCTTGGGAAAAATATTCTGCCCAAACTTCAAAATAGAAAAAGAAACAAGAATGAGGTCTCTGTTCTCTTGGCCTGCTTTTTTAAAAAAAAATTTGGGGGATGGAACTGATAAATCTAGACTCTTCCAAGTGATGCATAATTCTGCACCTTGGAAATCGGCAGAACTTGCATATTTATCCTTAGCAGGAACATAATTAATTCTTGTGGGTGTGGAGAGAGAAGCAATGCAGTGCACAGGAGTTGCTTTTTCTCTGATTCAACCCTGTTCTGGCTGGAGATTTCAGCAGGTTTTGTAACTATAAAGGATCCAGTGGGATCTCCACTTTCTAGCAAGAATGAAAATGGAGGTTTTCAGGAAGCAGAATTCTGCAGCCAGCAATCACAGTGACTTCTTTCTTCCATGGAACAACAGAGTACCCACACAGCCCTCTCTATTCTGCTGAAAAATATGAACTTACACAAATGATTGGTTGATGCAAGGCTCTACGCTGTTTTGTGCACTGCCTTGGAAGCAATTCACTTTTATATACTATGGGACAAGATGTTAGTACAACTGATTACTCTTAATCCAGTATCCAGCCATTTTCGTCTATTAATAATCATATACAGTACAGTCTTAACATGTATATAACGTATAGTCCATCTTGAAGTTTCTGTAGAGATTTTAGTCTTCTAGTGAGTTCAAAGCCTTTTGCCCATTATTCTAATCTAGCTATTTTTTCTATACAGTAGTTTATAGGTTAGATCAGTATTTCTCAACCTTGGCAACTTTAAGATGTGTGGACTTCAACTCCCAGAATTCCCCAGTCAGCCATGGAGCACACATGCTGGCTGGGGAATTCTGGGAGTTGAAGTCCACACTTCTTAAAGTTGCCATGGTTGAGAAACGCTGCTGTAGGGGAAGCAAGGGTGTCCACAGGGGCAGGTTAAAAAAGACAAAATGGCAGCTGCAAGTGCTCATTTGAAGAGCTGCCATTTTGTTTACATCACATGTTGCCCTGCATGTAAAAAGGAGGTGGGGTTTTCATCTTGTGGTTGTGGCCACCATCTTGACTTTCTTGATACCCCCATGGTTCCTCCTAGTGGAAAAGCAGTTTAAGATAGGAAGAAATAGAAGTTGCCCTTCCTCTAAATCATGGATGCACAGCTTTTTTTTTTCACCTGGCTTTGGGGTTACACTTCAAAAAGGTTGGAAGGGAGACAGTCATGCAGAGGGTAGGGCCAGGACAAAAGCTACATTAAATAAAGTTTAATTAAAATCTATAAACTAATTAAATACAGCAGCTATGATCACTCCTGACGTATTTAAGCATTTCCTCCTTTATGGCATTAAAAACTAGCATTGGGCGGCGACGTTGGGAAAGGCTTTAGGGGCCTCACCCAACTTTTTCAGGGATGACAGGCCGCTTGGGATTAGTGGTTGTGTGTCTTTGCTCTGAAGAAGCGTGTGTGTTTGGAATAATTTAGTGAGTGGGGAATAATTGAAGGAACATGATGATGTTGATTCACGGAGCTGTGGTTGAAGGCAGAACTGCAAGGGCTCCTTGAAAACTTGGCCATCTGAAGGAGAAAGGATATAGGTTAAATTAATTGGAGGTCTTAGGACACCCCAGTTTGTCTGGAACTAAATCTAAGAGCAGGTTCTGCATGGGAGAATATATGAATATATACGAACCAGGTGCAGAAAGCTCATGAATCACATCCAGCTCACAGATGCCCATCTCATGCCCACCTCTGCTAATCCCTGTCCTTATATGAGGGTCTGATATAGGCCGAAGGCTATGATAGCTAAATGAACACAAATGCAATAGAAACCTCACAGTAACTATTGTTACATTGCTCAAAAGGTTGATTTTAAAACATTAAAAAGGTGAAGTTATTTAAAAAGTACTGGAAGGGAAGGGAAGGGAATCCAGCAGTGCTTGCTGAGAGGAAGCCAAGGGGCATCAGAATGATGCAAGCCGTGACACAGTGTTGAATGCGAGCCCCACCCTTTTTCTATGCGTGAAGTTGCATGCACGCCAAATGGGGTGGAGCTTACACCACTGTGGTTGTCAAATGGTTAGCAGTAGCAAAAAAGGAGCATGAATGTGCTGTTGAGGGTTTCCAGCATAGTCAAAGGGAAGGCACGGCGCAGCTCTTTGAGAGTCTGGCAAATCTTTTTAGGTTAAGGGCACATTTGGAACCCTGAGAGCATGCAAGCACATTTGTCCAGAGGTGAATTGGTCACCCAGAATGTTCCCACCAGTTCCAAGGCCTGGGTGCAGATAAAAATGATGGTAGAGGTTGGCGCTACAGCAACATTTGCTTGTATGGTAGATCCTGAGCTCTTCTGTCTTTTTTTGTTGTTTGTTACTTCATTGTATTTTAAGTAAATTAAAAGTAGCTAAAATAGTGGGAAAAAGTGACAGGATCCTGAGGAGTTAGTTGACCTTGTAAAAGTCTGAAAATGAGACAGGACAAATGTGCAATAAAAGTTTGGTTAAGCTTTCTTTGGAAGCCCACGCCCCAAAATAAAGAGTTCAGTTATCACAAACATAGTTTAGGCAGTGACGCAAAGAGATTTTCTGTATGCAGGTAGTCCTCGATGTACGACCACAATAGGGACCAGAAAATTAATTGTTAAGTGGTGCAGTTGTTAAGCGAAGCATCATGTGATCTCACCTGATTTTATGACATTTTTTGCAGCAGTCATTAAGCAGATCACTGTGGTTGTTAAGTGAATCACATGGTCGTTAAGCAAACCACACAGTTAAGTGAATCACGTGGTTCCCCACTGATTTTGGTTATCAGAAGCATCTGGGAAGGTCACAAATGGGGACCATGTGACCCCAGCGTACTGCAACTGTCGTAAATACAGTACATGCCAGTTGCCAAGCACCCAAATTTTGATCGTGTGACTGTGGGGATGCTGCAACGGTTGTAAGTGTGGGGACTGGTTGTAAGTCATTTTTTTCAGCACCATTGTAGCTTCGAACAGTTGCTAAACAAATGATCATAAGTTGAGGACTTTCGGTATTGTATTGAGGACAATTTCTGCTAATGTATTTACTGCCCCATTTCGCCTACCAATCTTTCAGTGATGCTGTAACTGGGATTTTTCTTCTCTTTCCCCTTTTCTCTTTCAGAATGGAGGGGATGGCTCTGAAGGCAGTGAGCTCGCATCTCACCCTTTGTTGAAACGGTCCCAGAGTTACATCCCAACCACCAAAACACCGGTTGGACCTCTAGTCCTCAAGAGCGGTTACTGTGTCAAACAGGGGAATGTGGTAAGCATCTATTTGACCTGCCTTTTGTGAATATCACACAGGATACAAAGGAGTGTCAGTTATTTCTCTGGATAGCCTTTGGATGGGAAGATAATTTCAAGGGGAGGTTTTAGGAAATGGTTCTGAAAAGAAAGAGGAAATGAAAATACCCCTTGGAAAAGGAGGAGAAAAGCAGAAAGGGGAGCAAGCGAGAGGACAGATTTTTTTGCAGTAGAAGATTATAATGGTATGTGGGAATGACCTTGGGAGACAGGAGGAAGAGCCACAGACTGGAAAACTGTAATGCAAGAGGTATCTCAGCCCACAGAAGGAAAAGGGGCATGGGAAGCATTTCAGAAAGGACCCTCCATAGTTTTCTGGAAAGCAAAAATAAAGGAGGGGAGAAATACTTTCCAAGTTGCAAGATGCTGTTAATATAACTTTACAATAAAGATAGAGTTAGTACTAATGGTTGGTGCTTCTTGCCTGGATGACCTTGAAGAGCTAACAAAAATGGGAGGAAAAGGGGAAAAAATATATCCCTCATCTGGACGTGCTTTTGGATTTGAGCTCACCATCACTTGGTTACAGAGGTGTCTGCAGGGTGTGGTCAAAAATGTCAAGATGGCAGCCCTGACCCTGCAGTCAAAGCTCCACCTTCAATCACATGACAGCAACACGAAAACCAATGGAGCTTCTTAACAGCCATTCTCAGCATCTGCTCAGTTTATCTTGTCCTTTATGTTACATTGAGTATTTGGACGAGCAGTTGAAAAGCTTTTAAAAGGGATTATTTTTGCCTTTCAGAGAAAGAGCTGGAAACGCCGGTACTTTATGCTGGATGAAACTTCTGTCAGTTATTTCAAATGTGAGCAGGTAAACAATCTGGACCTTCTAGAGCTGTTATTTGGTCTTGTGTCCTCTCTTCCCCAATGGCTGCAGAGAATGGTCCTCAGAACCAAGTCTCCATGTTCTGCTAAGTAAAAGTGCATGAATATCAAGGAAGGATATTTGTCCTAGGACTGCAGTGGTGAAATTAGATTGGGACAGACAGGGGTTAAAAGTGACGCTGATGGCTCAGAAGCTTTGAAGTTTCTTCAAGACTTTGTGAAGGAACTTTATTTTGTTTTAGAGAAAAAGCAGGTAAGTAGCCCAATATTTGGAAGAAATTATCCTACACTGTCTTTCTCTCTCAGTGATTAAGTTCATAAAGGAGGCAAAGACATGATTGCTTAATCATGGTTTGGTTTCCCACAACTTGCTAAGCCACAAACCATTGTTAGAAACCTCTGCAGGTGGATTTGTGCAACAGGCTGAATCAAAGCCAAGTAAATCACTTGCTTAGCATAATATAAGAACTAAGTTTCCCAATACATACACAGACACACACACACACACACACACTATTGGAAATTACATCACCAATATGTGTGTTTGTGTGGGATAAGAAATTATAAGCTTGAAATGAGATTGAGACTGGAGACACTACCTTTGAATTCTAATATGTTGGCTTGCCTTTCTGGTTTGTTATTGTCAGATTCCTCCGATCAAAAGGTTCTCAGAACCCCTTATTGGAGCATCTTCCATCACTTCCTTATCAATGGGTTAGACTCTCTGTTGCCAGATGGGAGGGGGTGTTAGGTTGGAGTGTGAATTGCATTATTATGGCTACAGATTTATGGTGGTTACATCAAGGCCGGCCAGTAGAGATACACCAGCAACACCACCTGGATGGGAAGGGGGGTGACATACTTTCGTGGGAAAGGAAGGCAGTCAAGGGAATGTAGTTTTAAATGTATGTTTTAGCAGGAATTCTCCATTCGCAGCTTTACCTCTGTCCTAGTCATTTCACTTCATTAAACAGTTAAAGGATTCTGGTCTCCTGACTGTCATTGTGTGAATGCTCGAATGATCTAGTGCTGACAGTGATCTGATTTTTTACCGCTGTACCAAACTTCTCCAATGACCAGATCAATTTGCAAGAGAATACTAAAATAGTCTTAAATAAAGCCATCACAGTAAAACAAATGAAACATATCAACAACAAATACTAAAATTGAAACAAAGTTCCTTGTAAAAAAATAAAAAAGACAAGCAAAATACTATTGTTGAAAAAATGCAAAAGTTACATTTGAAAGATGTACTTGAAAATAGTTGCCAAAAGGTCATGTTTGTCTATTGCACCAAAAGTAATAAAGATTCATTTCCAGGTCTAATACAGTTATTTTGTCCCACATTTAGGGACAAGAATCTAATTCATGTTGAAATTAACTCTAATCCCCCAAAAGTAACGCATCCACAGATTTATCACTTGAGGGTTCTGTGCAGGACCTTCGCTGTTCCCAGCACTGCACTCTTCTGGACAGAGAGCTCTGATGTTGCTCCTGGGATCTGTTGGAGACCCTCTCCCAACTTAGAAGTCACAGCCCTGAGTGCTCCTACCACCACTGGGACCACTTTGGCCTTCACTTTCCACATCCTCTCTAGTTCCTCCTTCAGGCCCTGGCACTTCTCCAGCTTCTTCCTGATGTTGCTGTCCCTTGGCACCACCACATCTATCACCACCGCTGTCTTCTGGTCCTTGTCTACTATCACAGTGTCTGGTTGATTGGCCAGTACCTGTCTGTCTGTCTGGATCTGGAAGTCTCACAAGATCTTAGCCTGTGATTCTTCACAACCTCCACAATATATATAATTTTTTATTAAAGAAGTTTTTCCACAGAGTAAAAACAATACAATTTTTAAGAAATAGAGAAAAGTAATAGAAAAATGAAAAAGAAAGAGGAAAAAGAAGGAAAAAGAAAAAAAAGAATAATAAAGAAGTGACTTCCAATCTTCTTAACAGCAGTTACAAGTAGTATACTGCCTGACTCTTAGTGACTCTGGGTGGCTCACAACAATCAAACAAATTACAATACATTTTTATATTGATTTTATTACAATTTCTTTGTTGTGAACCACCCAGAGTTGTTAAGAGTCAGGTGGCATATTTTTATTGATTTTATTATCATTTCTTTGTTTGTTGTGAACCACCCAGAGTCATTAAGAGTCAGATGGCATGCTACTTATAACTGCTGTTAAGAAGATAGGAAGATCTGAAGAAGATAAAGTTTATATACATTTCTTCTCTTTTACATATATGCTGGAAGTAGAAGCCAAATATTGCAAGCCTCTTTAGTGGTGTGCTTGGAATCAAAAAGGAATTCCAAACCAATAGGAGAGTTGGTCTAAAACTCCAGCAGGGAAGTTTGGAAGATCATCTGGGCAATAGCTCAGCTGCCCTCTCCCCTATCACAAATGTGTCATCCTTAGTTATCTGTATTTATTTGTCAGATACTTGCATGAATGAATGGTGGCATGCGAAAACGAAGAAGTTCTCTAACAAAATTTGAGAATCTTTGTCTAGCAGTTGCAAAAAGAGTGTTGCATGCACGAGAAACTTGCTTTAATACTGTGTCACTGTGTAAACTAGCCTACTAAATTTTATCCTTGGCTTTTTATCTACCACACGGTATCTGCTCTCATCTATTGGCTAATTTTGCACTGCCCTGTTGGTTTTGCTTGTCTTGTCAGGATAAAGAGCCCCTGCGGTCAATCCTCCTGAAGGATGTGCTGAAGACACATGAATGTCTCGTCAAATCTGGGTATGAGCATTCTCTATATTTGGACATTTTAACTTTGGTACTGGCACTTATTCTGCCAAAACGCTTGCATGGAGGATCAATATTGAAAGGCAGATGATCTTCTGCCTTGGTTTGTTTGCATTCCATCATGTCAGTTAGCGCAAAAATGATACCACCTCATCTCACTGGGCAAATTTTGTGGCTGTTGGTGGACCAATGAAATCAGGGGTGCCATTCTGCAAAATATTTTTGGGGACAAGGTGGGATTCTTCAATGGCTTAAGGAAGGGCATGAAAAAAAGAAGCTTTCATATTGTGGCCAAGAAAGTGGCATAGAGATGATGTCTGCAGCAGTCAAGCTTCACTTGAGGGAGACTTTGCCTTTCAGGCTGTGTGAAGTACCTACCTGTGCTTTACCCCCATGAGTAGGCTGACCATACGTCCCGTTTTGAACGGGACACTCCTGTTTTTTTAACATTTCCAGACTGTCCCGTCGTTTTAATATAAATGTCCATTTTGTCCCGTTTTCTTAAAAACCTTACTTAAAAATTTGAAAGTTCCCACGAACCTGTCAGAATGCAGTCTGACTTTGGGTGGAAGGAGGGGGAGCTCAGCAGAAATGGTGGGGAAAAAGCCGCAGAGCTCAACCCGGCGGGAAACCTAAAAAGAAAAAAGCAGGATCAGCTGATAGGCGGTGATCAAAGGGCGAGCCGATTGGCTTCTGCCTTGAAACAGTGGGAAGAAAAGAATGTAAAAGCACAGCCAGAGGAGGAATGGCTTGTCAGGGACAGCTGTTCACTAGACTCTCCAGCCCAGCCTTGCCTGTCGCAAACGAAGGAATCCAAAGATTCCCAGCCTGAGAGAACCGGAGAAGTTCCTGCCTGCCAATCCAGCCCATTGCCCAGCCCTGCCCCATTTTGCCATCCCAATGTCCCGTTTTTAACCCCATCCCATTTTGCCATCTCAATGTCCTGTTTTTGTCTCAAGGAAATACTGTCAGCCTACCCATGAGGTGATTTCTGACGCAGAGGGAATGCAGTTTGCCTCATTAAGGTATTTCATGTTGCTTTGGAGGCTTCTTCAGCTGAAGAGTCATCCCAGTGAAAGCCTCAGAAACAACACCAAGCAAAGCCACTATTTCCAATTTCAGTTAATGTTCAGATATTCATAGCCAAGACCTGATCATATGGGGGGGTCTCAGGGGACCGGAGAGATTTTGTGATGGCTCCCTTTCTACGGTTAACATCATCTTCTCCTGTTTTGTGTGTTTTTTTATAGTTTTTATAGTTTTAATGATTGTTTTATATGCATTTATTGGGTTTTTTTAATTGAGTGTTGTACGCCGCCCAGAGTCACTTTCTTGTGAGATGGGCAGCTACATAAATACAATCAATAAACAATAAATAAATGAATTCTTTAGAGAAATTGGCATTAAGAAGTAGTGTTCCTGGTATGTGCAGTTCCATGTTGATACCTTTTTCTGTTTTTCAAGTGACCTTCTAATGAGGGATAATCTCTTTGAAATTATAACAAGCTACCGGACCTTCTATATCCAGGTAAAATACATCTACTGATCTATCAAGCATGGCCCTGCAGTTTTCCATTGTTGGGAAGTTGTTTAAGCCTTCTTCCAAAGATTTTGGTAAATTGTGATACCTGTAGATGTTGCTGAACTCCAACTTTCAGCAGCCCCAAACCAGCATGGCCAATGATGGCAGATGCTGGGATTTGTAGCTCGACAATTAAAGAAGGGCTACACACTTCCTCTTCCTGATCTGAGGCTTGTGATCACTCAAATATATTTGACCACACGTGAAAAGTACCTGTATAGAAATCTGGAGATAGGCCAAGAAATTGAGACTGGAAGAATTATAGTGACCTCTCAGCTCTTGCTTCTGCTTGGATTAGCTGATCCTTGTGGTCCCTTCTAACATCACAATTCTATGAGGTTATGCTTTATTTTCCTTAAACTTCAGTAATTGTCCCTAGCCATGAGCTTTATGACTATTTTCGTCTTGGTTTTCCATGAGACCTGAAAGAATTGTCAATAACTACATTTTATTCCTGTGACATTTTCTATACTCCTATTTGATTGGCATATTCAGGTACATAAAGGAAGCTACAGGGAAGATGGTCAAGAACTATTTTTCATGGCTGTAGAAACTAGGACCAAAAATAATGGTTAGAACTTACACCACCCAATTAAAAAAATAAGGAAAAACTTATTGACAGTAATATCAACAATATGTACAACAGAGGAACAATATACATACAATTCTCCATCTCTGAGGCTTGTAAGAAGAAGCTGGACAGACGTCTCTCATAGATGATTGAAATGGTTCCCTGCACATTGCAGAGGATTGAACTAGGAGATCCTTGTGGTTCTTTCCAACTCCTATGACTCTACTTCAGGATAGTTGAAAATCAAACAAAAAACAAATATTCACAAAGAGTACATCAAAATCCACTAGCTAACGAATTACAAGGTTGTCCTCCCACCATTAGAGACCAAGGCCCCTGCAGAATAACCAGTCTTCCTGAAGAGCAGGAAGTTGAAGGCATTCCATACTCAGGAGGCAAGATGTTCTAAATGTGGGGGCAGCTGCTAAGAAGGGGTGTCACTGGGCTCCCACCCCCATTTCCAATGATTGGAGCCTGGTTTACATGTGGCTTACATACAGTTATTAATGGCAGATGAACTCAGGGGCTCCGACCTTGAAAAATTGAACTATCTTCTTGCAGATGTGTTTCCAGCTGTCAACAACCAAGTTGTTACTTTTGCTCTGCTGTCATTTAAACTTAGGAATATTTATGTTCTTAATCGTAGCTTTGGCTTTATTTTGCTGTAACCTTTTTTACATCTAATACTCCTTCTGTTATTCTATACTTTATTTATTTAATATTTCAAATTTCATCACCGCCCATCTCCAAAAGTTTTATTCTCTGTTTTATTGTCGTTTTACTGTATTTTATGGCATTCCTAAGTTATGACCTGTGGTTACCACAAGAAACTTTACATACGGCTTCTGTTCACAGCAGCCAGGATGCTGTGTATTCCAGAAGATCAGCCATAGAACTTCGTAGCAGGCTTATCTTGTTGAATGTTTCAGAGTTTCTGAAAGTCCCCTGGTTTCTCAGAAGGCTGGTAAGCCTTAGTGTGTTTAAAAATGGATTCCCAGTGGAGACAGCAGTGTTTTTTAATTTAGTTTGCTAGGCAATCAATTTAGCTTTTGGCGGTTGAAGGCTGTCTTCCCCTGCCAGACAGGATGCTTTGGCGACAGGCTGTCAAGCAGAAAGGGTGAATGAGGTGAGGCTTAGTATGCCTAGGGAGACACAAAGTGTGAGGATCCAGCCATTGCCACAATCTCACTTCCCCATTTCATCACATTCATAATGAAAGTTATTTGTACAGGTACAAATGAGAAACATAGAAATGGAAATTTGTGTAAGATTGCAGTAAGAGAGCTTTCCCCAGGTAAAGAATAGGACTGCTTTTCAGGTATGTTGGGACAACATCTGGAAAGCACCAGATGTTGGGAAGCTAAGAGCTGTGTGCAAAAGCATTTTAAAGACACGAGTAGTTTTCTTAAAAATGAATGTGAACTTCTCCAGATAATTGTGTGGGGTGTTCGTCTATAAGAATTCTGTTGAGATGCAACATCTTCCTATCAAGACTGTCTCGGATTTTTTTCTTAAGTACCATTGCCTGGAATTAGTTAATTAAGTTTTAAAATTACACAGGCTAACTGCTTGAAGTCTGGACCTTAACCAAGAGCACACCCTCCCAACAAATGAAAAGAGAAAATAACACAGAATACCCTTGTTGCAATCAACGACTGTCCAAGATCTGTGATAGCTGAAATCATCTTTTGAAGTTTGGGGCAGCACAGGAGCAATTCATCAGGCACCCTCTAAATGGAAAAACACAATGCAACAGGATTTTTGATTAATTTGAGCTGACTCCTGTCTCCCTAGGACACTTTTGGAATTTTGACAATGTTTTGCAGCCATGCTCATAAAAAGCCTGCTGGGAAGAGAGGGTTTGCATATTTGCACAATGACTGTCACGGGAGACATAACTAAGTTACAATGCACCAATTAGCCAGAATGCTGCTGCCGTCTCTCTGGCCCCTTCCCCTCCCACCTACCTCTCTACCTTTGGGGTGATGAGCACATTCCCAACCTTCAACCTTTCGTTATTATTATTTTCTAAGAAAGCTTCATGGGCCTTTGGAAATTGAGTTGATGACAGTGGCTAGCAGTGTGTTTTTCCACACATCAGTTTTTCTCTCCCTTAATTGGAAGAATGGCTTAGAAATGTCAAGTGGGGGCAGAGATGGAGTCGAATGCCAAATTTGTTATCCAGGAGCACCTTTGGTGTCCATGGATGCTGTGTTAGGGACCCCAGCTTTGGGAAATGTGGGCAACCTGTGGACTGCTTGTAATCTTTGTGTGCAAAATGCGTAGCATGAAGAAGCACCAGGAAGCTTTACCTGTTTTTTTTCTGATCAGCAGAGAAAATGTCCTCACTGGCCATCTGGTTTCCCTACAAGAAGAAACCAGCCACTTTCAATGGTAGGGAATCCAGGGGGAGGTCAGCAACCTTCCATCCCCTCTCCCTCGCAGTGACCCAGCACAGAATTCTGTGGAGGGAGAGTTTGGTGTGCAGGACAGAAAGAGGTGTGTGTGGGAATTGGTGTACCAGATGAATGTGAATTTGTATATGAATGATTTAGAAGGGAAGAGCAGGGTCAATGGAGTAGGCGTAGATGTTTTTAAGAATGATATTTGCAAAGTGTTTGCACCTGTCCAGGAGTTACGGTTGGCTGTGTTTTGTTTACTGGGTAAGCAGCTGTGAGGGGAGCACTTGTGCATGAGAGCGTGGCTCCCATCAGTTTGCGGAAGGCCATGGTTCTGCAAAAGTGGGCATTTCAGCTGGTATATATTCCTGTGTTCTCCAGCTACAAGAGCCTTGAATGCTTTTAGATCCTTCCAATTAAAGGATTAGATAATGGAGACCCCACCTGACCTGCTCTTTGGACCTAGTTTCCCTCAGCTGAGAACCAAAGGATCTTATTCCAGCTTGCCAGACTCACCTGATGGTGCAGGTCTTTTAAGACAGAGATGGGCAAGTTGCACTCTGCATATGGCTCTCCGTCACCTTTGCAGGGTCCCCATGATTAATTAAGCAAGCAACATACCCATTTCCAGTCTTAAACTGTCCCTGGAACCTTCCAAAGAGGAAAACTGGAAAATGAAAATTGAGATGAAAGTGGTACAGGTAGTCCTCGCTTAAAAACCACAGTTGGGACTGGAATTTTGGTTGCTAAGCAAAGTAGTCATTAAGCAAATCAGACCTGATGTCACAACCTTTTTGTGGTGGCCACTAAGCGAATCATTGCAGGTGTTAAGCAAACCATGTGGTCATTAAGCAAATCATGTGGTTCCCCATTGATTTGCTTGCCAGAAGCTGTCTGGGAAGATCAAAAATGGCAGTCACATGACCACGTGACACTGGGATGGTCATAAATGTGAACCAATCACCAAGCACCCGAATTGTGATCAGGTGAACGCAGGGATGCTGCGACGGTCATAAGTGTGAGGAGCATTCACAAGTAGGTTTTCTAGCACCATCCTAAGTCCAAACCACCACTAAACAAATGGTTGTTAAGTGAGGACTACCTGTAACTTCTCTACTGTCAATGGAAGATCTCTTCCATCGACAGTTCCCAGGCAAAAAAAGGTTGCCTTTTCCTGGTCTAGCTCAATCCTGTCTCTGCTGGTTGCAGCCATTGCCTAAATCTTTAACCTCAGTATAGAATGCCAAGCCAATGTGGTTAGCAGGAGTTCCTATACATCTGGAGGGCAACAGCTGGGGGAGGAAAAGTCAGAGCAGCAAAAATTTTCTTTTCCCTGAATATTTTTAGTTGTGATCCTGCTGGTTTTTTCCTTCTTTTGGGGGTTTGTTTTTCTTTTCCAGTTGTCTGTGTGTATATTTATTTATTCTCTGGGTGTGAAAGCAATGGATTTAAACTCAAATAGCCAGCTGTTAGCCACACATGGGGATTTCTGCTGACCTTGTATGGCTTATAGTGCTAGTATTGCAGTGGTCCTGTTGATTTTCATTTAGTGCATGCTTACAACTAAGTGCAGTCCATACCTGTAAATCAATTCAATATAATTCAATATCAACCGCTATCAAAATAAAACAGTACGGTATTCAAAACAAGACATTTCCTAATGTTAGCACCACCATAACTTAACTCTACATCAAGCAATTACAGCAAAAGGTCTGTTGGCTTCGTAAAGGACTTGCAAAAGAAATATTTTAAGTGCTGTTTAAAACTACAAGATATCACCCTCCAGATATTAATCAAGAGACAGTTCATCC